>NC_079191.1:351848007-352168840 GCF_029499605.1 Hyla sarda
CCCCCACCTGCAGTGGTCTTCAACCTGCGGACCTCCAGAGGTTTCAAAACTACAACTTCCAGCAAGCCCGGGCAGCCATCGGCTGTCCGGGCTTGCTGGGAGTTGTAGTTTTGAAACCTCCGGAGGTCCGCAGGTTGAAGACCACTGCGGCCTTCGACATCATCCAGCCCCCTCTCACCCCCCCTTTAGTTCTGTACAGTACTCACCTCCGCTCGGCGCTGGTCCGGTCCTGCAGGACTGTCCGGTGAGGAGGTGGTCCGGTGGGATAGTGGTTCCGGGCTGCTATCTTCACCGGGGAGGCCTCTTCTAAGCGCTTCGGGCCCGGCCCCAGAATAGTCACGTTGCCTTGACAACGACGCAGAGGTACGTTCATTGCCAACGTACTTCTGCGTCATTGTCAAGGCAACGCCTCTATTCCGGGCCGGAAGCGGGGAGAAGAGGCGCCCCCGGTGAAGATAGCAGCCCGGAACCACTATCCCACCGGACCACCTCCTCTCCGGACAGCCCTGCAGCACCAGACCAGCGCCGAGCGGAGGCGAGTACTGTACAGAACTAAAGGGGGTGAGAGGGGGCTGGATGATGTCGAAGGCCGCAGTGGTCTTCAACCTGCGGACCTCCGGAGGTTTCAAAACTACAACTCCCAGCAAGCCCGGACAGCTGATGGCTGCCCGGGCTTGCTGGGAGTTGTAGTTTTGAAACCTCTGGAGGTCCGCAGGTTGAAGACCACTGAGGGCGGATGATGACAAGAGGATGATGAAGGGGGGGTGTGGGATGATGACAAGAGGATGATGAAGGGGGGGTGTGGGATGATGACAAGAGGATGATGAAGGGGGGGTGTGGGGATGATGAAGGGGGGTGTGGGGATGATGAAGGGGGGGTGTGGGATGATGACAAGAGGATGATGAAGGGGGGGTGTGGGATGATGACAAGAGGATGATGAAGGGGGGTGTGGGGATGATGAAGGGGGGTGTGGGGATGATGACAAGGGGATGATGAAGGGGTGTGTGGGATGATTACAAGGGGATGATGAAGGAGGGGGGGGATGTGTGGGATGATGACAAGGGGATGATGACAGGTGATGATGAGGGTCTGGATGATGACAGGCGGTGATGATGATGATGAGGATGTTAATGATGGGTCTGGATGATGACAGGGGGGGGGGGGAATGATGTATTTCCCACCCTAGGCTTATACTCGAGTCAATAACTTTTCCTGGGATTTTGGGTTGAAATTAGGGGTCTCGGCTTATACTCGGGTCAGCTTATACTCGAGTATATACGGTATCTAACCTTCATGTTGCAATAAAAATGCAGGGGTACAAACATCTCAGAGACAGCCGGTGTGAACCCACCCAGCCTTTTGGATGTGTGCCACATGAATCATATATTGCACCAAATAGACTGTACTCACAGGACATGTCAGTGCAGCTTCCAAGATGAACACATCATAGCATCCAGGTAAGTGTTGTCCTGGATTCCTTACATTTACTATACACTATGTCACTTGGATGACTGTAACACCAGGTGAATCCTTCAGTGTACAGACTATCTGCAGCACAAAGCATTGTGTCGCTTCAGTCTCTTCTCCTGTTATGACAGTAATCCCATCATTCAGAACACTAGCAACAGGAACATTTCCACAAAGTCTTTATACCAGCAAACTGGGTTCAGTCTTGTAGATTCTTGACTGAAGTAACAGGGAAGGGAAAGGGAATCTGTCAGAAATCAAATGGAAACGGGAGAAAAAAAGGGTTCCCCTGACCCAATAATAAATAAAAATAAAATTCTGGATAGCAGTATCCCTGCCATACATCCGAATGACCAGTAAAAACAAGTGTGTATTTTGTTTTTTCTTAAACCTACGGAGAGACTACATACACATCCCGTTGCTCTCAATACAAGAATTGCTATATGTCCAAGTCCGCAGTTGACTAGGAAATTCCTGGGCGACAGATTCCGTTTAAATGTCCATAATGCAGATGAGAAAGTAAAATCAACTGGTGCCAGAAAGTTAAACAGATTTAACAAATTACTTCTATTAAAAAAAATCTTAATCCTTCCAGTACTTCTCAGCTGCTGTATGCTCCAGAGGAAGTTGTGTAATTATTTCCAGTATGACCACAGTGCTCTCTGCTGACACCTCTGTCCATATCAGGAGAGGTCTGCCTGACACAGACAGAGGAGACTGGAAAGAACTACCCAACTTCCTCTGGAGCATACAGCAGCTGATAAGTACTGGAAGGATTAAGATTTTTAAACAGAAGTAATTTACAAATCTGTATAACTTTCTGAGACCAGTTGATTTAAACACTTGTTTTTCCCCCTCCAGGAGTACCCCCTTAATGCAAAGAAAGGCCAAACTGGTACAAGGACAGGTTTAAAAATAAAAAAAACTAAGAACTATTTCCACCATGATGTAGATCAGCCACAACGCTATATGGAGGATGTCAACTTCCCTCATATGTGATACTCCAATTTTCCTCCAACAAAAATGGGATTACTTGGGCGCTGAGCGCCCAAGTAATCTCATTTTTGTTGGAGGAAAATTTGGAGTATGGCATTGTTGATGGGAATGCTGCAGAGGGTCTAACAATACTAACATATGTTCTTTCCAAAGATCTGCACAACCACCCAGGGTAAGCGTTGGCTGAACCATAACGGTATTGCACCATGAAGCGCTTGTAGTGACCTCCCTCATATAGCTGTATACATTATGGTGAAAACTGATTCTTAACCTGCCCTTTTACCAGTGAATATTGCCTCTTTTCTGTAATTTTCAGCATTTTTTTTCTGTGATGCCAAGAAAGGAGCTGAAATGACAAAAAAAATAGAAACTAAAAACTCATGAAATCTGGAACTATCCAAAGCAAGGGGGTAATGGCACGAAATGTCAGCAGAAGCATTCAGAGTATCATTCACAGGACCTGAGAATATCGGTATAACGCCGAGCACCAGCTATCTAAGACTTTTCCTAAGGAAACCATTCACCACATGTGTTTTCATAGCAGACGACACAGGAAATTCCTGCCCGTGAGCAGAGAATAGGGAAAAACAGCAGTAAAGTAACAAGTCTAGATCATGCTTACTAAGAGGAACTAGAACTACAAGGAGAAAAGAGATTTACTCTGCAAAAAGTTAGTAATGGAAAGACAATCCCTTTAATTCACTAACTGGCCAATCTAAGGGTAACTGTGGGGAACCCGATTTCTTCCGCGGCCGTCACTTTCAGCTCCTAATGTCGTCGGGTGAAGTCAATTCTTGACCAATAAGGAGACATTTTTTTTTGTCTTGAAAAGTGCTAAATTATCACGTGGTACCCGTCATTTGCAATAATCTTAGATATGTTATAAATTAGTCCATATCAAGTAACTTCATAATGTATTTCATTATTAAATGTTCTTTATATATGTTAAATTAAAAAAAATACCTTTATAAGTTTTGCCACTAGTGGTCCTTATTCAGTCCTGTCCCCATTCCGTTCCCCTGGCAGGATTGGCCTGCTGGAGACAAAAATTCCAAAACGTGGGCGCGACCTCCTCAGCTCTCTGCCTGACAATCTAGCAGACGGGAGAGGGTGGAAGGATTCTCCAGCTGAGCATGGGGTGATGTAACGCCTGCTGGGGAACGCCCCTTTCGCAACTCACAGACCGTGAGCAATGAAAAAAGGAAAAGGGTAAAAACAGCACCACAATACAATAAATGCAGAGGGGGGAGTGTCATCATGGGGGGGGGAATACTAAGAGCAAGTGACAGGTACTTTCTAACCAATTAATAAAGAGTTTCAACCTGGAAACAAGTTTAGTTTTGAGTTTTAAAGAGAAAAAAAATAAATAAATAAAAAATTATATATATATTTATATATATATATATATATAATAAATCTCCCCTCATGGATCTTAGACGGTGCATGTCCTAGGATGGCTGCATTGCAGATCAAACATTAAACCTTTCCCCTGTAAGTATAGAAAACTATAGTCCATTCACCAGTGCCCTGACTTGGCACTGCACCCACTATTTGCCCCATGTGTATTTATGTACAGTCTCTTTCAGACAACCCTTCTGGCTGTGAATCAGTATGAAGAAATTTCTCTGGAAGGAGGCAGTACCCAGTCTATTGCCTAACTAGAAAAATGTACCCTTCCTAAAAGTGTGCGAACCATAGAAACACTACTACGGCTGATGTACCAGACCTTACAAGGATTTTTGGAAAGTGCAAAAAAGTTTAGTGAGATTAAAGATAAACATCAGCACAAAACCCATTCACAAAGGGTGCTCCTCTGTGACCAGCAGTCACTGCTTAGGGTGTCATCTGAACTCGCATTATTAGAAAAAAAATGGCGCTCAATCCAATGATCACAGAGTCTGCCGGAATGGGAACCTAACTGACTGGCTTATAGATGGGTGGACAATAACGGATGCAAACGGATATAAACTGATTAAAAAAAAAGTCCCCGTCATGTCAATTGGATTTTTTTTTTTTACAAACAGTTTTTAATTCGTTTACAGCCTGCAAGAACGGAACCGAAACGGGGATAAAAAAAAAAGGGGGACAGACGGCCGTGTGAACGCAGCCTAATAATAAAACAATTACTTGGCTGGACTTGTTTGTTTACTGCTACACACGGTTTACAGGACACTTTGGGGCAGTGTCTCCGGAAATATCCTCAAAAAAAGGTATTCTGATGTATACCATGGCATGTCCAATATATATTACAGACCAAAAAGAGTCCACAATGTTTGGTCTATGGACCTACTGTGGTATATGTCTAGACGGGCAACATTGCCCCAAAATGTAATGTGATTGGGGACTAAAACAACAACTTCATTCAGATATAAGTTCCCCTATATAAGACCTACAGTAGGATGCTACATGACCTAGATGCCACTATTCTTAAACCCTAGTTGTCCAGTAGTCCTTCCTATACTACCCTTCACAGATCATACAAAGCACATGCTTCCTTCATTTCAAGGAATACCCACCACATAATACTTTTCTGAGTATTTTAAATATACCAGAATAAACGCCAAGTCAATTCGGAGCGCATCACAATCTTTTCATTGTGTTTTGCTGTGTACAGAGAATATAATTGCCATGTGAACATACCCTCAATGGGAGAGATTTATCATTAGTTGTCTATTGTAGACATAGATCTACCCCTTTACACTGCTTGTCTAATTTACACTCTTGCTCAAGATTTACTAAAGTTGTACACTCCTGATAAATTTTGTGCAAATATAGAAACGCGCCCCCCCCTCGCTCTACCGTACACACTTCACAGAGCTGTGGCATTTTCCCGCGGTACACTGCTCACATAGCTAGAAGTGCCGGAGCAGCAGTGTGCGCCGAACAAAACTCTGGACAATAGTAAAATCATAAATATTTATAACGTACACAGAGGGGGAGATTCTCAAAGAATTTTGCACCAAAAATAAATTAATTAGATTTTGGCGCAAAAAGTATAAACCACATTTTCAAAGAGATTTGTGCCACGGTTTACACTGTTCACGTCAGTTTTGTAAAAGTGGGCGTGTCCACGTATATTGTCTGCTTTACATTATATTTTCGAAGGGGTTAGAGTTCAGTTTACATCAAAAATTTCACACCAGCTTTTTAATAGTGTAGAAATCACAGAAATGGTTGTAGTTTTATTGTTTTGTTTTCTTCTCATTTTAGATACGTGAAAGCGGATTCGGCAGATTGTGATGATGAACAGCATTTTTTAAATGTCAATAAAAGGGTTAACAAGGGCTGGGGGGGTGTTTAAATAAAACTTTTTTTAATGTGTTTTTTTTATAATTGAATTTTCAGGCTTAGTAGTGGAAGCCGACTTGTAGACAGAATACATTAGTAAGCCAGGGCTTAGCGATAGCACCAAAATCAGATACCGCTAACCCCTAATTATTGCTCCCCGGTACCCACCGCCACAGGGGTGCCAGGAAGATCCGCTACCAACAGGCCCGGAGCATCACAAATGGCGCTCCTGGCCCTAGGCGGTAACAGGCTGCGTTATTTAGGCTGGGGAGGGCCAGTAACAATGGTCCTCGCCCACCCTGGTAACGTCAGGCTGTTGCTGCTTGGCTGGTATCTGGCCGATACTGAAAATAGGGGGAACCCTATGAGTTTATTTATTAAAATAAAAAAAGCATAGGGTTCCCCCTATTTTCAGTATCAGCACGATACCAACCAAGCAGCAACAGCTTGATGTTACCAGGGTGGGTGAGGACCATTGTTACTGGCCCTCCCCAGCCTTAATAACACCTGCCTGTTACCGCCTAGGCCCAGGAGGCGCCATATTTGACGCTCCGGACCTGTTGGTAGCGGCTCTTCCCAGCACCCATGTGGCAGTGGGTACCGGGGTAATAACTAAAGGTTAGCGTTAGCTGATTTTGGGGCTAACACTAAGCGCTGGCATAGTAATGGATTTAGTCTATAAGACAGCTTTCACTACTAAACCTGAAAATTCAATTATAAAACACACAACACATTGAAACATTTTTTTTTATTTAAAAACAACCCCCCCCCCCCCCCAGCCCTCGATAGCCATTTTATTGAATTAAAAAAAAAAAAAAAAACACTGGTCATCGTCGCAGTCCACCGAATTTGCAGTCTTCTGCATTCAGGTATCTGAAATATGAAGAAAAGAAAAAACAAGAAATATGGGTTAGTACATTTTTTGTGCTCTCGCCTGGGGAGAGTGCACATAATGCAGCGTTTTCCTAAACAGGGAGCCTCCAATTGTTGCTAGCCTACAACTCCCATCATATGGGCTGTAGTTAAGCAACAGCTGGAGTCTCCATGTCTGGGAACACACTGCCAGAAAGGCTCTGTTCCCATTATGCAAAACGCATAATGAGAACAGAGTCAGGCCTGGACTGTATAGCTCGATCTGTCCCCCGATGGAGTAGTGGTAGTACCGCAGCGCTGAGGGATGGCATTTGCACATTCCCCGGCCGCGGGACTTTTAGGACTACTACTCCCATCATGGGCAGACTGTCCCATAATGGGAGTTATAGTCCAGGGGATGAGGTACAGGGTCATTTTACACCCTCTGCGATCTACATTTATTAACTGTAAAAGCCGGCGGCATATGCGACTACACTGCGCTGCCCGCCAACTCCTGTATACTGTATCAGATTTCATAATCCCCGCCTGGGAGACGGGGGCTCTGATTGATGAATAGCTATTCATCAATCAGAGCTCCTGTCTTCCGGTGGCGGGGATTATGAATTATGAGAGATGTGTACAGGAGCCGGCGGGCAGCGCAGTTGCATGTGTTGCCGGCTTTTACAGTTAATAAATGCGGATCGCAGCGGGTCTCTGGAGAATGACTGTGCAATCTGCACCTCAGCCCCTGGACTATAACTCCCATCATGGGACAGTCTGTCCATGATTAGAGTAGTTTTAGTACCGCAGCGCTAAAGGATGGCACTTTAACATCCCCCGGCTGCACCACTTTTAGGACTACTATTCACATCACAGACAGACTCCGTCCATGATGGGAGTTATAGTCCATGGGCTGAGATGCAGATCGCAGCAGGTCAGTCTCCAGAGACCCGATGCGATCCGCATTTACTAACTGTAAAAACCGACGGAACATGCGGCTACACTGCGCTGCCTGCCAGCTTCAGGCTCCTGTATACATCTCTCAATTCATAATCGCCGCCGATTAGGAGAGATGTATACAGGAGCCTAGAGCCGGCGGGCAGTGCAGTGTAGCCGCGTGTGCTGTCAGCTTATTAACTTAATAAATGCGGATCGCAGCAGGTCTCTGGAGAATGACCTGCTGCTATCTGCACCTTAGCCCCTGGACTACAACTCCCATCATGGACGGAGTCTGTCCATGATGGGAGCAGTAGTCCTAAAAGTCCCGCAGCCGGGGGATGTGCAAGTACCATCCCTCAGCACTGCGGTACTACAACTACTCCCATCATGGGACAGACTCTGCTCATGATGGGAGTTGTAGTCCAGGGGCTGAGGTGCAGATCACATTGGGTCATTCTTCAGAGACCTGCTGCGATCCGTATTTATTAACTGTAAAAGCCGTCGGAACATGCGACTACACTGCGCTGGCCGCCGGCTCCTGTAGACATCTTTCATAATTCATAATCCCCGCCAATGGGAGACAGGAGCTCTGATTGGTCAAGAGCTATCCACCAATCAGAACTCCCGTCTCCCGGGCGGGGATTATGAAATGTGATACAGGAGCAGGCGGGCAGCGCAGTGTAGTCACATGTGCTGCCGGCTTTTACAGTTAATAAATGCAGATCGCAGTGGGTCTCTGGAGAATGACACAGTGAGATCTGCACTCAACTCCTTGACTACAACTCCCATCATGGGAGTAGTAGTCATAACTGTCCCAAAATAGTTAATATACTTCTCAGATGCTTTAGAACACTTGTGTCCTCCGATGTGGTGTATATTTGCACAAGAAGTGTCCATTTGCGCGGTTTTTTTTAGCGCTAAAAAACAGAAAAAAAACGCAGTTATTCTACAGTAGAAAGTGCTCTATAGTAAACTTAACCGTAGACATGGCTATGAAGAATTCTATCAGATTTTGCACAAAAAATAAGATTAAAAAAAAAGACGCAAAAAACCCTCTAAAAAATATAAACAAAAAAATAATTATCTCTATATACACACACGCACACTGATGAATCCTCCCCCTCCCCTCCCCCCCATGTACCAACAAATATATATATATATATATATATATATATATATATATATATATATTATAATTTTTTTTCCCCTGAACATATTGTGAGCATACCAAATGTATAGTGCAACAGATCTATTATAAATAAAGACTTAGGGTAGGCTCACACATACCACATCCGCAGCATTTTAAACATTGCGGAGGCACGCCGAAGTACGATTGTAAACCTTACTGTACGTCAGATAGCCGCGTGTGTCTGATTATAGCAGATCTGTAGCACATTTCCTGCGGTGTGAAGTATGCAGGACATGTGACCTTTACCATATAGGAGTATACACCCCTCACAGAATTATCCCCTATCCAAAGGATTAGGGATAGGCTGACCAGTGGGCATCTGACTGCTGGGAACTCACCAGTCACAAGAATGGAGGAAAACTCAGCATGTTCTGACGTCCCAGAGAATGAATGGAGTATTGGCAGTGCACACGTAATAGGCTCCATTCACTTTAGGGACAGTTCTCCATTCTCCAGATTGGTCAGAGTCTCAGCAGATTATCTTCTTGTCCACCTATCTGACTAGAGGGTAACTTTGTGAGTTGGCAATACTCCTTAAAGGGGGTACTCCACAGGAAAACGTTTTTACTGGTGCCAGAAAATTAAACAGATTAGTAAATTACTCCTATTAAAAAGTCTTAATCCTTCCAGTACTTATCAGCTGCTGTAAACTACAGAGGAAGTTCTTTTCTTTTTGAATTTCCTTTCTGTCTGACCATCCATTTTAAGAACTGTCCAGAGTAGGAGCAAATCCCCATAGAAAACTTCTCCTGCTCTGGAGAGTTCCTAAAATGGACAGAGGTGTCAGCAGAGAGCACTGTGGTCAGACAGAAAGAAAATTCAAAGAGAAAAGAACTTCCTGTGGACCATAACATACTGGAAGGATTAAGCTTTTTTTTAATAGAAATAATTTACAAATCTGTAACTTTCTGGCACCAGTTGATTTAAAAAAAAAAAAAAAAAAAAGTGTAGCCCTGTGTGTCTGCTCGTAGCAATGGATTTCCCGCTGCTGATCTGCTACTGCTACAAGCAAACACAAAGGGCTATCCGGCCACAGCGGGGACCTCGCTCTAGTGACTGGCATCAGTGCATCCACGCTGCAAATGCGCTACGTGTGACCCTACCCTTACACTCAACCAAGAGTCAACTTTGCTTCTGCTTTGTTTCACAATTGCATAACTACAAGCCCCAGCATGCCCGGGAGCAGAAGTTTTTCAACAGTTGGAAGCACACTGGTATACAGTGGTCCGTCAGCATACGATGGGAATCCGTTCCAAATGGACCATTGTTTGTTGAAACCATCGTATGTTGAGGGATCCGTGCAATATAATGTATAGGACAGTGGTCTCCAACCTGCGGACCTCCAGATGTTGCAAAACTACAACACCCAGCATGCCTAGAAAGCCGATGGCTGTCTAGGGATGCTGGGAGTTGTAGTTTTGCAACATCTGGAGGTCTGCAGGTTGAAGACCACTGTTAGAGGAAGTTGTACTCACCTGTCCCCGCCGCTCCGGACCGTCACCGCTGCCTGGGATGTCGCCGCGTCCCCGGCGCTCCGGCAAGGCCTCTGCTTCCCCGGCATCCGCGCTCTCCCTCGCCGCCATCACATCGCTACACATGGCTCTCCTATTGGATGACGGGACGGCGTGCACAGCAACGTGATGACGACGATGGAGAGCGCCGAAGATGCAGGGGATCCCGAAGAGGACGCGCCGGAGCCCCGAGGACAGGCGAGTGATCATCACCGGAGCACACGGGGCACTGTAAACGTCTATCCGGTGGCAGCTGAAGCAGTCAGTGCTGTCTGATAGCCGTTTATGCGATGGCCCCGACTAAAGAAAGCATCGTATGTTGATGCTGCCTTCAACATGCGATGGCCTCAGAGTGATCGTATGTCGGGGCCATCGTAGGTCGAGGGGTCACTGTATTATATAACACCTTCACAACCCATACATCAAATTTATGAGCCAAACATGTAAACAAAACCTAATAAATAATAATAATAAAATAGGATGGTGAGGGGCACAAAGTTTACCAGTAATATTAACATTTATTAATAAGTTTCACAAACAAAGAAAATAGCAAAAAATAATAGTACTCTCGCCTACTATGGCGCAGTTTTAGTATCGCTTCATTATACTAGTACAGCACTTTCTGTGCACCCGTTTTCTTACCATACAGAAAAGTTTTGTCTATACGACAGTGGTCTCCAACCTGCGGGCGGACCCCCAGATGTTGCAAAACTACAACTCCCAGCATGCCCGGACAGCAAACAGCTGTTAGGGCATGCTGGGAGTTGTAGTTTTGCAACATCTGGAGGTCCGCAGATTGGAGACCACTGCTATACGACATTAAAGTTAGGGTGCATGCACACTACGTTTCTGCTATACGGTTTCAAGTTAAAAACCGTATAGAAAACTGTATGCATAGGGCTGGGCGGTATACCAGTTCATACCCAATACTGAAATTTTTGTGCTGTATGATATGAATTTTTCCCATACCGCAATACCGGTTGGGCCCCTCCCCCCGGCCGGCTTCTTACACGACAGTGTGCTTAGCCCATCACCAGCCGAGGTGGAACATCGCATCGGTGCGGCTGGTGATAGGCTGACAGCTCTCCGACATTCCCGTCCCCAGGAAGAGTGTAAGGCAGACGTAAGAACATGCGTTAGTTTATTTTGTTTACCTCTTGCAGCCTGGGCATAGGGATACAGAGTACAGTATAGAGTGCCAGCGCCGGGGCCGCAAAAAACAGGAGGATGAGGAGGGCAGCGCTTGCGGGTGATATGTGAGTATTTACCCCGATGGGGACAGCGCAGCGCTGGGCTGATAATTTGGGGGGGGGGGGGCGGAAATACCGTTACATACTGTGGAACCGCCATAAGTTACAAAAATACTGTGATACACATATTTGGTCAGACCGCCCAGCCCTATGTATGCATTGACTTCTGATCTGGTTTAGTCCGTTTAGCATCTTATACAGTTTTGTTCGTTTTTAACATGGGAGTCAATGGGAACCGTACAGAACCATATCGGAGTACAGTTCCACCCGGTTTTCACCATACGGTTATTGACTTTGCACAGTTTCTTTTCTTGGAATTTCAATCAAACAAGTGAAACTTTATTCAAAATGGAGTGAAAAGTTAAAAACACACTTTTTTCTTCTTAAACAGATGCAACCGGACATCATTTTTCAAACCGTATTTGGTTTTTTAACCGTATACGGGTTGAAGTTTGTACACACGTTTTGATACAGTTTAGTCCGGTTTTGAGGAAATTTTTTTTTTTTTTAAATCAAAAACCTGATATGGGACCTGCATTGCAAAAACGTGGTGTCCATGCACCCTTCGAATGATTTTCATACAGGGTAGAAGCAGCACTTCCTATTAGAAAGTTGCCATGGTCACCTTTTCCTGCACCACAATCCATTCCCAACCTCACAACACAAAGTGCACAACAAGTGTTCCCTCATTCTTCAGGAATGACTGCGCTCCTACAGACAGCAGCATATGGTGACACCGCTGACAACCCCGGGTCATGGGCAGGAGACTGCAGCTGTCACACAGTCCTCCTGCAGGGTGACACCACACAGCTCTGCGGAGTATACTGCCACCCCGCAGCAGAGGAGGTCTATACGTCATATAGATTATATAATAGCACATGTACAATAGACAAACAACACACGGTAGATTCTAAAAACTGGAGCAAAGGGTAAAGATTAGGAACCTAGGACTATGGCCAGGACCTCACTATACAGACAATAGAATGGATTACAACAGAGCCCCATCCGGTGATAAGCCAGGACTGGCAACTGCTTATCCCGCTCTACATATTGAAACATACATGCACACTCAGATCGGTGGAACATCCACGTAGTGGGTTATCAGAAAGCCAATGAGTAATGCTGGGTTCACACGTTTTTGCCATACTGTTTTCAATCAGTTTTTCTAAAGAAAACCGTATGGCAAAAAAAAAAACGGATGGAACTGTATGGGAAAAAGTAAACCGTATGTGTTTTTAAACTGTATACTGTTTTTAAAAGTGCATACAGTTCCGTCCGTTTTTTATTTTTTAAAACATGTTTTTGAAAATTCTGTCCATTTTTAATGGGAGGGGTCTTGGGCGGGGATTTTCCGATGCAAATGCGCTTGTGCAAAGAAAAAAAACGCATACGGTTTCGCCGTATGGAACCGTATACATGTGCGTTTCCCATTGACGTCCATGTTCAACAAAATAAAAAAAAGTTTGCGGTTGCAATATGGTTTTTAACCCAGAGTCAAAACCATTGAACACAGTTTGGAGTTCTGTTAAAAACCGTATTGCAAGCAAACCGTACGCAACCGTAGGCATCAGGGTGAATACGGTCTGCAATGCTTTGCCTAGGTATGCCGTTTCATACGTTTTTCACTAATGAAAACGTATGGGGGAACCGTAGTTGAAAAACGTGATGTGAACCCGGCCTATACCGTATGCATTTTTAAACAGTATACTGCACACAGTTCTGTCCGTTTTTATAAAAAAATAAAATATATGTTTTTGAAAATGTTGTCCATTTTTAATGGGAGGGGTGTTGGGTGGGGACTTTAGGATGCAAATGCGCATGTGCAAAATAAAAACCGTATACGGTTTCCTGTATGGGACTGTATACATGTGCGTTTCCCATTGACGTGCATCTTTAAAAAAAATTAAATAAAAAAAACGTATGCGGTTGCAGTCCGGTTTTTAAACCAGAGACAAAATCTTGGCTCATGTGCAGCGCAAAAGTGGAGCAGTTGTCCATGGTTTGGACTGCTTCACTTGTCCTCGCCACCGGTTTTGATAAATCCGCTACCACAACCCCCCCCCCCCATGTTCTCTTCACTAAAAATGTATGGTTGTTAGGCAACTGTGTCCCTAGCAACCAGCCTGTCAGACATGACTCAGCTTGAAGTAGAAGGGTTCTGAGCTCATGCCAATCCTCTGAGCCCAGAACCCATGAGCTGAAGTATGGTGCCCAGTACTGGTGTGGTGCCAGGGCCCCAGGACACATACAAGGCGCCCTGACAGGAGGGTATAGAGCAGTGTTTCCCAACCAGGGGGCCTCCAGCTGTTGCAAAACTACAACTCCCAGCATGCCCGGACAGCCTCTGGCTGTCCGGGCATGCTGGGAGTTGTAGTTTTGCAACAGCTGGAGGCACCCTGGTATAGAGGAACACGTATACAATAGACTGTGCCATATGGTATAACAGACAGGGCACAGCGCATAGTACAGGGTGCCCGCCCGCCCGCCATGTAGGGTATAGGTGACAGTATGACAGGTGTGGAGGGCGCCGGTCACGTGGGTGGCCCCTTTAGCGCTCCCGCACATTGATAATACATAGCATACGCCGCGCGTCACATGAACCTACGAGCTCTCTTAACCCCTTCACGCCCGCGAAGGACGCCGAGTAACGTCAGAGCGGCGTACACCGTCCCGTGCCCCCCGTTCACAGCGCCGCCGCCGCTCTACCCCCGCCGCACCCACATCACCATCATCATCCTCCGCCAGAACGACCATTTTTACCTGGCTCGTCAACGTGATTCATTTCCCAGCGCCCGTTCGAATCGAGTCGATTCCGATTCCTCAGCGATCCTCTCTCCGCCATCTTGGCTCTTGGTTTTGAAATTAGCCCCGCCCGCCCTGCTTACGTCACGCCCAGTCTCCGCAGTCTGAGAGGTGCTCCTGGCTCTCTGGAGGACCCGCCCCCTCTTTGGGTTTGCGCATGCGCGGTAGGTCTGCGCTGACAGGGCTCATGATGCTGTTGGATACATATATCTATGTATATCGGTGTTTCCCAACCAGCCTCCCTCCAGCTGCTGCAAAACTACAACTCCCAGCATGCCCGGACAGCCAAAGGCTGTCCGGGCAAGCTGGGAGTTGTAGTTTTGCAACAGCTGGAGGCACCCTGGTTGGGAAACACTGATGTGTAAGCTGGTTCCAGCGCAGTCTACACTTAGCGCCACTTCTGTTGATGTTATAGATCAGTGGTCTTCAAACTGTGGCCCTCCAGATGTTGCTAAACTACAATTCCCAGCATGCCCGGACAGCCGTTGGCTGTCCGGGCATGCTGGGAGTTGTAGTCTTGCAACATCTGGGGGGCCACAGTTTGAAGACCGTTGTTATAGATGATGGAGAGCAGTGTGAGGACAGCCTTGTGTCACTGGCTGTGTGATTGCTGGAGGGTGATGTCCTTTCAAGGACACAGCCTGTCACTTGGGGAACATTCCGATCATCCTGTGACACTTATTGGCTGTATCGTGAGAGATAACCTGTGTCCCCGAATAGCAAAAAATAGATGTGTCTAAATCTCCTAAATTTAAAAAGCAATTCCCCAATTTTATGGCTTAAAGGGGTACTCCGGGATAGAAAAATGTATTCCGGATTGGGGATAAGTGTCAGATTGCGGGGGTCCGACAGCTAAGACCCCCTGCGATCTCCCGCCTGGCTATCAGCTTTCCTCCTAAATGGAGCATGTCGACCACCGCCTGAGGCTGTGCCCAAAATGCCCCCTCTATGCAGCTATATGGGAAAGCAGGAGATACCCGAGTGCAGTGCTCCAGCTCTCCCATAGAGATGCATGGAGGGGGCGTGACGGGCAGAGCTTAGTGCGGTGATTGACACGCCCCGATTAGGAGGAGATCCGGGGCACCGGGCGAGAAATCGCGGGGGGTTCCAGCAGTCGAATCCCCAGCGATCTGACACTTATCTTCTATCCTTAGGATAAGGGATTCATTTTTCTATTCTGGAGTACCACTTTCAAAGGATAGGGGATAAGATGTCTTGTGGTGTCCCGGTACAGGACATGTTCCTGTTCCTGCTTAGGTCCCCTCAAGAAGAGTCCCTGCAGTCCATATGGCTCTCCTGCAGGGCTTCACCCCTTACTCATCAATTCTTGCTACATATAAATTCATTGTAAGTGTATTGTACATATTGTTCAGTATGTATAAAGATTGTACAAATGTATAAAATGTATAGGACCTTCCTGGGTCATGTGATCTACTGTCATGTGATGTACCCAGTGTTCCCTGGTACAGGACCTCCAGGCTTTTCAACCAATGGGCTTTAGTCCAGCCTCCTTAGTATATAAGGGGCTGTAGCCTCTAAATTCACTCTCTTTCCTCTTGATTCCTGGATCTAAAGCGAGCACAATCTCAGCATATACTAAATTCATCTTACCTAGGCCAAAGCCTAAGGAAGCGGCAGCCACTAAAAACGTGAGTTACCAAGCTCTATCTACAATTCCTAGTGACTACTATTCAACTCAAGCATATCATAAGTAAAAGTTCCAGTTATTTTCACAATTCCTGCTGTGGACATTGCATTATTTCCTGCCATTTTTGGGCCGATTGTCAGCAGGGGCTTCTACAGAAAACAACCGCACCCTGGCGTCACAACAAATCGTGGGGTTAATAACACCATGCCCCACAGGGTTAATACTACCAGACCCTGCAACACCATTGCAACACCCCACACACCACAGTCTGATCTCTTGGGTCCCGCTGTCAGGGACCCCCACGATCTCGGCTGCAGCACCCTGCTGTCATCACTGCACAGAGCAAACTTGCTCTGTGCGTAATGACGGGCGACACAGGGGTCAGTGCATCATGATGTCACGGCTCCGTCCCCTAGTGACGTCACGGCCTGCCTTCTCAATTCGAATCTATGGGAGGGGGCATGATGGCCGCCACGCCCCCTCCCATAGACTTGCATTGAGGGGGCGGAGCCGTGACTTCACGATGCTCCGGCCCCTGTATCGCCTGTCAGAGCGAGTTTGCTCTGTGCAGTGATGACAGCAGGGTGCTGCAGCCAAGATTGTGGGGGTCCCCAGCGGCGGGACCCCCAGTGATCAGACATCTTATCCCTTATCCTTTGGATAGGGGATAAGATGTCTAGGGGTAGAGTACCCCTTTAAAGGAAAACGGTCATCTGTTCACCCACACTAAACAGAATACATTGGGTTATAGTGTGGGTGAACAGGACAACAATGAGGGGTTAATGGGTTGAATACATACCTGCACTCCGGAGATCTGTCCCTCTGAAGATCGGCATTCATCATCATTGAATTGTGCGCTGGGAGTGGCAGCCGGCTTAATTTGAATATTCATTGTCAGGGATCACGTGAGCACTCAGTCGGCGAAGCGCTCACATGACCCGCGAAAATAAATATTCAAATTAATCCGGCGGCCACTCCTCCAGCATGAAATTCAATGATGATGGATGTATGTATTTAACCCATTAACCCCTCATCAGTCTCCTGTTCACCCACACTACAGTATAACACAGTGGCGTGAAGCAAATTTATTTATTTTCTACTGATTAGAGTAGTGTTTCCCAACCAGTATGCCTCCAGCTGTTGCAAAAACTACAGTTGGCTGTCCGGGCATGCTGGGAGTTGTAGTTTTGCAACAGTTGGAGGCACCCTGGATTATAGTCAGATACAGAAACATGTTTTTTTTCTAATCTGTTTCTATATAATAATTGTATGTTTTTTTAAAATAAATTTGTAAATACAAAATTATAGGGGCAGCCGTCTTGCCAGAGCAGTTTTTAACAGCATTTAGAAATATAGTTTACAGCAAGCCCCATGGACATAGACTCAATGAGGGAAATTTATCATTGCATATATATTAGCTTTTTTTGGTGTATTTTTTAACGCAAACATTTGCGCAAGAGTTTTTTTGCGCATTTTTTTGCACAAAATCTGATAGAATTCTTCAAAGCCATGTCCACGGTTCAGTTTACCATAGAGCACTTTCTACTGTAGAATCGAATTCATTAACTGCGTATTTTTTTTTTTTTATGCCAAAAAAATTAGCAAAACCCCTTTTCTTGCGCAAATATACACCACCTCGGAGGACACATACCAAAGTGTCTATTTTAGGACACTTGGGACTCCTACTCCTACTACTAGTCCAGGGGCTGATGTGCAGATCACAGCAGGTCATTATGCAGAGACCCGCTATTCACCAATCAGAGCTCCTGTCTCCTGGCGGCGGGGATTATGAATTGGTGATAAATGTTCTGGTCACTGATTTAAAGTGGCCACAGTGCCGGCTGCTTGTTAAAGATCAGCAGCCCGGCCGCGGCCACTTTAAAACAGTGACCAGTGGTGGCTCTTGCTGGCCCGGACACTTCTCCTCCTTATTGTAATATTTTTTATATTTCCTTGCCTGGCCGCGCTCCGGCAGGCTCAGGTAATGCGGCAGGTCTTATGGGCTGTGTGGATAGTATGACGAGTGACATCTCCTGGCGGCTCTTCTGCGCGGCATCAGGGACGTCACTCCACTCCTCGTTTACTGCAGCCGCCACGCGTCACTATTCTAAAGTGGCCATGGTCGGGCTGCTGAACTTAAACAAGCAGCTGGCGCTGTGGCTACTCTTACCAGCGGTGGCTGCAGAGAATGAGGAGTGACGTCCCTGAAGCTGTGCAGAGGAGCCAGCCACAAGACCCGCCACAGTACCTGAGCCTGCCGGAGTGCGGCCAGGTATGGAAATATGAAAAATAGAAAATGTAGGGGAAGGGGGGGTGGGAGGGATGAGCTTGGGTGGAAATAATGAGCAGAGGGAGGATGATGAGACAGAGGGGGGTAATGATGAGCAGGGGGGGAATGATGTGCTGGGGGGGATGATGAGCATGGGGAATCACAGGGGAAGGGAGGCACACAGGCAGTCGGGGGGGGGGGGGTAAATGTGGCACAGGGGCTAATAGAAGGGGGGGATAATGTGGCACAAGAAAGAGGGAGGGGGGCAAACTGAGGAGCAGGGGGAATCAAAGTTGGGGGGATGATGAGGTTCAGAGCTATGAGGGGCAGATAGCTTGAGGGGCAGATAGAAAGGGGGAATCACTCCTGTGACCTTTACTGCTCCGCCCCTAGTGATGACATCATTAGGGGGAGGAGCTATACAGTCCAGACCTGACTATGTTCCCATTATGCGTTTTGTATAATGGGAACAGAGCCTTTCTGGCAGTGTGTTCCCAAACAGGGAGACTCCAGCTGTTGTTTAACTACAACCCCTCATGATGGGAGTTGTAGTTTAGCAATAATTGGAGGCTCCCTGTTTAGGAACACACAGCATTATGTGCGCTCTCCGCAAGGGAGAGCGCCAAAAATGTACTAACCTTTAATTTCTTTTCTCCTCATTTTAGATATGTGAATGCAGAGGACTACATCAGATTCAGTGGATTGCAACGATGACCAGCGTTTTTTTTTTTTTTTTTTCAATAAAAGGGTTAATGAGGGCTGTGGGGGATGGTTATTTAAAAAAAAAAATTTTTTTTTCAATGTGTCGTGTTTTTTATAATTTAATTATTAGGCTTAGTATTGGAAGCTGTCTAATAGACGGAATCCATAACTAAGCTGGAACTTAGCGTTAGCCCCAAAAACAGCTAGCGCTAACCTCAAATTATTACCCTGGTACCCACTTCCCCAGGGGTGCATGGAAGAGCCGGTATCAACAGGCCCAAGCGTTAAATGTGGTGCTCCCAGGCCTAGGCGGTAACAGGCTGTTGTTATTTAGGCTGGGGAGGGCCAGTAACAATTATCCTTGCCCACCCTGGTAACATCAGGCTGTTGCTGCTTGGTTGGTATCTGGCTGATACTGTAAATAAGGGGAACCCTTTGCGTTTTTTTTAAATATAAATAAATAAAAAACATTTGTGGTCCCCCTATTTTCAGTATCAGCCAGATACCAACCAAGCAGCAACAGCCTGATGTTACCAGAGTGGGCGAGGACCATTGTTACTGGCCCTCCCCAGCCTAAATAACGCCAGCCTGTTAGTGCCTAGGCCCAAGAGCACCATATTTGATGCTCCGGGCCTGTTGATAGAGGCTCTTCCATGCACCCCTGTGGCGGTGGGTACCGGGGTAATAATTGAAGGTTAGCGCTAGCTGTTTTTGGGGCTAACGCTAGACAGCTTCCACTACTAAGCCTAATAATTCAATTATAAAAAACACGACTCATTGACAACCTCGTTAACCCTTTTATTGAAATTAGCAAAATGCTGGTCATCGTCGCAATCCACCAAATCTGACCTAGTCCTCCGCAATCACATATCTGAACTGAGAAGAAAAGAAAAAATCACATGAAAAAAAAAGTTTATTACGTTTTTGTTGCTCTCCCCTGGGGAGTGTGCTCATTCTGCAGTGTGCCCCTAAACAGGGAGCCTCCAATTGTTGACATCTGCCTACTGTATCTTGTATATACAGTCATCTATAGATGTTGTATATACAGGATAGCGCACAAAGACTTAACCCAGAACTGCTCAGTAGCAATGTAGGTTAACTCATTACTTGCTGGGCTCCTGTATAGTATACATGGGTACACTATACACCACTGTATACTATACAGCCAGCGGAGGTAAGTAGTGATGCTATGCACCCTGTATTTGTATATGCTAAACATCACTCCTTACCTCCTTACACTCCGTGGGCCGGGCGCTTTGCATCCGACCCATGGCGTGGTACCTGAAGGCAGTAAAAAAAAATGGCCACAGGGTACAAACATGACTGTTTCCACACAGCAGCAAAAAAACTGCAAGAAAAACTGTGAAAATGCAGGAAAAAGCTGTGACAGTTTTTCTAGCGTTTTTGCTGGTGGACAAAAAACCTCAATGGAATCCGAGCCTCAAAGCAATAGAACAAAATCCCTGTGTTCACTTTTCCTGTGAGGTGCTGCTCTGGTGTATAAGTAGAACTGTGTGAAGATTTAGAACTTTGCACAAAATGTATCATGTGGCTTGCACAAGTGTGGTAAATTTGGTGCAATTGCACCAAATTTAGACCAACCAAAACGATCTACAAAAAACATCTACATACACCAACATTGCTAAATGTCCCCCAATAATCTTTCTCACTGATTCTATGGAAGAACTGACCAATCTGAATGGGCATTTCACTGGTAAAACACCTGTATTACTAAAGTGCATGCACTGACTGGCTGTCTGGTAGGGGATAAGATGCTAGAGGCGGAGTACCCCTTTAATCCTAATTTTTTTCCTATTGCTGGGTGACATTTTGAGGCTTCAGAACCAATTACCAGGTTTCCATAGAGTTAAGGTTTCAAAATATACTGCACAAAAAAATAAAGGGAACACTAAGATAACACATCCTAGATCTGAATGAATGAACTAATTGTATGAAATACTTTTGTCTTTACATAGTTGAATGTGCCGATAACAACATCACACAAAAATTATCAATGAAAATCAAATTTATCGACCCATGGAGGTCTGGATATGGAGTCACACTCAAAATCACAGTGGAAAACCCCACTACAGGCTGATCCAACTTAGAGATAATGTCCTTAAAACAAGTCAAAATGAGGCTCAGTAGTGTGTGTGGCCTCCACGTGCCCGTATGACCTCCCTACAACGCCTGGGCATGTTCCTGATGAGGTGGCGGATGGTCTCCTGAGGGAAGTCCTCCCAGACCGGGACTAAAGCACCCGCCAACTCCTGGACAGTCTGTGGTGCAACGTGGCGTTGGTGGATGGAGCGAGACATAATGTCCCAGATGTGCTCAATCGGATTCAAGTCTGGGGAACGGGCGGGCCAGTCCATAGCATCAATGCCTTCCTCTTGCAGGAACTGCTGACACACTCCAGCCACATGAGGTCTAGCATTGTCTTGCATTAGGAGGAACCCATGGCCAATGGCACCAGCATATGGTCACACAAGGGGTCTGAGGATCTCATCTCGGTACCTAATGGCAGTCAGGCTACCTCTGGCAAGCACATGGATGGCTGTGCGGCCTCCCAAAGAAATGCCACCCCACAGCCAAACCGGTCATGCTGGAGGATGTTGCAGGCAGCAGAACATTCTCCACAGCGTCTCCAGACTCTGTCACGTCTGTCACATGTGCTCAGTGTGAACCTGCTTTCATCTGTGAAGAGCACAGGACGCCAGTGGCGTATTTGCCAATCTTGGTGTTCTCTGGCAAATGCCAAATGTCCTGCACTGTGCTGGGCTGTAAGCACAACCCCCATCTCGGGCCCTCATACCACCCTCATGTAGTCTGTTTCTGACTGTTTGAGTGGACACATGGACATTTGTTGCCTGCTGGAGGTAATTTTGAAGGGCTGTGGCAGTGCTCCTCCTTGCACACAGGCAAAGGTAGCGGTCCTGCTGCTGGGTTGTTGTCATCCTATGGCCTCCTCCACGTCCCCTGATGTACTGGCCTGTCTCCTGGTGGCCTGTCTCCTGGTGGTGCCTCAATGCTCTGGACACTACGCTGACAGACACAGCAAACCTTCTTGCCACAGCTCGCATTGATGTGCCATCCTGGATGAGCTGCACTACTTAAGCCACTCTGTTTCATGCTACCACTAGAGTGAAAGCACCAACAGCATTCAAAAGTGACCAAAACATCAGCCAGGAAGCATAGGAACTGAGAAATGGTCTGTGGTCACCACCTGCAGAACCGCTCCTTTATTGGGGGTGTCTTGCTAATTGCCTATAATTTCCACCTGTTGTCTGTTCCATTTGCACAACAGCATGTGAAATAGATTGTCAATCAGTGTTGCTTCCTGAGTGGACAGTGTGATTTCACAGAAGTGTGATTTACTTGGAGTTACATTGCGTTGTTTAAGTGTTCCCTTTATTTTTTTTTAGCAATGTACAATGGTTTCAGCATACAATGGCCGTCCTGGAACCAATTAATATTGTAACTTGAGGGGCCACTGTATTTGTTGTATATGTATTTTAGTACATTTTGTTGTAATGACTGTTGCTACATGTAAACAGGTGCCTTCTGTCTAAAGTATTCACATTATGCTGAGCTAACAATGATAAGCAGTGAAAAACAACTGATAAAGAACGAAGCAATGAATACAGTGAATGGCCTGACAATAGTGCAAAAGAGAAAATAGGAAATCTGGGGAGCAAAGAGTAAGGGCCCATGCACACTTGCAGCAGAATCCCATTGGACATTGGTTTTTCTATTTTGTTATATATATTTTTCCATTCTATATATGTTCATATATATATATATATATATATATATATATATATATATATATATATGTGTGTGTGTGTGTTTTTTCCCCACTAAAATGCATTTTTAATATAGCTGATTTTCCCTGTAACAGGGGCTAACATAGTGATTCCAGTTACAGAGGAAATACAGCCCCTGACATTGTCCACAGAGCTGATATGGGGCTTCTAAGACCCAGCAGTTCTGGCAGATACCTGGCATCGTGATCACATGATGGCCTATCCAAGAAGCAGTATTACTTCCAGCTGATCTGTATACACAAAGCTCATTGGCCCGGATTTAAAGGGGAACTCCGGTGGAAACAAGTGGAAAATAAATGTTTTCAAATCAACTGGTGCCAGAAAGTTAAACAGATTTGTAAATTACTTCTATTAAAATATCTGAAGCCTTCCAGTACTTATCAGCTGCTGTATACTACAGAGAAATTAGTGAAGTTCTTTCCAGTCTGACAACAGTGGTCTCTGCTGACACCTCTGTCCGTGTCAGGAACTGTCCAGATTAGAAGCAAATCCCCATTGAACACCTCTCCTGCTCTGGATAGTTCCTGTAATAAAAAAGAAAAAGGGGACAACCTATACGGCGCCTCGTGTATTACCCCAGTGGAAACAAAAGTAGGTATGAGATATAGCAGCTGGGGCAATATAATGCCCCCTTCAGATGGCTGCTCACCTTGATATAAAAGAATAAAGGCGTATCACACAACACCCAGCAAGGGGGGTACAGGATGGGAGGTCAGCTACTGTGCCGCAGGTCGCTGGACTCAGAGAGGGTCCTGGTAGAGATGCGGGGATTAGGAGAAAAAGACCTTTACACCGGCGCTGCTGATTCACCACATCAGAGACAGGGATAGGGGTTCAGGAACCACTTATGATCCACTTTTATTGAGATTACACGTTTCGAGGGGAGCCCCCTCTTCTTCAGATCAGGGATCCTGATCTGAAGAAGAGAGGGCTCCCCTCGAAACGCGTAATCTCAATAAAAGTGGATCCTAAGTGGTTCCTGAACCCCTATCCCTGTCTCTGATGTGGTGAATCAGCAGCGCCGGTTTAAAGGTCTTTTTCTCCTAATCCTCGCTGGACAGTTCCTGACACGGACAGAGGTGTCAGCAGAGAGCACTGTGGTCAGACTCTGTAGTATATCTGTAGTTTACGCAGCTGATAAGCGCTGTAAGGGTTGATATTTTAAATAGAACTAATTTACAAAACTCTAACTTTCTGGAGCCAGTTGATTTGAAAAAAAAAATTCCCACCAGAGTTCCCCTTTAATAATAGCAGAGTGTAGTTTCATGGTATTTACTAAGGTTTCCCTCCGTTTTGCATTTTTTCCTATATTTTGTTTTGCTTTTGTTTGTTTTTCACCCATGCTCTGATCTGTGGAGTTTTCCAGAGCCCAAATCCACCACATTTTCTGTGGGGACCATAGTAAATATGTTGGGATAAATGAAAAATGTCAGGGACACGCCCCCTTTTCCTGGCGGCCGTGCCCCTTTTTCAGGTTTTCTGAGTAAAATGGAGAGTTAGACGGGTTTTTATATATTTTTGTTGCAAATTCTGGCACACAACCTGACAAAACAGGTCAGGTTTACAAGAGTAAGTCAGGGCCATTGTGTGCTGTGTATGCAGGGTCGGCTCTGCCTGTAGGCAAAATAGGCAGCCGCCTAGAGCGCCCTCTTGATGGAAGCAACGCTCTGCCTACTGCAATAAAGTTAGCCAGCATCTCAAGCACCCACCCATCCAAAGCATCTGCCCATCAAGCAAAACCCCGCAACACTACCCCCACCCCACCCGTACTATAATAATCAGCATTTTTCAGCCTGCTAGAGGAGTGCAGCACCACCTCTGAGGCAGACACAGCCAATCACTAAGGTCAGGTCCATCCTGACATTGCGTGCGCCTCCATACAATGGGCGGGGTCAAGGGGCAGCAAAATTAGCTTTCGCCTAGGGTGGCAACAATTCTTGCACCTGGCCTATGTGTATACAGCAATCTGAAAGACATAGATAGTAAGGCCGTGTTCACACTGCTAAATCTCCGGACAGAATTTCCGCCGGAGATCCCACGGGCGGCGCTAGTACCGAAAGATCCACTCAGAAATGCATTACTGTCTATGGGGACGGCAATGCAGTCTGTGCGGTCCTCTCGCTGCCCACTGGATCTATGGCGGAAATTCCACAGTGTGAACCCGGCCTTATACACTGACAGTCACTGACAGCCACTTCTCCTCTCCAGTAGTGACATATTTAGCACAGCTTTTAGAACAGTCCTGCAGAATTAATTGACGACTGCCTGGACGTTTGTCGTAACTTTTCTTGCCAGTTCTACAGAATGCAATGAAATGCTTATGCTGTACTGAAAATGTGTGTGGTCTACAATTTTTTCGCAAAATACTGTCTTAGAAACCTTCCTTGGTCTATCTGTATGCTTTTCATGTATAACCTTCCCATGTTACTTGCGTAGCCAAGTCCCACAGCTCGGTAAGGTCTGTAAGCACTTTTCCTTTTTACCTGCAGACGGCCTAGAGACCTTTTTCTGTACAAATCTCTAGGCCATGGCTTACTGACCAAGGTGCCTTCAGCTGTTGAAGAACTACAACTCCCAACATACCCAGACAGCTTTTGGCTGTTTGGGAATGTTGGTAGTTGTAGTTTTACAACAGCTGGAGGCATCCTGGTTGGGAAACACTGCTCTAGACAGACACCTCCTGCCTGAGAACTAGAGATCGCAGTGGGTCTCAGAAGCAAGACCCGATGCTATCAAAAGTTTTGTGTGGGCAACTTGTCAACATTTATTTTTACTAATAACAGTATCCCTTTAAATAAATATTCTTTATTCTCATATTTGTGTATTGTATATAAAGTAAAAAAAACAAAGAAAAAAAAAAAAATAGGTGACCTTCCTGGGTGACAGTTCCATAATCCCTGACAGGGTTTGTAGTAAAAGAGAATCCCTTTGTGGTTACTTTTATACATGAACATTATGCCCGATTAGTAAATGAAGAAACTTTATCATATGTGAAACCATGTAAATGTTGTGTGTAATTTTGAATGATGGCTATTTTTGTTGAAGGACCTTCAGTTTTTTATGCTTTATAGTGTCTGTACCTTTGTTTGATGGCTGGTCTCGCAATTCTTCAATGTGATCTTTCCCCCCGATGTTCATTTTTAGCAGCATACAAAATTTGTTTTGTTCCTGGCTTTTCCAGGTTGCACTGCGGCCCGAGACATTACATCACTAGGCAGGTGTTTAAAGGGAGCTTGTCTGTGCTTCAATGGGTGGAGTGACTGATGGGTGGGAGGGAGATCATTCTCCACAGCTTCAGGGAATTGTAGCACAGCACTCATGGAAAGGGGTCTAGCTGTGTTGCCATGGGTGGAGTGGCTGATGCTAGGGAGGGTAAAAAGTCACCTCACACAAACAAGGGATCCTGGTACTGGTAGTAGGAGGGAGGAACTCCAACAGGAAATAAGCCATTTCATAAAAAAGAAAGCAGCAGTGTTATGGTAGACTCACAACATAGCCATTTAGCCCCAAGACAAGCACAAATCCTTCCTAAGCATGTCCATTACTGTCTGGCAGGTTTTATTTTTAGTATAAAGGACTATATAAGGTCCCATTTTTTGCACCATGATTTGTAGTTTTTATCTGTGTCACTTCACTTTCATTTGTTTTTTTCACATTTCTGCCATTCATTGTGCATTTTTTTTTAACATAATATTTAAAGGGGTATTCCGGGCAAAAACATTTTATCCCCTATCCAAAGGATAGGGGATAAGATGTCTGATCGCGGGGGGCCCGCTGCTGAGACCCCCCGCGATCTCCCTGCAGCACCCGAGGTTTCAGAAACTTGAGATTCAGCACCCGCAGGGGGGTCTCAGCAGCGGGCCCCCCGCGATTAGACATCTTATCCCCTATCCTTTGGATAGGGGATAAAATGTTTTTTCCCGGAATACCCCTTTAATAGCTCAGGCATTTCCACAGATTACAATACCAAATATGTTCAGGTTTAATTTTGTTTATATTTTTATTAATATTTTTTTATATTAATTTATATGCACATAGGGGTAATTAGCAATCTTTAGACTGGAGTGGTAGAGAGGTAGGTCCGCAGGTCCATTCTTAGGTGTCAGGTTCGGCTACTCTCAGAGTTTGCTGCAGAGATGTTTCTCTTCCTGTGATGCCTCCTATTCTGAGGACATTTGAAGTTGAGTTGTTGCACCGCTTTTCTACAGAAATATATGACAGATTTTTTTTACAAACGTAAACCCAACAATAAAAGTAAAAATGACATAATTACTTGTCCACTAGGTGGACCGATGGCACTGGTTTCATATCCTCATAACCAGCTATGTTCAGTTTTAAGGATTTATAATATTTACATAAATAAGGTTCTACTGAAACAGAGTGTAATGTAATAATCATAGGAGATATTTATTAAAACCTGTACAGAGGATAAGTTCTCCAGTTGCCCATAACAACCAGATTGCTTCTTAAATTTTTAAAAAGGCCTCTGAAAAGTATCAGAAGCAATCTGATTGGTTGGTATGGGCAACTGCACCACTTTTGCTCTTATTAGGTTTTGATAAATCTTCCCCAATGTCCCTTGGACATGTGAAAAGTTTTTCTCAATTACAGGTATACTTTATTTATTTCAAGACTAATAGCAGAAACATTAAAATGTAATTTTTAATGCAAATATCAATAGAATTCCCCTAGACAGAATATAAAATAATTTTTCAAAAGCGACAATTAGGTCAAATGCAATAAAATTAGGGTTTACCAACCGACGGGCCTCCAGCTGTTGCAAGACTACAACAGCCCCGAAGCATAAATTTAGTTTTGCAACAGCTGAAGGGCTGCAGGATGGAGAGCTAGGTAATAAGACAACCCACTAATAAAAATGTTTTGACTCACCATCCTAGTGAATATCCCGAGATTCAGGTTTCTCAATGACAGTTTACATTTTGTCAGGCTTGGTGTGTGTTTTCCAGCGCTATGCATTCCTATGGTAGATTTGGTTATGAAACAGGCTGAGGTCGAGGCAGGAGGCAAACTTGTATTTTCATCAAACAATCCGAGGTTAGGGCAGGCGGCAAACAAGCTTTGTCGTTGAACAGTCCGAGGTCAGGGCAGGCGGCAAACAAGCTTTGTCGTTGAACAGTCCGAGGTCAGGGCAGGCGGCAAACAAGCTTTGTCGTTGAACAGTCCGAGGTCGGGGCAGGTGGCAAACTAGCATTGTCGTTAATCAGTCCGAGGTCATGTCAGGCGGCAAACAAGCATAGTCCATAAATCAAGCCAAGGTCAAAATGATGATTTTTTGGGCAAAATTATATTTCCCAGTGGTATTCTCTAGTGTGAAAGACAAGGTCTTTAGTGAAGCTGTATCTGGTGTAGACACCTTCTTCTTTCACATAGGTCTGGTGGTCATGAATCAAAGGTCTCCTCAGCATAGCCAGCATGTTCTTACGAGCTGCACTTGTCATCGGGATGTGAGGTCGAGGTTTAGGCAGCTGGTTCGCAGTCACCATAATGTGTGGTGGTAAGGCATTAGTTGCACTGCAAACCTTAGATGTTACTGCCTTTGCTGGCCTACTCTGAGATGGCATGATGGGTGACTCTTTTGCTGAAAACACCTTCCAGGGTGATGGTCTCTTGGGCAATGGGGCAGTAGTTGGCACCTCACCCGGGGGTATGGTAGGCTTTGCTGTCTGATGTTCCTTGTCTTGCTCTCTTGCAGGTGGTGATGGTGATTTCAGAGAGGTTTCACTGGCTGCAGTGGGCGGTTGTGGAGATGGTTTTTCCAGCCCAAGATATTGGCTCAATCTTTCTCTAGTTTTTTCGAAGAGAGATGTCACATATGACACAATACCTATTACTGCAGTGATGACTTGTCCAAGCTTTGTCGTTGAACAGTCCGAAGTCAGGGCAGGCAGCAAACAAGCTTTGTCAATGAACGCTCCGAGGTCAGGGCAGGCGGCAAACAAGCTTTGTCGTTGAACAGTCCGAGGTCAGGGCAGGCGGCAAACAAGCTTTGTCGTTGAACAGTCCGAGGTCAGGGCAGGCGGCAAACAAGCTTTGTCGTTGAACAGCCCGAGGTCAGGGCAGGTGGCAAACTAGCATTGTTGTTGAACAGCCCGAGGTCAGGGCAGGTGGCAAACTAGCGTTGTCGTTAATCAGTCCGAGGTCATTGCAGACGGCAAACAAGCATAGTCCATAAATCAAGCCAAGGTCAAAACGGATGTTTTTTTTCGGCGAAATGATATCTTCCAGTGGTATTCTCTAGTGTGAAAGACAAGGTCTTTAGTGAAGCTGTATCTGGTGTAGACACCTTCATCTTTCACATAGGTCTGGTGGTCATGAATCAGAGGTCTCTTCAGCATAGCCAGCATGTTCTTTGCGGTTGTGGAGATGGTTTTTCCAGCCCAAGGTATTGGCTCAATCTTTCTCTAGTTTTTTCGAAGAGAGATGTCACATATGACACAATACCTATTACTCCAGTGATGACCTGTCCAATGAAACCATTTTTTTGAGGGCTCCGGTGGTATGGGTGCCCCCTGAGATGTTAGTGGTGTCTCCGGGGCTGGAGTTTTCCTCCAGGCCCCATTGCAGCCTTTAGGCTGCCTAGCCTCCAACACACACTATAGAAGTTGTATGTATAGAGAAAAAAGAAAAAAATTTAACAGAAAATGAGTAAACGCTCACGGGTAACTGCTCGCTCTGAGAAAAGTGTTTGGCTCCTCCTCTCTCCCTCGATGCCGACCTCACACTCACTGTGCTCGCTGAGGTTTCTGTGTGTTCAGACCAATGCATTTGTTATGTCATGAACAGGGTTGTCATCCATATAACAACCCTGTTCATGTGGTGTACCTGTGTAATTACAATTTTTTTTTATGTTGTTGAGTGTGTCTCCAGCTGTTGCAAAACTACAACTCCCAGCATGCTTGGACAGCCTTCCTAACATGCTGAGAGTTGTAGTTTTGCAACAGCTTGGGGCACACTGGTTGGAAAAAAAAAAGGTCTATAAGTAACAGGAGTGCATTGGCATTGTGGGGGAGATCAAGAGATCAAGAAGTTGCCCATAGCAACCAATCAGCTTGCTTCTTTCATTTCTGAAAAGGCATCTGAAAAATAAAAGAAGCAATCTGATTGGTTGCTATGGGCAACTGGTCAACTTTTCCTCTGGACAGGTCTAGATGAATCCCCCCCCCCTCCCCCCCATGAATTGGCGATCAAATGTGCCTATTTATATAAATAAATAAGCAAAACATTATCTATCCTACAGATCTAGGGCTTAGAGTGTGTGAAAATAACGGGGGAATGGGGGAGATGTATCAAAAGCTGTGCAGAGCATAGGTTGACCTGTCATCCATAGCAACCACTCAAATTGCTGCTTTATAGAGAATCTGACAGCTATTACACCTGCACTAAACCCAGTATATTTGGGGGGGGGGGGGGGGGTGAGTGCTCTGCTCCTCGCTACACCTGGCTTTATTGTCACAGAAGGGGGCAGACAGATTATTGATGAGGCAACCAGCTCCCCGCCTCCAGTGAACACTGGAGTGACATAGCAAGGGGCTTCTAACATATAAGTTACGCTTATTTTTACCCACACTATAACCCAATATAAGTGCGGGTGAAATGACAAATTGTCATTAACTTTTAACCTCTTGGGGACGCAGGGCGTATGCATACGCCCTGCATCCCCGATCCTTAAGGACTCAGGACGTACCTGTACGCCCTGAGTATTTCCGACCCCTGACGCTCACTGGGTGGGGACCAGACCGGGAGGCATCCGCGACCACCACAAATCGCTGTTGGCCCGGAAAAAAAGGATGATAGGTGCCGTTCGAGATGGCACCTATCATCCTTTAGCAGCAGGAGTGAGGTGGCACTGGTGCCATCTCAGGATCGTCCTGATTCGTCGGCCGTTACCGGCCGATGAATCAGGACGCATGCTGTGGGGGTGTCCCTTAGAGCACCCGCTCCGCCCCTGTTCTGGAGGGCGAGAGCGGGTGCCAGGAGCCCTCACCTGAGGCTAGAGCCCCTGATCCCCGACATCGGGGGTGGGATCGGGGCCCCAGCAGTGAAGGCGGCAGCGACGGCAGGCGGATTTTCACTGCGCAGCACACACAAGGGCATGCTGGGAGTTGTTGTTATGCAAAAGCAGAAGGCATAGCTACAACTCCCAGCATGCCCTTTGGTAGTTTGTGCATGCTGGGGGTTGTAGTTATGCAATAGCTGGAGGCACATTGTTGTGCCTCCAGCTGTTGCATAACTACAACGCCCAACATGCACAGACAGCCAAAGGGCATGCTGGGAGTTAAGTTTGCCTCCAGCTGTTGCAGAACTACAAGTCCTTGCATGCCCTTCAGCTGTAAGCGCATGCTGAGAGTTGTAGTTTTGCAACAGCTGAAGGCATACTGGTTACAAAATACTGAATTTGTTACCTAACTTAGTGTTTCACCACCAGTGTGCCTCCAGCTGTCTACTGATAGACCGTACATGCTGGGAGTTGTAGTTTAGCAACAGCTGGAGGCACACTGGTTGCAAAACACTGAGTTAAGTAACAAACTCTGTGTTTTTCAACCAGTGTGCCTCCAGCTGTTGAATAACTACAACCCCCAGCATGCACGACAACCAAAGGGCATGCTGAGTGTTGTAGTTTAGCAACAGCTGGAGGTTTCCCCCCCCCCCCCCCCCCATGTGAATGTACAGGGTACATTCACATGGGCAGGTTTACAGTGAGTTTCTCGCTGCAAGTTTGAGATGCAGCAAATCTTCTGCTGCAGCTCAAACTCCCAGCGGGAAACTGGCTGTAAACCTCCGCCAGTGTGAATGTACCCTATAAACATTACACTACACCTACACAAAATAAAAAGTAAAACACTACATATACACATACCCCTACACAGCTCCCCCCCCCCCCCCAAATAAAAATGAAAAACTTTGGTACGGCACTGTTTCCAAAACGGAGCCTCCAGCTGTTGCAAAATAACAACTCCCAGTATTGCCGGACAGCCATTGACTGTCCAGGCATCCTGGGAGTTTTGCAACAGCTGGAGGGACCCTGTTTTGGAAACACTGCCGTAGGGTAATTTTGGTATCGGAGGCAAGTGTAATTCTTGCATCCGGGTCCGTCCCTAAGCAAATCCCTAATTTAGGCCTCAAATGTGCATGGCGCTCTCTCACTTCGGAGCCCTGTCGTATTTCAATGCAACAATTTAGTGCCACATATGGGGAATTTCCGTACTCGGGAGAAATTGCCTAACAAATTTTGTGAGGCTTTTTCTCCTTTTACCCCTTATGAAAAGGTAAAGTTGGGGTCTACACTTGCACGTTATTGTAAAAAAACATACATTTTTTACACTAGCATGCTGGTGTTGCCCCATACTTTACATTTTCACAAGAGGTAAAAGGGAAAAAAAGACCCCCAAAATTTGTAACACAATTTCTCCTGAGTATGAAAATACCCCATATGTGGACGTAAAATGCTCTGCGGGTGCACAACAGGGCTCAGGAGTGAGAGCACACCATGTACATTTGAGGCCTAAATTGGTGATTTGCACAGGGGTGGTTGATTTTACAGCGGTTCTGACATAAACGCAAAAAAAATGTATACCCACATGTGACCCCATTTTGGAAACTACACCCCTCACGGAACGTAACAAAGGGTATAGTGAGCCTTTACACCCCACAGGTGTTTGACAGTTTTCGTTAAAGTTGGATGGGAAAAAAAATAAAAAATTTCATTAAAATGGTGGTGTTACCCTAAATTTTTCATTTTCACAAAGGAAAATAGGGAAAAAAGCCCCCAAAATGTATAACCCCATTTCTTCTGAGTAAGAACATACCCCATATGTGGATGTAAAGTGCTCTGATGGTGAACTACAATGCTCAGAAGAGAAGGAGCGCCATTGGGGTTTTGGAGAGAAAATTTGTCCAGAATTGAAGGCCATGTGTGTTTACAAAGCCCCCATGGTGCCAGAACAATGGACCCCATTTTGGAAACTACTCCCCTCACGGAACGTAATAAGGGGTGCAGTGGGCATTCAAACCCCACAGATGTCTGACAGATTTTTGGAACAGTGTTCCATGAAAATGAAAAATTGAATTTTTCATTTGCATTGCCTACTGTTCCAAAGATCTGTCAAACGCCAGTGGGGTGTAAATGCTCACTGCACCCCTTATTAAATTCTGTCTGGGGTGTAGTTTCCAAAATGGGGTCACATGGGGAGGTGTCCACTGTTCTGGCACCATGGGGGGCTTTGTAAACGCACATGGCCCCTGACGTCCCTTCCAAACAAATTCTCTATCCAAAAGCTCAATGGCGCTACTTCTCTTTTGAGCATTGTAATTCGCCTGCAGATCACTTGGCATCCACACATGGGGTATTTCCATACTCAGAATAGATGGGATTACAAATTTTCTCCTATTACCCCTTGTAAAAATGTAAAATTTGGGGGGGGGGGGGGGGAATGCATTTTAGTGGAAAAAAATTTCCATCTACACATCCGACTTTAACGAAAAGTCGTCAAACACCTGTGGGGTGTTAACGCTCACTGTACCCCTTGTTACGTTCCTTGAGGGGTCTAGTTTCCAAAATAGTATGCCATGTGTTTTTATTTTTTTGTTGCTGTTCTGGCACCATAGGGGCTTCCTAAATGCGACATGCCCCCCTAAAACCATTTCAGCAAAATTTGCTTTCCAAAAGAAAAATGTACTGGCTTAACCCCTTAAGGACACATGACGTACTGGAACGTCATGTGTCCGCTCCTGATCTATAACGCGGGGCCACGGCGTCTAACAACGGCCGGGACCCGTGGCTAATATAGGGCGGCACCGCAATCAATGTAGAACGCCGCATCTAAAGTGAAAGTGAAACCATGCCGGTTAGCTCAGTGTGCTGTTCGGGATAGCCGCGGCATCCCGAACAGCTTACAGGACAGCAGGAGGGCCCCTACCTGCCTCCTCGCTGTCCGATCGCCGAATGACTGCTCAGTGCCTGAGATCCAGGCATGAGCAGTCAAGCAGCAGAATCATCGATCACTGGTTTCCTATGAGAAACCAGTGATCAATGTAAAAGATCAGTGTGTGCAGTGTTATAGGTCCCTATGGGAGCTATAACACTGCAAAAAAAAGTGGGGAAAAAAAGTGAATAAAGATCATTTAACTCCTCCCCTATTAAAAGTTTGAATCACCCCCCTTCTCCCATAAAAAAAAAACACAGTGTAAATAAAAATTAAAATAAACATATATGGTATTGCCGCGTGCGGAAATGTCCAAATTATAAAGATATATCGTTAATTAAACCGCACGGTCAATGGCGTACGCGGAAAAAAATTCCAAAATCCAAAATAGTGCCTTTTTGCACTATAGATCAATAATAATAGATCAATAATAATAGATCAATAAGTCCTATCAATGCAAAAATGGTACCGTTAAAAAGTTCAGATCACGGTGCAAAAAATGAGCCCCAAACCGCCCCATAATCGGAAAAATAAAAAAGTTATATGGGTCAGAAGATGACAATTTTAAACATATTAATTTTCCTGCATGAAGTTATGATTTTTTACAGAAGTGCGACAAAATCAAACCTATATAAGTAGGGTATCATTTTAATCGTATAGACCTACAGAATAAAGATAAGGTGTCATTCTTACCGAAAAATTTACCGATAAATTTAGAAATGGAAGCCCCCAAAAGTTACAAAACAGCGTTTTTTTTTTCAATTTTGTCTCACAATGATTTTTTTTTCCGTTTCATCGTAGACTTTTGGGCAAAATGACTGACGTCATTACAAAGTAGAATTGGTGGCGCAAAAAATAAGCAATCATATGGATTTTTAGGTGCAAAATTGAAAGAGTTATGATTTTTTAAAGGCAAGGAGCAAAAAACGAAAATGCAAAAACGGAAAACCCCCCGGTCCTTAAGGGGTTAAGCAGGGGGACACGTCTGGCACTGCATGGTTTGAGTCCCTGGCGGTGTAGTGTGTTACTGATAGTAGCCTTTGTTACTTTGGTCCCAGCTCTCTGCAGGTCATTCACTAGGTCCCCCCTTGTGGTTCTGGGATTTTTGCTCACCGTTCTTGTGATCATTTTGACACCACGGGGTGAGATCTTGCATAGAGCCCCAAATCGAGGGAGATTATCAGTGGTCTTGTAGGTCTTCCATTTTCTAATAATTGCTTCCACAGTTGATTTCTTCACACCAAGCTGCTTGCCTATTACAGATTCAGTCTTCCCAGCCTGGTGCAGGTCTACAATTTTGTTTCTGGTGTCCTTCGACAGCTCTTTGGTCTTGGCCATAGTGGAGTTTGGAGTGTGACTGTTTGGGGTTGTGGACAGGTGTCTTTTATACTGATAACAAGTTCAAACAGGAGCCATTAATACAGGTAATGAGTGGAGGACAGAGGAGACTCTTAAAGAAGAAGTTACAGGTCTGTGAGAGCCAGAAATCTTGCTGGTTTGTAGGTGACGAAATACTTATTTTACAGAAGAATTTACCAATTAATTCATTAGAAATCCTACAATGTGATTTCCTATATTCTTTCCCCCTATTACGTCTCTCATAGTTGAGGTATACCTATGATAAAAATTACAGGCCACTCTCATCTTTTTAAGTGGAAAAACTTGCACAATTGGTGGCTGACTAAATACTCCCCCCCCCACTGTAATTGTAACATTGTAGATGTATGGCCCTGTTAGTGATTTTGTGTATAAATAGAAGTAATAAACAATGTACAGTAACCCCCCGACATGCGATGGCCCCGACATATGATCAAATCGACATACGATGGCCTCTCAGAGGCCATCGCATGTGGATGTCAGCATCGACATACGATGCTTTTATATGTCGGGGCCATCGCATTAACTGCTATCCGACAGCGCAAAATGCTTAAGCTGCTGCCGGATAGCAGTTTAAGCATCCCGGACAGGTTCACTTACCTATCCCCGCTGCTCCGGGTCCACTTCACGATCCTCCGGCATCTTCTGTATCTTCTCCGGCGTCCGGGCCTCGCTTTTCCAGCGTCGTTATTACGTCCTGCGCACGTAATAACGTCACCAGAAAGCGAGACCCGGACACCGGAGAACATGCAGAAGACGCCGGAGGATCGCAAAGTGGACCCGGAGCAGCGGGACAGCATCGGGAGCCCCTGGGAGGGCAGCGGTGACGGTCCGGAGCGGCGGGGACAGGTACAACTTTCTCTAACAGTGGTCTTCAACCTGCGGACCTCCAGATATTGCAAAACTACAACTCCCAGAATGCCCGGACAGCCAACGGCTGTCCGGGCATGCTGGGAGTTGTGTTTTTGCAACATCTGGAGGTCCGCAGGTTGAAGACCACTGGCTTAGTAGCTCACTCACGTGAGTCGTTAACCCCCCCACTCCGCGGCAGCGTTAATGCTGCCGCGGGGTGAGGGGTTAACGCTACCGCTGCCATGGGGTGAGAGGTTAACTTAACCCCTCACCCAATGGCAGCGGCAGTGATAACCCCCTCTCCCCAGGACATAACAGCAAGGACCCCCAGGCCTGGGCAAAAGACCCCTGGGCCTGGGCACAAAGTCCCCCACCCCAGTCCTGGGCAAAGGACCCCCAGGCCTGGGCAAAGGACCCCCAGGCCTGGGCACAAATCCCCCCCACCCCAGGCCTTGGCACAAATTCCCCTCACCCCAGGCCTGGGCACAAATTCCCCTCACCCCAGGCCTGGGCACAAATTCCCCTCACCCCAGGCCTGGGCACAAATTCCCTCCACCCCAGGCCTGGGCACAAATTCCCCCCATCCCAGGCCTGGGCACAAATTCCCCCCATCCCAGGCCTGGGCACAAAGCCCCCCACCCCAGGCCTGGGCACAAAGCCCCCCAGGCCTGCCTGGGCACAAAGCCCCCCAGGCCTGCCTGGGCACAAAGCACCCCAGGCCTGGGCACAAATCTCCCCCACCCCAGGCCTGGGCACAAATCTCCCCCCACCCCAGGCCTGGGCACAAAGCCCCCCACCCCAGGCCTGGGCACAAAGCACCCCAGGCCTGGACACAAATCTCCCCCACCCCAGGCCTGGCCACAAATCCCCCCACTCCAGGCCTGGGCACAAAGCCCCCCACCCCAGGCCTGGGCACAAATCTCCCCCACCCCAGGCCTGGGCACAAATCCCCCCACCCCAGGCCTGGGCACAAAGCCCCCCACCCCATCTGTACTTTGTGTGGTTATTTTTACTTACTTTGGGTTGAAATTTCATGGACTCAGGAACCAATTACCAGTTTTCCATAGACATATGTACTCAAGATATGATGGTTTCAACATATGATGGTCCTCTCTGAACCAATTACCATCATATGTTGAGGGACCACTGTATATAGTTATTATTATTCACCAAAGAGACTGTTAGGTGGGAATCTAATATAGACCAATTCTCTGATGTTAACAATGGAAAACAGTATAGCCATTTGTTCTGGAAAGGCAACATAGTGGAGTTAACTTTGGCTTGCCATAATTGGTTATAAGGTGCCGGAAGCAGGCCTTTAGCATCTTGGGATTTCAAAATAAGTTTATTTTCTATTAATTATAAAATTTTTATTGCAGCTTTCACTTTTGACAGCCATCCGGTCCCACTGAAGTCTGCAGGTTTGGACGACTTGTGACTAAAGTTTATGGGGTCTTTAATCTCTTGTCTCTTCTTGGATATTGTCTACTTCCAGCTGACACTATAGCTAATATCATGGTTGCCCAACGTAGTAGTGCTGTCCTCCTTGTGTCCCAATGTACTGTGGTTGGCTCTTTTGTCAGGAAGTTTGCCAGATTTTTGGTATGTCAGCCGAAGGCAGTAGCTATAGGGGCTAATGAAATAGCAGTCGCAACCAGGCCTCAGTGACTAAGGGAGCCCAAAATGCTGCCACAAAAAAAGACACCAGCATTATAATTGGAATGTAGTAGAAGTATGGCCCTGTTATTGACTTTGCACTGAGGATCAGGAGCTTTACGTTTTAGATGAACAATTTTACATAGGGACTGAGTTATGAGAGTTACGTGAGAGATTGAGAAACTTTTTGTTAAATGAACTAAAGTACACATGTCATACAATACTATTTACTTGGTAAATGATTACAGATGTGAGCATTACCCAACTTTACTAAATCTGTGACACCACAGATCCAAGGAAGATTAGCACCAATCCCTTTGGGTTCTCAACAGTTTGTGAAAGTTCATTAACTATTTACATTTCTCCTGGTATAAGCCATTGTTGCTATATTCCTATCCACAACCTAAGGCAGGACACTTGTCTGTTTTTTCGTATTACCTACAGTCTCCCCATATGATGGCACGAAAAGTAAGCCCTTTCAACATATCACATTGCATATACGGGAACATTTTCCCACCACCATAGGAAACAGCTACAACCTTTTATTGGAAAAACAAGATGAACCGCATACATAACTACATCATTTAACATTAGCAATAACAAAAAGTTTCTTTCTATCAGGGCTCAACTCCACCTCTCCTACAGCTCTGTAAGAAAGAACATAGAAGTATATACAGTTTCTACAGGTTCATAGACATTCACTTCAGATTAACAAATGTTAGAATGAGAATTTTGTTACTAAAAAAAAAAAAAAAAAAACTTGACATATCCTAGAGACCTGTAAAAAGTTTTGATCAGTCTGGGTCTAGGTGCTGAGACCCATACCAATTGCTTGAAAGTGCAGCAAGAAGCGCTTAGCTGAGTGCTTCTCTCCCCATCTTTCCCCTTGCTGCAGGAGACATGCTCCATAGACTAAAGGCTCTTTTACACAGGCCAATTATTGGACAAATAAGTGGACCTAGAAATGTATGTTTGTGATAAACTGTGTAAAATGCAGCCATATGAATTATTTATATTGGCCGCACGTTTCCTTGTGTGAACAGATGTGTGGCTGACAGTGATGAATTTAATGGACCACGTGATTGATTGAGCCTCGTTATGATTTAGCAAACAAGCGCCGATCAGCGAGATCCGTACTTGATCAAATACATGAGTGATGTACTTGTGTATTGCCGGCTCTCCCATAGGAATACATTGAGGTGGACGTGTCGAACAAGGAGAGCCGAAGTGCCATACAGGAGATCGCAGGGGGGTCCCAGCAGTCAGACCTCCTGTGATCAGACGCTTATCTCCTTTCCTTTGGATAGAGGGTAGATTTTCCTTAATGGGACTACTCCTTTTATTTTGATAATGGGAGTGAATATCAGGTGATGGCGGGGTTATACAGTCTGGGGCGTGTGCATTAGGCATATACGCCCCTCAATGTACAAAATTCACACCCAATGACTGTATAACCCCACCCACCACCTGATATTCACTCCCATTATTAAAATTAGGTTTACGCCCATCTGACTGATTCCCTAAATTGTCCGAAAAACTATAAATTCTCATATCTCGGGAACAGGAGGGCATATCAAGAAACTGTAAAAAGGTGTGTGATCAGGGCACCCTATACTAGTTAATTACATTAAAATCAAAAAATTTTATGTTGACCACAGGTCCTCTTTAAATTATAGAAACACTTTAACACTATTTTTATACAGGCTACATAACCTTCACTGCTGACATGTTATTCTAAGTGACTAACAGCTTTAGTATTTTATCTGTAGAAATTTATAGCTACTGATCTTCAAGATGGAATGGATACTTGAGAAAGTACTGCTGATGTTACACATGACTTGTCTGAGTTCTCTGAATTAGCATTGAGAAATAATCCTAAACTGTATATTTCCAAGACTCTCTGTAAAACTGTCTGGCAGAGCAACACAAGATCCTTGTTTTATTTTAACTTTTATAGGTATCTTACGGAGAAATGTCTAATTTCTGATTTGAGTTTGTAGCCGAGCAAAGCAAGAATTCTTTTTATTCCTGTAGTAAATACTGTAAAATGGTTGCGTATGACCTCACAACCCAGTGCTGTGTATTAGTGTTGCTCGTGAATATTCGCAATTCGAATTTTAATCGCGAATATCGCATATTCACGAATTCGCGGACATTGCGAATATAGCACTATATATTCGCAATTCCGATTATTTGCTTTTTTTTTGGCTGTCCGTGCATGCTGGGAGTTGTAGTTTTGCATCTGGAGGTCCTCAGGTTGGGGACCACTGCACTAGTGCATTAACTGGGATTTTTTGCCCGTTGAAACCAATAGGCCCATTGTGGTGAGTTGCCCATAGCAACCAATCAGATCGCTTCTTTCATTTTTCACAAGTCCTCTGCTAAATGAATGAAGCAATCTGATTGGTTGCTATGACCAACTCAGCAGATTTTCCTGGAAAGTAAAGTTAAACCACAACACTGTAACACTCCAACAGGGTCTCCCATACACTATACTGCCGAGACCCTCCTGCTTATCTTACAGTTTTACATACCGTGAGATCCCCATAGACCACAATGGGCCTATTGGTTTCAACGGGCAAAAAATCACAGAGTTAATGCACTAGCCCATAAGTTCCCCATGAAGAAGGGAGGGCTCGATATTCGCAAATATGCGCATATGCGCAGCTATTTTCTCATATGCGCATATATTTTCGCATATGCGCATAAAAAAGCGAATATAACGAATATTTGCATTTCGCGAATAAATTATGAATATTCGTACATATATTCGCAAAATATGGCGAATTTGAATATGGCCTATGCCGCTCATCACTACTGTGTATGTCACTAAGATAAAAAGTGCATTAACACAATTCTCCAAGCTCACGTTTCATAAGCTATTAGCTGAAAATAGCTTCAACACTTGCAGACGTTCCAGCTGTTCATTATTCACCCGGCAGTCAGAGAAAGAAGCACTGTTTAATTCTCCGGTTTTAATCTTACTACTGTAATCCTAAGAACGCAATGGAATGCCTGGCTTATCCTCCCTGCCTTGTTACACACATTTATTTCCTAATAAGAGCAAATCTGTGCACAATAGTTGAAGGTATCAAATACTCACTGTATGACTTCTAACTTGAATATCTTAGGGGCAATGGCTGCTTGAAGAGTGAACAGAGTAAAGTCAGATAAGTTCAGGGTTAAGCTACTGTAAAATCTACAGTATAATGAAAACACAAGAGAGGTACAATGCATTTGGGAATTTTTCGGACCCCTTTACTTTTTGAACATTTTGTTATGTTGCGGTCTTGTTCTAAATTAAAATAAAATTCAAGTTTTCCTTCATCAATTTGTACCCTATAATGAGAATGTGAAAACGGAATTGCAAAATTATTAAAAAGGGAAAAACTTAAATATCAGATGGACAAAAGTACTCAGACTTTTTGCTATGACACTTTAAACTATGGAGGCCCCCATTTCTCTTATTCATCGTTGAGATGTTTCTACACCTTGATTGAAGTCACCTTATCTAACAGCTGACAATGCATGTCAGTGCAAAAAAAACAAGCCATGAGGGGGAAAGAACTGCATGTAGAGCTCAGAGACAGGATTGTGTGTGAAAGACACAGATCTAGAGAATGGTACAAACATTTCTGCTGCACTGAAAGTTCCTAAGTTTAACAATATTTTTATTATTTTTTGAACATAATAAATAACATACAACAAGGCAAGTCATAGAGAGCACAATGGTTTAGAACATTCTAAAAAATAAGAAGTTTGAAACAACCAGGACTCTTCTTAGAGCTAGGTGCTCTACCAAACTAAGTCACCAGGGAAAGGCCTAGCTAAGTAAGATGACCGAGAACCCAATGGTCACTCTGGCTGAGCTCCAAAGATCCTGTATACAGATGGGAGAAACTTCAAGAAGGTCAACCATAACTGCAGCACTCCACCTATCTGGGTTTATAACAGAGTTACCAGAAATAAACCTCTTCTTATTAAAAAACACATGAAATCCTATCTGAAGCAGTGGCTGGTCGGGCACTCAGGCACCGCCCGAGGGCCTGTTCCTGAGCGGGGGCTCGCAGCTGCCAGTACTTTTTTTTATTTTAATAGTCTTTTAAATCCTAAATCTCCCCCCTGAATCATGCAGGTCCCGGTTGGGCAGTCACTAAAAAGCAGAGATCTCCACACACAACATAACAGCAGTGACTGCCCGACCAGAACCAGCTCTGTACCTTCTGAATGATGGAGGTAAAGGACCTGTGGTGATGTCACAATCATTTGACCTGTGGGGCGGAGCTAAAGGTCCTGTTGACTGTAGCAGCCAGAAGACAAGAGTGTGCCTGGTGAGTTCTTCCTGCAGTCTGCTGGTGTGAAGTCACTATATAGAGCAGTGTTTCTCAACCAGGGGGCCTCCAGCTGTTACTAAACTACAACTCCCAACATGCTGGGAGTTGTAGTTTTACAAAAGCTGGAGGCACCCTCATTGGAAGACACTGATATACAGTATATATATCTGTTATACTTCAGAGCTGTACTCACTATTCTGCTGGTGTACTGTGTACATACATTACTTATCCTGTACTGTTCCAGAGTTATATTCAGTATTATACTCCAGAGCTGCATTCATTATTCTGCTGGTGAGGTCACTGTGTACATACATTACTTATCCTGTACTGTTCCAGAGTTATATCCTGTATTATACTCCAGAGCTGTACTCACTATTCTGCTGGTGTACTGTGTACATACATTACTTATACTGTACTGTTCCAGAGTTATATTCAGTATTATACTCCAGAGCTGCATTCACTATTCTGCTGGTGAGGTCACTGTGTACATACATTACTTATCCTGTACTGTTCCAGAGTTATATCCTGTATTATACTCCAGAGCTGTACTCACTATTCTGCTGGTGTACTGTGTACATACATTACTTATACTGTACTGTTCCAGAGTTATATTCAGTATTATACTCCAGAGCTGCATTCACTATTCTGCTGGTGAGGTCACTGTGTACATACATTACTTATCCTGTACTGTTCCAGAGTTATATCCTGTATTATACTCCAGAGCTGTACTCACTATTCTGCTGGTATACTGTGTACATACATTACTTATACTGTACTGTTCCAGAGTTATATTCAGTATTATACTCCAGAGCTGCATTATTTATTCTGCTGGTGGGGACACTGTGTACATAAATTACATTACTTATCCTGCACTGATCCTGAGTTATATCCTGTATTATACTCCAGAGCTGTACTCACTATTCTGCTGTGAGGTCACTGTGTACATACATTACATTACTTATCCTGTACTGATCCTGAGTTATATCCTGTATTATACTCCAGAGCTGTACTCACTATTCTGCTGGTGAGGTCACTGTGTACATACATTACTTATCCTGTACTGATACTGAGTTATATCCTGTATTGTACTCCAGAGCTGCATTATTTATTCTGCTGGTGGGGTCACTGTATACATACATTACATTACTTATCCTGTACTGATCCTGAGTTATATCCTGTATTATACTCCAGAGCTGTACTCACTATTCTGCTGTGAGGTCACTGTGTACATACATTACATTACTTATCCTGTACTGATCCTGAGTTATATCCTGTATTATACTCCAGAGCTGTACTCACTATTCTGCTGGTGAGGTCACTGTGTACATACATTACATTACTTATCCTGTACTGATCCTGAGTTATATCCTGTATTATACTCCAGAGCTGTACTCACTATTCTGCTGGTGAGGTCACTGTGTACATACATTACTTATCCTGTACTGATACTGAGTTATATCCTGTATTGTACTCCAGAGCTGCATTATTTATTCTGCTGGTGGGGTCACTGTATACATACATTACATTACTTATCCTGTACTGATCCTGAGTTATATCCTGTATTATACTCCAGAGCTGTACTCACTATTCTGCTGGTGGGGTCACTGTGTACATAAATTACATTACTTATCCTGTACTGATCCTGAGTTATATCATGTATTATACTCCAGAGATGTACTCACTATTCTGCTGGTGAGGTCACTGTGTACATACATTACATTACTTATCCTGTACTGATCCTGAGTTATATTCAGTATTATACTCCAGAGCTGTACTCACTATTCTTCTGGTGGGGTCACTGTGTACATACATTACATTACTTATCCTGTACTGATCCTGAGTTATATTCAGTATTATACTCCAGAGCTGCATTCACTATTCTGCTGGTGGGGTCACTGTGTACATACATTACATTACTTATCCTGTACTGTTCCAGAGTTATATTCAGTATTATACTCCAGAGCTGCATTCACTATTCTGCTGGTGGGGTCACTGTATACATACATTACATTACTTGTTGAGGGGTGATGTCAGGAGGGGAAGGCAATGTCAGGGTGAAATGTTCGGGGGTGATGTCAGGGGGGCAATGTCATGGCATGATGTCATGGGGTGATGTCAGTGAATACTTAATGGTGATATCAATAGGTGAAGTCAATGAGTATTCATTGGTGATATCAGGGAGTGTTGTCAGCGGTGATGTCAGGGGAATGTCAGGGGGCAATGTTAGGGGCAATGTCAGAGAGGTTGTCAGAGGCGATATCAGGGGGTGATGTCAGTGATAATATTAGGAGATGAAAGTGAATGGTGTAAATGTAAAAAAAAAAAAAATCCAGAATTGCTGATTTTTGGTCATGTCATATACCATGAAAAATATATAAAAAGAGATTTAAAAAAATCCCATTTAAAGAAAAATTTTACCAATAAAAATTACAGATCACTGTGCAAAAAGTGATCCTGTATACTGAAAAATAAGTGTAAGGCTGGGTTCACACTACGTTTTCTCCCATACGGGAGCGCATACGGCAGGAGGGAGCTAAAACCTTGCGCTCCCGTATGCCTTCGTATGCGCTCCCGTATGTCATTCATTTCAATGAGCCGGCCGGAGTGAAACGTTCGGTCCGGTTGGCTCATTTTTGCGCCGTATGCGCTTTTACAACCGGACCTAAAACTGTGGTTGACCACAGTTTTAGGTCCAGTTGTAAAAGCGCATACGGCGCAAAAATGAGCCGACCTGACCGAACGTTTCACTCCGGCCAGCTCATTGAAATGAATGACATACGGGAGCGCATACGAAGGCATACGGGAGCGCAAGGTTTTAGCTCCCCCCTGCCGTATGCGCTCCCGTATGGGAGAAAACGTAGTGTGAACCCAGCCTAAGTCAGAAGAGGACAATTTTATGCATTTTAATAGACCTAGAGAATAAAGATAATGTGTAATTTTAACTGTAAAATATACTGCAGTATATACTTGGACATGAAGTGACTAAGCTGTAGATGAATGGAGACATTTCGGAGGAGGGAAGGCTATTACGGGATACAAGTTGATCAAAAGATACCTCACCATGCCAGAAGCCATACCCGATGGAAAATCAGGGTGTTAGAGAAAAGACCATAAAGGAGAAGAGCCCAAATTTCCTAGAACAGTACCTCAACACATAGCAAGAGAAAGACATAGGAGCTAAGAGGGGGCCCAGAGATACTGAAGGGAGTTAGGATGGATAGGGCCAACCACAATTTCTCCAATTCTACTGTAAGCATGATCGGTAGACCACACAGCTAGATGACGCAGGTGGGCAGTGGTGGCCAATAGTAGTTAGACACATCAGGGACTGCCAGGCCCCCTATAGATCGACTAGCCATCATAACAGTCATCTGAAGATGATGACGTTTGGCATCCGGAGATAAAGTGGAAAATGGCCGATTGGAAAGAATGAAGAGCAGTAAGAGGAACACGAAAAGGAAGGGTCTCAAAAAAAATTGAGCAATTTGGGAAGAATAGTCATTTTCACTGCTGCTATGTGCCCAAAAAAGTGATGTATTGAGACCTCCATTTCTCCATCAAGGCCCACAAGTATCGAAAGAGAGGAAGAAAATTGGTAGAGTATAGTGAGGTATAGCGGGGAGTAAGAAAACCCCCTAAGTATTTAATAGCTGTAGAAGACCATTTAAAAGAATAGGTAGAGCTGTTACGCTAGGCGAATCGCATCCCCGCCGGCAGTGTCAGTGCAACGCTCCCGGTCAGCAGGTCTGTCCCGGGCTCCTGCAGATAGAGGAACGCCGCGAGCGCTCCGGGGAGGAGCAGGGACCCGGAGCGCTCGCAGCGTTCCTCTATCTGCAGCGGTCTGGTCAGACCCGCTGACCGGAAGTGTTGCACTGACACTGCCGGCGGGGATGCGATTCGCATAGCGGGACGCGCCCGCTCGCGAATCGCATCCCAAGTCACTCACCTGTCCCGGTCCCCGGCTGTCACGTCCTGGCGCGCGGCTCCGCTTCTTAGGGCGCGCGCGCCAGCTCTCTAAGATTTAAAGGGCCAGTGCACCAATGATTGGTGTCTAATAGTCTAATTAGCCTCCACCTGCTCCCTGCTCATATATACCTCACTTCCCCCTCACTGCCTTGCCGGATCTTGTTGCCTTGTGCCAGAGAAAGCGTTATAGTGTTTGCCTTACCAGTGTTCCTGACCTCTTGCTATCGCCATTGACTAAGAACCTTGCCGCCTGCCCCAACCTTCTGCTACGTCTGACCTTGCCTCTGTCTAGTCCTTCTGTCCCACGCATTCTCAGCAGTCAGCGAGGTTGAGCCGTTGCCGGTGGATATGACCTGGTTGCTACCACCGCAGCAAGACCATCCCGCTTTGCGGCGGGCTCTGGTGAATACCAGTAGCAACCTAGAACCGGTCCACCGACACGGTCCACGCCAATCCCTCGCTGACACAGAGGATCCACATTCAGCCTGCCGAATCCTAACAGTAGATCCGGCCATGGATCCCGCTGAGGTCCCTCTGCCAGTTGTCGCTGACCTTACCACGGTGGTCGCCCAGCAGTCTCAACAGATACAGCAACTTGGACAACAGTTCGCCCAACAAGGACAGCAGCTGTCGCAGTTGACCGCCATGCTACAGCAACTTCTGCCACAGCTACAGCAGCAACCATCTCCTCCGCCAGCTCCTGCACCTCCTCCGCAGCAAGTGCCCGCTCCTGTCCTCCGCTTGTCCCTGCCGGACAAATTTCATGGGGACTCTAGACTTTGCCGTGGTTTCCTGTCACAATGTTCCCTACATTTGGAGATGTTGTCGGACCAATTTCCTACAGAACGGTCGAAGGTGGCTTTCGTGGTTAGTCTCCTGTCTGGGAAGGCTCTGTCATGGGCCACACCGCTCTGGGACCGCAATGATCCTGTCACTGCCACTGTACAGTCCTTCGCTGAGGTTCGTAGTGTCTTCGAGGAACCAGCCCGAGCTTCTTCTGCCGAAACTGCCTTGCTGAACCTGGTCCAGGGAAATTCTTCTGTAGGAGAATACGCCATCCAATTTCGTACCCTCGCCTCTGAATTATCTTGGAACAACGAGGCCCTCTACGCGACCTTTAAAAAAGGCCTATCCAGTATCATCGCTCCCAATGTCATCGTCCAATGTGGAGCGACAACCGGACAAAAAGAGGGGCAGACCTAAAGGGGGGTACTGTTACGCTGAGCGCTCCGGGTCCCTGCTCCTCCCCGGAGCACTCGCGGCGTTCCTCTATCTGCAGCGCCCCGGTCAGACCCGCTGACCGGGAGCGCTGCACTGACACTGCCGGCGGGGATGCGAGTCGCATAGCGTGACGCGCCCGCTCGCGAATCGCATCCCAAGTCACTCACCTGTCCCGGTCCCCGGCTGTCACGTCCTGGCGCGCGCGGCTCCGCTCCTTAGGGCGCGCGCGCCAGCTCTCTAAGATTTAAAGGGCCAGTGCACCAATGATTGGTGCCTGGCCCAATCAGTCTAATTAGCCTCCACCTGCTCCCTGCTCATATATACCTCACTTCCCCCTCACTGCCTTGCCGGATCTTGTTGCCTTGTGCCAGAGAAAGCGTTATAGTGTTTGCCTTAACAGTGTTCCTGACCTCTTGCTATCACCATTGACTAAGAACCTTGCCTCCTGCCCCGACCTTCTGCTACGTCTGACCTTGCCTCTGTCTAGTCCTTCTGTCCCACGTCTTCTCAGCAGTCAGCGAGGTTGAGCCGTTGCCGGTGGATACGACCTGGTTGCTACCGCCGCAGCAAGACCATCTCGCTTTGCGGCGGGCTCTGGTGAATACCAGTAGCAACCTAGAACTGGTCCACCGACACGGTCCACGCCAATCCCTCGCTGACACAGAGGATCCACATTCAGCCTGCCGAATCCTAACAAGAGCAAAGTAGAGAAGAAAGGGAGGAAGGGAGATTCAGAGGCCTCACCTCGGTCTTAGAGGTTGACCTTATACCCAGACACTGTTACGCCTAGCGCTCCGGGTCCCCGCTCCTCCCCGGAGCGCTCACGGCGTCTCTCTCCCTGCAGCGCCCCGGTCAGTCCCGCTGACCGGGAGCGCTGCACTGTCATGGCCGTCGGGGATGCGATTCGCACAGCGGGACGCGCCCGCTCGCGAATCGCATCCCAGGTCACTTACCCGTCCCGGTCCCCTGCTGTCATGTGCTGGCGCGCGCGGCTCCGCTCTCTAGGGCGCGCGCGCGCGCCAGCTCTCTGAGACTTAAAGGGCCAGTGCACCAATGATTGGTGCCTGGCCCAATTAGCTTAATTGGCTTCCACCTGCTCCCTGGCTATATCTGATCTCCTCCCTTGCACTCCCTGGCCGGATCTTGTTGCCATCGTGCCAGTGAAAGCGTTTCCCAGTGTGTTCCTAGCCTGTGTTCCAGACCTCCTGCCGTTGCCCCTGACTACGATCCTTGCTGCCTGCCCCGACCTTCTGCTACGTCCGACCTTGCTTTTGTCTACTCCCTTGTACCGCGCCTATCTTCAGCAGTCAGAGAGGTTGAGCCGTTGCTAGTGGATACGACCTGGTTACTACCGCCGCAGCAAGACCATCCCGCTTTGCGGCGGGCTCTGGTGAACACCAGTAGTAACTTAGAACCGGTCCACTAGCACGGTCCACGCCAATCCCTCTCTGGCACAGAGGATCCGCCTCCTGCCAGCCGGCATCGTGACAGACACCTTGTCATAGGGGTGGAGAACCCTATATAAATTAGGGAGAGTACTGGACGGGTGAGAGTGAGAAGAACGTCATCTGCAAAGAGGCAAATCTTAAACTCCCTATCATGCAAGGCAACCCCAGAAATGTCTGGGCCCCCCGGATCATAGCAGCAAGCGGTTCAATACACAGAGCAAAAATCAGGGGGGACATCAAACATCCCTGTCTAGTACTGTTATAAATAGGGATGGCAGGTGGCACTGGGAGAGGAAGGAGTCCAATGCTCGAGTGCATTGTGTATTTTTACACAACCTTTTTGTTTGCATACTTTTTTCCATGCAGCTTTAAAAGAATTACATTACACAACTCATGGATGGTGTGGAAAGAGGATCTCTATATACCCTTATGTTCTCATGGCAGAATGCCTGGACCTTCCACAGGCTGCACAACAAGCCCACGCTAGGACAACTTGGAAATAGATGGCAATGCATTGCCGCACAGATTCCGATGTAAGAATTAACATGTATTTGGGGAACCCAATGCAATGTACCGTATATACTCGAGTATAAGCCGACCAGAATATAAGCCGAGGCCCCTAATTTCACCCCAAAATCCCAGGAAAAGTTATTGACTCGAGTATAAGCCTAGGGTGGGAAATACATCATCCCCCCCCTGTAATCATCCAGACCCTCATCATCATCACCCTGTCATCATCCCCTTGTCATCATCCCACACCCCCCCTTCATCATCCCCTTGTCATCATCCCCTTGTCATCATCCCACACCCCCCCTTCATCATCCCCTTGTCATCATCCCCTTGTCATCATCCCACACCCCCCCTTCATCATCCCCTTGTCATCATCCCCACCCCCCTTCATCATCCCCTTGTCATCATCCCCACCCCCCTTCATCATCCCCTTGTCATCATCCCCACCCCCCTTCATCATCCCCTTGTCATCATCCCCACCCCCCTTCATCATCCCCTTGTCATCATCCCCACCCCCCTTCATCATCCCCTTGTCATCATCCCCACCCTCCTTCATCATCCCCTTGTCATCATCCCCAACCCCTTCATCATCCCCTTGTCATCATCCCCACCCCCTTCATCATCCCCTTGTCATCATCCCCACCCCCCTTCATCATCCCCTTGTCATCATCCCCACCCCCCTTCATCATCCCCTTGTCATCATCCCCACCCCCCTTCATCATCCCCTTGTCATCATCCCCACCCTCCTTCATCATCCCCTTGTCATCATCCCCACCCCCCTTCATCATCCCCTTGTCATCATCCCCACCCCCCTTCATCATCCCCTTGTCATCATCCCCACCCCCCTTCATCATCCCCTTGTCATCATCCCCACCCCCTTCATCATCCCCTTGTCATCATCCCCACCCCCCTTCATCATCCCCTTGTCATCATCCTCTTGTCATCATCCTCTTGTGAACTATCCGCCCTCAGTGGTCTTCAACCTGCGGACCTCCAGAGGTTTCAAAACTACAACTCCCAGCAAGCCCGGGCAGCCATCGGCTGTCCGGGCTTGCTGGGAGTTGTAGTTTTGAAACCTCTGGAGGTCCGCAGGTTGAAGACCACTGCGGCCTTCGACATCATCCAGCCCCCTCTCACCCCCTTTAGTTCTGTACAGTACTCGCCTCCGCTCGGCGCTGGTTCGGTGCTGCAGGACTGTCCGGTGGGGAGGTCGTCCGGTGGGATAGTGGTTCCGGGCTGCTATCTTCACCGGGGGTGCCTCTTCTCCGCGCTTCGGGCCCAGAATAGAGGCGTTGCCTTGACGATGACGCAGAAGGACGTTGGTAATGAACGTACCTCTGCGTCGTCGTCAAGGCAACGTGACTATTCTGGGGCCGGGCCCGAAGCGCGGAGAAGAGGCCTCCCCGGTGAAGATAGCAGCCCGGAACCACTATCCCACCGGACGACCTCCTCACCGGACAGTCCTGCAGCACCGGACCAGCGCAGAGCGAAGGCGAGTACTGTACAGAACTAAAGGGGGTGAGAGGGGACTGGATGATGTCGAAGGCCGCAGTGGTCTTCTACCTGCGGACCTCCAGAGGTGGATGGCTGCCCGGGCTTGCTGGGAGTTGTAGTTTTGAAACCTCTGGAGGTCCGCAGGTTGAAGACCACTGCGGATGGAGAGTTCACTCGAGTATAAGCCGAGGGGGGTGTTTTCAGCACGAAAAATCGTGCTGAAAAACTCGGCTTATACTCGAGTATATACGGTAATGTACTGTGAATGTGTATGGCCTTTTTCTCTCATAGCGAATTAACAATGCAATATGTGGAGACAACATAATACAGAGAATTTACACTTGGAAGGTAAAAATCCATATAACATCAGTAAAGCACAACAACAATAAGGCAGATATCCTGCGACCAACACTCTCAATTTACAGCACCACATAGTGGGACACTGCAGTATCTTATCAGTAATTATAATGATAATTGACCAGAGTAAATGAAGGAGATACAAGATAAGACTACTTTGTTTGTGACAACTTGCATAGCAAAAGATCACAGTAATTGCTTGCAGCTATTGAAAATGAATATGGCCCCATTGTGATATCTAGGTTGCCACAACCGTGACCTACTAGTTGTTTGAAACCCATCCCTGCTGAACTTTTTTCGGCTGTCAGGTCATGGTCAGGACATTTACTTTCATTAGGCAGTGTGACATTGCGATCTTTTGCAGCCATAGCCTAAGAGGCTAAAAAGAGATCTGGCGAAAAATAACTTAACCCCATCCACAGGATACCGACATGCGCTCCTCACTCAGAGCACCGGGGTATCACCACCACCGATCGATCAACTATTTATCCCCTATCCTGTGGAAAGGGGATAAGTACATTTTTGCCAAAGAACTCATTTAAATGGAGTACTCCGGTGAAAAACGATTTTTTCTATATCAACTGGCTCCAGAAAGTTCAACAGATTTGTAAATTACTTCTATTTGAAAATCTTAATCCTTCCAGTACTCATCAGCTGCTGTATACTACACAGGAAGTTCAGTTGTTCTTTTCTGTCTGACCACAGTGCTCTCTGCTGACACCTCTGTCCATGTCAGGAACTGTTCAGAGCAGGAGCAAATCCACATAGCAAACCTATCCTGCTGTGGACAGTTCCTGACATGAACAGAGGTGTCAGCAGAGAGCACTGTGGTCAGACAGAAAAGAAATTCAAAAAGAAAAGAACTTCCTCTGGAGCATACAGCAGCTGATAAGTACTGGAAGGATTAAGATTTTTTTAATAGAAGTAATTTACAAGAAAAAAAATTTCATTTGAAGAAAAAAAAATTTGTTTTCCTCCGGAGTACCCCTTTAATCAACCATGTTGCCATGAAAATCTTGTAACCTGCAACAAGGTTAATGAACATATTGCTCATAGTGACATTTGAATTCACACAAGTCATTGCTGCTTAGTGAAAGCTTTTTGCAGGAGCTATTGCTTGGCAACAGTGATGCTTCTTGCTCGGTGGGAAGTTTTATTTCTTTTAGCATAGACTTTGGGATTGTTTAGATCAGTGGTATCAAACTGTGGCCCTCCAGATGTTGCAAGACTTCAACTCCCAGCATGCTCGGGCAGCCGTTGGCTGCCCGGGCATGCTGGAAGTTGAAGTTTTGCAACATCTGGAGGGCCACAGTTTAAGACCACTGATTTAAATCAAAATGGCCATCAGATTCTCCATGGTTTGAAAAGTTCGGAGATATGTAGCTTTTAGAGTACAGATTACTGTAAAACAGTCTAGGTGAAGGGGTCTTATTTCTGCAAATCTAGATTAATGTTATATGCTGTGTGCCAGTATTTGTCTCTTTTGTGATTTTTTTTTTCCAACAAAAAGAAATGGAAATTACTCAGTTTGCAGCTCTGCGGGTTTCTATTCAAGTGTGACTTCATCAGCAGCAGAACCTTTAAAAAAAAAGAAAATGCTTTTTTTTGTCATATGGTAGTACTTATGAGGCGCGCGCAAAGGCTTATGGTGCAGTCTATAACACGCTGTTCTACAATACAAAGCACAGCTCATGCCACGTTCTAAAAGGCTCAAACACTGCACTCACTCACTGCCACACACTGTTAGTGTTCCTGTGCTTTGCTGAAAAGAAACAGCACTTATGACAGACCTGTCAGGGTCACATTGTGTACAAGAAAATGTTTTAAAACAATATTTGTCAGATACTTCAAACGCTTTTCGACTAGGTAATAGGTAAAAATGCATTGTGGTTACAGAAAGAAGTAATGCAAAAAAGGCTCCATTGTATTGAAAAGGATTGTTACATTTGTTTTCTGCAATTTTTTTATTTTTATTATTATTTCAGAATCAATTAAAATAAAGGCTAAATGATATTTTATAAACCTGAAGAACCTTGCATATTACTATTTAGCTTACATTTATTAGTGTAATTGAGGATTAGAATGTGGCAGTAATTGAAATAACAACCCTGGGCATTGTGCCGTTTCTCTATTATTTTACCTGGAAATGTTTCCATACGCCTAGTCCATAGGGTGCCTCCATACAGCGTCCAAAAAATAGCACTGATTATATCAGAATGTCTATGGCTCTGTTCATACTGTGTTTATGTGAAGATGTTGTGAAAGCTCACAGCTCTTATACTAAATGTTTCCATAGTCCCTGATGGTCCTGATAAGGCCTAAAGAGTGTCCCTTTGGCATTTTTTTGAATTTTGGCCAAGGTGTGCCACTGTATGGCTATTCTGCCCTCCACTCCCTGGCTAAGGGCTTCCTACTCTGCTTCCTCCTCCATGACTGCCGTTCCTGGCCTGCCCCATAGGGACCACCCTCCATACACTGTCTGTAACTTAAAGAGCTTAAGGGCATATCTTGTCTGAGCAATATTGTGGTTTTGTCAAAGCGAAGGTGTGTTTTTCCTGTATCTGGCTTGTTTACCGGATATTGCCTCTGCCTGACCCTTCTGTGCCTCACTGACTCTCCTGTGCATGACCTGGACTGTTGACACCGAACCTGTGCCTGTATTTATTCAGCTATTCCTTCTGCTGCTACCAGAACATCTTGAGTAGTGCTACGTCTACATCTTTTGGCAATTTAATCCTTGCAGGGTTGAATCTTCTACTGATGACCAGCTTCATCTACTGAGGTTGCTTTCTGCTACTTACTGTTTAGCTCACTCTAGACTGTGCCGCGTTTCCTGCTACTATCACTAAGCTGCAAAGCAGTTGCACCTGCCTCATCTATTCTCGTGCCTATGTTGGCCAGCTTTTACCTGTACCAGAACTACTTTTTGGCAGTAACCTGGTATCCTCTAGCAGTAGAATTACAGCTCTACCCCCTATCCTGAAAAGAAGTTAGTACAGTTTTTCCTCTAGTTAGATAGAGCTTGGCTTTTAGCCAGAGAGCACATTCAGCTCCTCTTATACCACACAGTCCTCGTGACGTCACGACTCAGCCCCCGTGTGACGTCACATCCCGCCCCCTCAATGCAAGACTTGCATTGAGGGGGCGGGGCGTGACGTCACACGGGGGCAGAGTCGTGACGTCACGATACTCCGTCTCCGTGGTCGGGAGGCATATCACTGAGAGCCTCCAGTGCTTCCTACAGTGCTAACAGGTGGGTGCTGCATGCTAGATTGCGGGGTCCCCAGCGGCGGGACCTCCGTTATCAGACATCTTATCCCCTATCCTTTGCATAGGGGATAAGATGTCTTGGAGCCGGAGTACCCCTTTAAGTCAGAGGAACTTCACCTGGCCTTTCATACTGTCATGTTTTCCATTAGGCTAAGTTTCCACTTGTTTTTTTTTCTGGCAGTTTTTGGAATACTACCACTACAGTTTTTGAGCCAAAGTCAGAAGTGGATCCATAAAGGAGGAGAAGTGTAAGTCTTTCCTTTATATGTCCTATTCCTTTTGAATACACTTCTGGCTTTGGCTCAAAAACTGCAGTGGCCGATATCCAAAAACTGCCAGAAAAAAAGTGGTACTCGGGAGGAAAACATTAATTTATTTTTTTTAAATCAACTGGTGCCAGAAAGTTAAACAAATTTGTAAATGACTTTGATTAAAAAATCTTTACCCTTCCAGTACTTTTTAGCAGATGTATGCTACAGAGGAAATTCTTTTTGAATTTCTTTTTTGTGTTGTCCACAGCACTCTCTGCTGACCTGATGCCCGTATCAGGAACTGCCCAGAGCAGGAGAAAATCCCCATTGCAAACATATGCTGCTCTGGACAGTTTCTGACACCGACAGAGGTGTCAGCATAGAGCACTGTGGTCAGACAGGAAAGAAACTCAAAAAGAACTTCCTGTGGAGTATACAGAAGCTGATAAGTACTGGAAGGATTAAGATTTTTAAATAGAAATAATTTACATATCTGTTTAACTTTCTGGCACCAGTTGATTTAAAAAAAAAAAATAATAATTCCCACCAGAGTACCCCTTTAACCCCTTAAGGACGCAGGACGTAAATGTACGTCCTGGTGAGGTGGTACTTAACGCACCAGGACGTACATTTACGTCCTAAGCATAACCGCGGGCATCGGAGCGATGCCCGTGTCATGCGCGGCTGATCCCGGCTGCTGATCGCAGCCAGGGACCCGCCGGCAATGGCCGACGCCCGCGATCTCGCGGGCGTCCGCCATTAACCCCTCAGGTGCCGGGATCAATACAGATCCCGGCATCTGCGGCAGTTCGCGATTTAAATGAACGATCGGATCGCCCGCAGCGCTGCTGCGGGAATCCGATCATTCATAACGCCGCACGGAGGTCCCCTCTCCTTCCTCCGTGCGGCTCCCGGCGTCTCCTGCTCTGGTCTGTGATCGAGCAGACCAGAGCAGGAGATGACCGATAATACTGATCTGTTCTATGTCCTATACATAGAACAGATCAGTATTAGCAATCATGGTATTGCTATGAATAGTCCCCTATGGGGACTATTCAAGTGTAAAAAAAAAATGTAAAAAAAGTAAAAAAAAAAGAAAAATCCCCTCCCCCAATAAAAAAGTAAAACGTCCGTTTTTTCCTATTTTACCCCCAAAAAGCGTAAAAAACATTTTTTATAGACATATTTGGTATCGCCGCGTGCGTAAATGTCCGAACTATTAAAATAAAATGCTAATGATCCCGTACGGTGAACGGCGTGAACGAAAAAAAAAAAAAAAAAGTCCAAAATTCCTACTTTTTTTTAATACATTTTATTAAAAAAAATTATAAAAAATGTATTAAAAGTTTTTTATATGCAAATGTGGTATCAAAAAAAAGTACAGATCATGACGCAAAAAATGAGCCCCCATACCGCCGCTTATACGGAAAAATAAAAAAGTTAGAGGTCATCAAATTAAAGGGATTATAAACGTACTAATTTGGTTAAAAAGTTTGTGAATTTTTTTAAGCGCAACAATAATATAAAAGTATATAATAATAGGTATCATTTTAATCGTATTGACCCTCAGAATAAAGAACACATGTAATTTTTACCATAAATTGTACGGCGTGAAAACAAAACCTTCCAAAATTAGCAAAATTGCGTTTTTCGTTTTAATTTCCCCACAAAAATAGTGTTTTTTGGTTGCGCCATACATTTTATGATATAATGAGTGATGTTATTACAAAGGACAACTGGTCGCGCAAAAAACAAGCCCTCATACTAGTCTGTGGATGAAAATATAAAAGAGTTATGATTTTTAGAAGGCGAGGAGGAAAAAATGAAAACGTAAAAATTTAATTGTCTGAGTCCTTAAGGCCAAAATGGGCTGAGTCCTTAAGGGGTTAAAGTGAGGGGAGTAAAGTTCTGCAATTTCTTTAGCCAAAGGTAACCCTGGGGTGAGAATCATTGTTCATTTAGCTAAAGAAATTAGAACACCCAAGCTAGTGCATCTAAGAGTCACCTACATCTGCATTACACATATTAAAGTATAAGTGCCTAAAGACATTAAAGTTAAATATCTGCTATATAGTCTGAAAACAATGCACCATCTTAAAGGGACAGTGACTAGAATTCTCCTCCAGAGTCTCAAGCTGTACTATAACAATGTTGTACCAATTCAACATACATTAAAAGTACAGTGACCCCCCCAACCTACGATGGCCCCGACATACGATCATTTCAGCATACGATCACTCTCAGAGGCCATCGCATGTTGAAGGCAGCATCAACATACGATGCTTTTGTATGTCGGGGCCATCGCATAAACGGCTATCCGGCAGCGCAGACTGCTTCAGCTGCTGCCAGATAGCCGTTTATGGTGCCCCATAAGGTCCGGTGATGGTCACTTACCGGTCTGCGGCGCTCCAGAACAACGATCCCAGGCAACAGAGATGTTCCGGAGTGGCGGGGACGCGATGGCAGCGATGGACGGCGACATCCAGGGCAGCAGTGACGGTGGGTACAGGTGAGTACAACGTCCTATATTTAACATTGCACGGGTCCCTCAACATACGATGGTTTCAACAAACGATGGTTCATTTGGAACGGATTACCATCGTATGTTGAGGGACCACTGTATATGCATTGTACTGATCTGTATCAGGAGTTAAATAAAGTTTACAGTTGTTCACCGAAACCCTGGATATCAGAAGCCTTTTTCATGGGCTTTGGGCACACAGCTACATTGAAAAGGTATATGGAACACAGAAGGGACATTGGGGAGTTAACACCACTCAGCTACATGACATCCAGTTCAGGGACTAATACCCTTATCCTGACTCCCATCATTGTCACCTCGTGCTCACCACATGTTGACCTAGTTATCTAGTCACCCACAATTTGGCTCTTGTCAACGTTTCTTATATTAGCTAATCCTTCCATGGACCACTTTAGTAGGTACCAATAACTACATCCTGGGAACATCCCACAAGACCCATCAATGGGGGAATTCTCATACCCAGTCATCTTGTTATCACAATCTGGCTTTTGCTTAGATCCTTAGCTTGCTGTTTTTCTTGCTTCCAGCACATTAAGACCATGCTTTTTGGTCCATAAAACAGTGTTTATATTATACTTTTTTTTTACCATTGAGTTCTATTGAAATGAATAGTTAAAGGGGTACTCCACTGCCTGAGCGCCCGAAACATTTAGTTATGAATTCTGGGTGCGGGCTGCGGGGGTCGTGACGTCACAGCCACGCCCCTCGTGATGTCACGTCACACCCCCTCAATGCACGTCTATGGGAGGGGGCGTGACGGCCGTCACGCCCCCTCCCATAGACGTGCATTGAGGGGGCGTGACGTGACATCACGAGGGGCGTGGCTGTGACGTCACGACCCCCGCAGCCCGCACCCAGCATTCGGAACTAAATGTTCCGGATGCTGGGGCAGTGGAGTACCCCTTTAAACAGTCGTTAGTGCACACACATTAATAACATGAAAATACCAGCCGTAAACATTGTGTGAACATGGCCTAACTTTACGAAATGACTATTCATTTGATGTCAAATAGCATAGAAATCAATGTTATTCACTTCAGTGCTTGTGGTTTTATGGCTGATCAGTGTATATACTGTGTGTATATGTATTCTATGTATATCAGTGTATGTTTGTTTGTTTGTTTGTTTTCTTGCTCATTTGCTTTTTTTCAGGTAATAAAAAAAAAATACAGGTTTCCGTCTACCTTTGTCCTTTTCCAGAAGGTCAGAACTGCATGAAACTCATAGATCCTAATAGGTTGTAGTAAATTATTCATATATGTTGCCCTGAGTAAATAGCCCTGTTGTTTCCTACTCACCACTAATGGACAGAAAGGTATATTGTCCACCGATTTCCCTAACGAATGTGTAAAGTGTCGGCTTCCCAAGTTGGTAGGATAGATATAAACTAGCTCTCCTTTCATATACATCTTCATTACCGTATATACTCGAGTATAAGCCAAGTTTTTCAGCACGATTTTTTGTGCTGAAAACGCCCCCCTCGGCTTATACTCGAGTGAACTCTCCGCTTGTCAATCCCTTTTCAGTCGTCTTCAACCTGCGGACCTCCAGATGTTGCAAGACTACAACTCCCAGCATGCCTGGACAGCCATCTGGAGGTCCGCAGGTTGAAGACCACTGCGGCCTTCGTCATCATCCAGATCCCCCTTTAGTTTTCTACTCACCTCCCCACAGTGGGAAGGAAGGGTGAGCTGGTCCGGGCCATCTATGCTGCAAGGACCGTCCGGTGGGGAGGGATAGTCGTTCCGGCCCGTCCATCTTCACCGGGAGGCCCTCTTCTCCGCTCCGGGCCCGGCCCTGGACTAGTGACGTTGCCTTGACAACAACGCACAGGGACATCCGTCCCTGCGCATGAACATCCCTGTGCGTCGTCGTCAAGGCAACGTCACTAGGCCGGGGCCGGCCCGGAGCGGAGAAGAGGGCCTCCCGGTGAAAATGGACAGCCCGGAACGACTAACCCTCCCCACCGGACGGTCCCTGCAGCATAGATGGTCCGGACCAGCTCACCCTTCCTTCCCACTGAGGGGAGTAGAAAACTAAAGGGGGTCTGGATGATGACGAAGGCCACAGTGGTCTTCAACCTGTGGACCTCCAGATGTTTCAAAACTACAACTCCCAGCATGCCCGGACAGCCGATGGCTGTCCGGGCATGCTGGGAGTTGTAGTTTTGCAACATCTGGAGATCCGCAGGTTGAAGACCACAGTGACAGGCGGTGATGATGACGGGGATGGGTCTGGATGATGACAGGGTGATGATGAAGGGGGGGATGATGACAGGGTGATGATGACAGGCGGTGATGATGAAGGGGGGGGATGATGACAGGGTGATGATGAAGGGGGGGATGATGACAGGGTGATGATGAAGGGGGATGATGACAGGGTGATGATGAAGGGGGGGATGATGACAGGGTGATGATCAAGGGGGGGGATGATGACAAGGTGATGATGACAGGCGGTGATGATGACAGGGTGATGATGGGGGTGTTAATGACGGGGGTCTGGATGATGACAGGGGGGATGATGACATGGGGGGATGATGTATTTCCCACCCTAGGCTTATAGTCGAATCAATAACTTTTCCTGGGTTTTTGGGGTGAAATTAGGGGCCTCGGCTTATATACGGGTCGGCTTATACTCGAGTATATACGGTATATCCTAACAGCGGGCGACCATTTCCCAGCATTGCAGCTAATTATTTTTCCTGATTATTGACTCTGGCAGGACATAAACCAGCGCTGTGCTCCGGAAAGTTCTCGGCACAGTTAGACATCTAATGGTTGTACGTGCAAGATGTGGTTGAAGGATCCATCAAGGGACAGTATGAGGTAGAACATCGGGTTCATCTGCTGATGTGATCTTTTGAGGTTTTTAAGCAGTAAGCATGCGCTGCTCAGCACAACAACACAACGTGTATATACAACCATGCTGATCTTCAATGGAGACTTCAACTCTCCAGACAGTATTTTAGAAATACTACTATAACAAATTATCTGGAAAGATGCGGGGTTTCCCACCACCCACTGAGGCGTCTTTCTAAGAGCAGGGCCGGTGGAAGTTACTATTAACATATATGTCATGATGAATCTGCACATACAGTTTAGAAATGGCTTCATTCTTTACTTACAATTCATTTCAGAAAATAGGGATTTTTGGTGTCACTGTTCAGAATTTCTGAGCTCATACTTCACACAGCCATAGAGGAAAAAATTCATTCCCAACAATCGGCCTACATCAGGGCCAGCAGCCAGTCAACAAAGAAAAAAGTTAGTCGGCGGATCGCATCTTTCATGCAGGCAATAAAATCCTTCATATCGGACACTCAATGCCCTATGTATACAGGAGGAGTGCGTCTGAAAGTGATGAGGGCGAATATTTGTGTGGCCCAGATGAGAATTCAAGGGGGTTATCCAGGGACAGAAACAGCAAGCTAATGTCTTCCAAAAACAACACCATCCCTGTCCTCAGGTTGTGTGTGGTATTACAACTTATAAACAACCTTTAAGGGGTAAACCCCTTGCGGGGACCACCCTTACTAGAAACCCCCCGTAAAAATTGAACTTTATTAATTACCAATTGAATTACATATATACCCTATAGACATACATTTAAAATTATCGGCGGTATAACTAGGACGGTGTAGGAGAAGACAAACCTGTACTCAATATTTCTCCAGTGACTAAACCTTGTTTGTGTACTCTTAATATGTACACTTATGTAGTTGCGACGTTAGTAATGCTTAGCTACTGCCTAACCGCTGTCTAAAACCATTAACTAGCCCGCCCGACGTTTCGCTGAGCAAGTCAGCTTTGTCAAGGGCTATGGGGCTAAAGGTGTTACAACTTGGCTTCATTCACCTCAATGGAACTGAGCTGCAATACCACACACAACCTAAGGACAGAGGTGGTGCTGTTTTTAGTAGAAATGAGTGCTGTGTTTTATCTCTGAATATATCTCTAAATCTGAAGGCTCATTTACCCCTTAATGGTCTATTCACACGTACAGTATTCTGCGTCGATTTGATGCGCAGGATTTTCTGCTGCAGATTTCAATGTAAACTGAATGACTTGAAATTCTGTGCATTAAATCTGCGCATCAAATCTGCACAGGATACTATTCGTGTGAATAGACCCTAAGGGTACGTTCACACATACAAGATCCTGCTCCGATTTGATGCGCAGGATTCTGCGTACATGTCAACGTACCCTAAGGGTCTATTCACATGTACAGTATTCTGTGCAGATTTGATGCGAAGGATTTCAAGCTGTGTTCAGTCATTCCGTTTACATTGAAATCTGCAGCAGAAAATCCTGCGCATCAAATCTGCCCAGAATACTGTACGTGTGAATAGACCATTAAAGGGGTTATCCAGGAATTGAAAAACAGAGATTATTTCTTTCAAAGACCACTCCCTGTCTGTCTCCAGTTTGGGTGTGGTTCTGCAGCTCAGTTCCTTTGAAGTGAATGGAGCCAAGTTGTGATATCACACCAAAGTAGAGACAGACAGGGAGCGGTCTTTGAAAGAAAATAGGTCTGTTTGTCGATTCCCGGATAACCCTTTAAGGACACAGTTTTTTTTTTTGTTCCTTCTAAAAGTCATAACTGCTTTTAATTTTCCACCTACAGACCCATAGGAGGGCTTGTTTTTTGCACCATCAATTGTACTTTGTAATGACTTGAATCATTTCACTACAAAATCTATGACAAAACAAAAAAAAACTTTTGGGGGCTTCCAATTCTACGCAGTGCACTTTTCGGTAAAAATGACACCTTATCTTTATTCTGTAGGTGCATATGATTAAAATGATACAATTTTTCTGTGAAAAATAAATATTGGGGCAAAAATCACAGAATTGCAAGACCACCATCACACCCAGGTACAGACACTATATTATGAACTACACTAACTTTACAGCCCCTGTAGCATAGTCAAATAAAATAAAAAAATTTCCTGGAATACCCCTTTAATACATCTGTAGCAGCTGCACAAATCTTTTTACTAGTTTGCTACAATGTATCAGTTTGCAATCCAGACTGTTAAAGAGTACCTGTCATATCCAACAAAAAAATTAATACTCAGTACCTAATCCTGATCATGTACATATAGTTTTTATATGTTTAGCACCTATACTTCTCTCACAAATACCTTGTTTCTGTTGCTCACTTGGTTTGTCATTCTATAGTCTGTAGGGGGAGTGTCCTCACCCTGTATGACTTATCTTCCTCCATGAGTCTGCTGTGCAGTCCTGGGTCTCTTTATCCAATCACTGCAGGCTGCTCTGTAACCCCCTCCTCTGTGCTGCAGTCTGGTAGGACAGGAGTGAGCACAGAGGAGTCCTAGTCCTGCCTTCCCTTACTGGACTTTGTCCCTGCTTGTGCGCTAGGACAAAGACGATGCTGCAGCGGGGTTGAATTATGTTCTGGATGGTATAGGGACACCTAGTGGTGTGTTTATTTTATTTTTTTATAAGCCATGATTTCTTTAAAAAAAAACTCTTTTTTTTTTTTAATGAAGTATATTAGAAAGGTTAATGTTTTGCCAAGATGTACAACAAATGAAAAGTAATGGACATGCTTAGGAAGGAGCTGCGCTTGTCTTGGGGCTAAATGACTATGTTGTCAGATTACCATAATACTGTGGCTAGCTTTTTGTGAACTGGTATTTCCTGTTTGACTTTTCTTTTTTTTTTTACTACAAATCCTGCAATTCCAATTTCCTTCCTGCCACACATCAGCCACCCCACCCATTGAAACATAAATGAGCTGCATCCATTCAAAAGACCTGTGGTTTTCAATCAGGGTGCCTACAGCTGTTGCATTAGTTGCAGATTGATCCCTCTCCCACCAAGCGATCCCTCCACCCATTGAAGCAGACAGGCTCCCTGTCATCAGCTGACTAGTGAGTCAGGTCTTGGCCGCATTGCAAGCTGGGAAAAATCTGAGACAACAGTCATTTTGTATGCTGGTAAAAATAAATATTGGGGTGAAAATCACAGAAAAATTGTAAGAAAACTGTCACTGTTACGCCGAGCGCTCCGGGTCCCCGCTCCTCCCCGGAGCGCTCGCAGCATCCTCGCATTTGCAGCGCCCCGGTCAGACCTGCTGACCGGGTGCGCTGCAATATCCCTCTCAGCCGGGATGCGATTCGCGATGCGGGAGGCGCCCGCTCGCAATGCGCATCCCGGCTCCCGTACCTGACTCGTTCCCCGTCTGTCTTGTCCCAGCGCGCGCGGCCCCGCTCCTTAGGGCGCGCGCGCGCGCCGGGTCTCTGCAATTTAAAGGGCCACTGCGCCACTGATTGGCGCAGCAGGCTTAATCAGTGTGTTCACCTGTGCACTCCCTACTTATACCTCACTTATACCTGCACTCCCTCGTCGGATCTTGTTGCCATTGTGCCAGTGAAAGCGTTTCCTTGTGTGTTCCTAGCCTGTGTTCCAGACCTCCTGCCGTTGCCCCTGACTACGATCCTTGCTGCCTGCCCTGACCTTCTGCTACGTCCGACCTTGCTCTTGTCTACTCCCTTGTACCGCGCCTATCTTCAGCAGTCAGAGAGGTTGAGCCGTTGCTGGTGGATACGACATGGTTGCTACCGCTGCTGCAAGTCCATCCCACTTTGCGGCGGGCTCTGGTGAATACCAGTAGCAACTTAGAACCGGTCCACCAACACGGTCCACGCCAATCCCTCTCTGGCACAGAGGATCCACCTCCAGCCAGCCGAATCGTGACAGTAGATCCGGCCATGGATCCCGCTGAAGTCCCACTGCCAGTTGTCGCCGACCTCACCACGGTGGTCGCCCAGCAGTCGCAACAGATAGCGCAACAAGGCCACCAGCTGTCTCAACTGACCGTGATGCTACAGCAGCTATTACCTCAGCTCCAGCAACCATCTCCTCCGCCAGCTCCTGCACCTCCTCCGCAGCGAGTGGCCGCTTCCGGCCTACGATTATCCTTGCCGGATAAATTTGATGGGGACTCTAAGTTTTGCCGTGGCTTTCTTTCGCAATGTTCCCTGCACTTGGAGAGGATGTCGGACCAGTTTCCTACTGAAAGGTCTAAGGTGGCTTTCGTAGTCAGCCTTCTGTCTGGGAAAGCTCTGTCATGGGCCACACCGCTCTGGGACCGCAATGACCCTGTCACTGCCTCTGTACACTCCTTCTTCACGGAGATCCGAAGTGTCTTTGAGGAACCTGCCCGAGCCTCTTCTGCTGAGACTACCCTGCTGAACCTGGTCCAGGGTAATTCTTCTGTTGGCGAGTACGCCATCCAATTCCGTACTCTTGCCTCCGAATTATCCTGGAATAATGAGGCCCTCTGCGCGACCTTTAAAAAAGGCCTATCCAGCAACATTAAAGATGTGCTGGCCGCACGAGAAATTCCTGCTAACCTGCATGAACTTATTCATCTTGCCACCCGCATTGACATGCGTTTTTCCGAAAGGCGTCAGGAGCTCCGCCAGGATATGGACTTTGTTCGCACGAGGCGGTTTCTCTCCTCGGCTCCTCTCTCCTCTGGTCCTCTGCAATCCGTTCCTGTGCCTCCCGCCGTGGAGGCTATGCAAGTTGACCGGTCTCGCTTGACACCTCAAGAGAGGACACGACGCCGCATGGAGAATCTATGCCTGTACTGTGCCGGTACCGAACACTTCTTGAAAGATTGTCCTATCCGTCCTCCCCGCCTGGAAAGACGTATGCTGACTCCGCACAAAGGTGAGACAGTTCTTGATGTCAACTCTGCTTCTCCACGCCTTACTGTGCCTGTGCGGATATCTTCCTCTACCTTCTCCTTCTCTGCTATGGCCTTCTTGGATTCCGAATCTGCAGGAAATTTTATTTTGGCCTCTCTCATCAACAGGTTCAACATTCCGGTGACCAGTCTCGCCAGACCCCTCTACATCAATTCTGTTAACAACGAAAGATTGGACTGTACCGTGCATTACCGCACGGAACCTCTCCTAATGTGCATCGGACCTCATCACGAAAAAATTGAATTTTTGGTCCTCTCCAACTTCACTTCTGAAATTCTTCTTGGATTACCGTGGCTTCAACGCCATTCCCCAACCCTTGATTGGTCCACAGGAGAAATCAAGAACTGGGGTACTTCTTGTCACAAGGACTGTCTTAAACCGGTTCCCAGTACTCCTTGCCGTGACCCTGTGGTTCCCCCTGTATCCGGTCTTCCTAAGGCTTATATGGACTATGCTGACGTTTTTTGCAAAAAGCAAGCTGAGACTTTACCTCCTCACAGGCCTTATGACTGTCCTATTGACCTCCTCCCGGGTACTACTCCACCCCGGGGCAGAATCTATCCTCTGTCTGCTCCAGAGACTCTTGCCATGTCGGAGTACATCCAGGAGAATTTAAAAAAGGGGTTTATCCGCAAGTCCTCCTCCCCTGCCGGAGCTGGATTTTTTTTTGTGTCCAAAAAAGATGGCTCCCTACGTCCTTGCATTGATTACCGCGGACTTAATAAAATCACGGTAAAAAACCGCTACCCCTTACCTCTTATCTCGGAACTCTTTGATCGCTTACAAGGTGCCCACATCTTTACCAAACTGGACTTAAGAGGTGCTTATAATCTCATCTGCATCAGGGAGGGGGACGAATGGAAGACTGCATTTAACACCAGAGATGGACACTTTGAGTATCTGGTCATGCCCTTTGGCCTTTGCAACGCCCCTGCCGTCTTCCAAGACTTTGTTAATGAAATTTTTCGTGATCTCCTATATTCCTGTGTTGTGGTTTATCTGGACGATATTCTGATTTTTTCTGCCAACTTAGAAGAACACCGCCAGCATGTCCGCATGGTTCTTCAGAGACTTCGGGACAATCAACTTTATGCCAAAATGGAGAAATGTCTCTTTGAATGTCAATCTCTTCCTTTCCTAGGATACTTGGTCTCTGGCCAGGGACTACAAATGGACCCAGATAAACTCTCTGCCGTCTTAGATTGGCCACGCCCCTCCGGACTCCATGCTATCCAACGTTTTTTGGGGTTCGCCAATTATTACAGACAGTTTATTCCACACTTTTCCACTATTGTGGCTCCTATCGTGGCTTTAACCAAGAAAAATGCCAATCCCAAGTCCTGGTCTCCACAAGCGGAAGACGCATTTAAACATCTCAAGTCTGCCTTTTCTTCTGCTCCCGTGCTCTCCAGACCTGACCCAGCTAAACCCTTCCTATTGGAGGTAGATGCCTCCTCAGTGGGAGCTGGAGCTGTCCTTCTACAAAAAAATTCTTCCGGGCATGCTGTGACTTGTGGTTTTTTTCTAGGACCTTCTCCCCGGTGGAGAGAAATTACTCCATCGGGGATCGAGAACTACTGGCCATTAAATTGGCGCTTGAGGAATGGAGGCATCTGCTGGAGGGATCAAAATTTCCAGTTATCATATACACTGATCACAAGAATCTCTCCTATCTCCAGTCTGCCCAACGACTGAACCCTCGCCAGGCCAGGTGGTTGTTATTCTTTGCCCGTTTTGACTTTGAAATTCATTTTTGCTCTGCTGACAAGAACATTAGGGCCGATGCCCTCTCTCGTTCTTCTGATGCCTCTGAAGTAGAGGTCTCTCCGCAACACATCATTCCTCCTGACTGTCTGATCTCCACTTCTCCAGCCTCCATCAGGCAAACTCCTCCAGGGAAGACCTTCGTTTCTCCACGCCAGCGTCTCGGGATTCTCAAATGGGGACACTCCTCCCACCTCGCAGGCCATGCGGGCATCAAAAAATCCTTGCAACTCATCTCTCGTTTTTATTGGTGGCCGACTCTGGAGACTGATGTTGTTGATTTTGTGCGGGCCTGTACTGTCTGTGCCCGGGATAAGACTCCTCGCCAGAAGCCTGCTGGCCTCCTTCATCCTCTGCCTGTCCCCGAACAGCCTTGGTCACAGATTGGTATGGACTTTATTACGGACTTACCCTCATCCCGTGGCAACACAGTTGTTTGGGTGGTCGTTGATCGATTTTCCAAGATGGCACATTTTATTCCTCTTCCTAGTCTTCCTTCAGCGCCTCAGTTGGCAAAGCAATTTTTTGTACACATTTTTCGCCTTCACGGTTTGCCCACGCATATCGTCTCGGATAGAGGCGTCCAATTCGTGTCTAAATTCTGGAGGGCCCTCTGTAAACAGCTCAAGATCAAATTAAACTTCTCTTCTTCTTATCATCCCCAATCCAATGGGCAAGTAGAAAGAATTAATCAGGTCCTGGGTGACTATTTACGGCATTTTGTTTCCTCCCGCCAGGATGACTGGGCAGATCTTCTACCATGGGCCGAATTCTCATACAACTTCAGAGTCTCCGAATCTTCTGCTAAATCCCCATTTTTCGTGGTGTACGGCCGTCACCCTCTTCCCCCCCTCCCTACTCCCTTGCCCTCTGGTTTGCCCGCTGTGGATGAAGTGACTCGTGATCTTTCCACCATATGGAAAGAGACCCAAAATTCTCTTTTACAGGCTTCATCCCGGATGAAAAGATTTGCCGATAAGAAAAGAAGAACTCCCCCCATTTTTGCTCCCGGAGACAAGGTATGGCTCTCCGCTAAATATGTCCGCTTTCGTGTCCCCAGTTACAAACTGGGACCACGCTATCTTGGCCCTTTCAAAGTCTTGTGCCAGATTAACCCTGTCTCTTACAAACTCCTTCTTCCTCCTTCTCTTCGTATTCCCAATGCCTTCCATGTCTCTCTCCTTAAACCACTCGTCATTAACCGCTTCTCTCCCAAACTTGTTTCCCCCACTCCTGTTTCCGGTTCTTCTGACGTCTTCTCCGTGAAGGAGATTCTGGCCTCCAAGACTGTCAGAAAGAAAACATTTTTTTTGGTGGATTGGGAGGGCTGTGGCCCAGAAGAGAGATCCTGGGAACCTGAGGACAACATTCTACACAAAAGTCTTATCCTCAGGTTCTCAGGCTCCAAGAAGAGGGGGAGACCCAAGGGGGGGGGGTACTGTTACGCCGAGCGCTCCGGGTCCCCGCTCCTCCCCGGAGCGCTCGCAGCATCCTCGCATTTGCAGCGCCCCGGTCAGACCTGCTGACCGGGTGCGCTGCAATATCCCTCTCAGCCGGGATGCGATTCGCGATGCGGGAGGCGCCCGCTCGCGATGCGCATCCCGGCTCCCGTACCTGACTCGTTCCCCGTCTGTCTTGTCCCGGCGCGCGGCCCCGCTCCTTAGGGCGCGCGCGCGCCGGGTCTCTGCAATTTAAAGGGCCACTGCGCCACTGATTGGCGCAGCAGGCTTAATCAGTGTGTTCACCTGTGCACTCCCTACTTATACCTCATTTCCCCTGCACTCCCTCGCCGGATCTTGTTGCCATTGTGCCAGTGAAAGCATTTCCTTGTGTGTTCCTAGCCTGTGTTCCAGACCTCCTGCCGTTGCCCCTGACTACGATCCTTGCTGCCTGCCCTGACCTTCTGCTACGTCCGACCTTGCTCTTGTCTACTCCCTTGTACCGCGCCTATCTTCAGCAGTCAGAGAGGTTGAGCCGTTGCTGGTGGATACGACCTGGTTGCTACCGCCGCTACACCGGCTCTGGTGAATACCAGTAGCAACTTAGAACCGGTCCACCAACACGGTCCACACCAATCCCTCTCTGGCACAGAGGATCCACCTCCAGCCAGCCGAATCGTGACAGTCACACACAGGTACAGACACTATATTATGAACTACACTAACTTTACAGCCCCTGTAGCACAGTCAAATAAAAAAATTCCTGGAATATCCCTTTAAGTTCACAGAGCATAGTGTAGACCGCATAAAATTGTATAATTCCTCAGTTAACAGAAAGACATACCTCATTGTTTCCCAACCAGTGTGCTTCCAGCTGTTGCAAAACTACAACTTCCAGCATGCCCGGACAGCCAAAATGACTTCCATTAAAAAATCTTAATCCTTCCAGTACTTTTTAGGGGCTATATACTACAGAGGAAATGTTTTTCTTTTTTGGATTTCTCTTATGTCATGACCACAGTGCTCTCTGCTGACCTCTGCTGTCCATTTTTGGAACTGTCCAGAGCAGGAGAAAATCCCCATAGCAAACATCAGAGAAATCCAAAAAGAAAAGCATTTCCTCTTTAGTATACAGCCCAAAAAATGTATTGAAAGGATTAAGATTTTTTAATAGAAGTCATTTACAAATCTGTTTAACTTTCTGGCACCAGTTGATTTAAAAAAAAAAAAAAAGTTTTCCACGGGAGTACCCCTTTAACCTTCTTTTATGAGTATCTGTACAATAATAAATCAATCAGTCAAGTCATGAGCCTACTCTTAGGCCGGATTCACACTACGGAATTTCAGAGCCGAATTCAGTTTTAAAATTTCGCTTGGAAATTCCGATTTGTTAGCAATGGGATTCTGCTTCACAGTGCACACTGCAGAGTTTTCGAGGCGGACTTTCTAACCGGAAAATCCACTTAAAAAATTATGCTTGGAAATTCCACTTTGTTGGCAATGGGATTCTGCTGTTTTCGAGATGGACTTTCTGCCCAGAAAATGCGCTCGAAAAATTCTGCCAAATCATAGCACTTGTTCAATATTCTGGTGGATTTCAGCTCCGCAGACATTGCCGTTTATGTAGACGGCAATGTCCATGCAGTCCTATCGCCAACTGATTTAATCGGTGCTGGCCACACTCGGAATCTCCGGACGCATTCTGTCCGGCCTGGAAATTCCGAAGTGTGAATCCAGCCTAAATGTGGACTTTTACTGGCAGGGCTGTGAGTAGGTAGCAACAGTATTGTCACTTCCCACAGTATTTAGGCACCCATGTGAATGGTTAACCAAATAATAAATAGTCATGCCAAGTCCGTCAGAGCGGGGATCCCAAATGTTTAACCAACTGCAAATACAATAACTACTATTATTATATTTTTCTCCAGACCTGCAATTTATCTGGTAATGGTTCATATGGGGTAAACAACATTTGTTTTTTGCTGGCCTCCCGACTCTCCCCTGACAGACGATATTAGGGAAGAGAAGGATAGGGCTTGTTGGATTTGAACTAGTTAAGGTCTCGTTCACACTGCAGACATTGAGCCGGGAGAATTCCACTGGCTGAATATCAGCTTTGAGCAGACATGGCCAAAATCATGGGCAGTAGGACCGTGCAGACGTGCGCAGTCTCATAGACGGCAATCCAGTCCTGCAAACATGGTCAGTCTTTGGGCGGGCGTATATTCTGCCAGTGGAATGCTGCTGTGGCGATTCTGTAGTGAGTAGAGAAGCAAAATCCCATTGAAAACAATGGGACTCTGCTGCAAGCGAAATGTCCACGGCGCGGATGGGCTCTATTCCTTTTGTTTTTAGGAGTACGGCCACAGATTTCGTCCTGCTCCACATTGAGAACAAATGTACATTGGATCAAGCTGAGTGTGCATGTGTATGGAGGGATTGAGGTACTGCAGCTGTTGGCAGAACAAGCGTTCGGCTCATAGTTATCTTATGTATATAGCTGGATTTAGGATATCTCCTTAGGACTCCTATAGGACAGCTCATAGGGTGCCCATGGCCACCTGAACCTCTCCTATTCCCTGTGGCCCTTACACAGGAAATTTAGGGTTACTTGCCCCATATTCCCGGGTGAGTGCCGCACCTCACTCTCTCTTCTAGAATGCAGGGAAGACCTGCTGCTGAGAACCATGCATCATCCCTGTACATGGTGACATCATCATGCATGCTACCTGCACCAAGAGAGTCCAACAAGAAGAGGACAATAGTGTGATAACCAGGAAAGGTAAGTTTTATGTTGTTTTTTCCCCCCCATTAATTCAATTGGTACAAAGGTGGCACTTTTAGGTGGGGGGATACGGAGAGGGGCATAATAAGGGGCTATCTACTATGCAGGGTCAGGTGTGAGGGACTAACTACTGTGTGGGGAACTAATGGGGGATAACTATTATGTGGGGGCACTAATAGGAGCTAACTATTGCGTGGGGCACTATTAAGGGGGGAATTAACTATATTGTGGAAGCTACCTACTCTACAGGGCGGCCCTGTTGTGGACAAAGTACTGTGAGGGTGCAATATTAGAAGGAGGCAACTACTAGTGGGGCACTATTGGGTTGGGGAAAATACTGTATGGGGGCAAAATTAGGGAGTTATCTACTGTGTGGGGCACTGTTTGAGCATAAGGTTTGTTAACAGCCTAGGGACCCATGGTACGCTTAATCCACCATTCAAAAGATGGCACTTGCCAAGTGCCACGGCTCCTTCAATCAACTGATTGGTGTGGGTGCAAGGAAATGAGAACAGATGAATCTCATATAGTATAGGAAAACAATGTTAAATCCCCATTATACTCCTTTAATTGTAAAATGGTTTATTCATAAGTTTTTGGCAGACATGCAGTGTGGACTACATATGTCATTTGCTTCTTATCAGGAATAAAGCCTTGTGTGTGTGTAATGGAAATATTGCACTAAGGAAACAGAGACGAGACGCTGCCTAAGCTGGGACACTTAATGCTGGGCTAATATCAGGGGGATAAGGTAGCAGTGGTGGAAAGTATATGATAAAACAAACCGCACAGTCACAGTCTTTAAAGAGAATGTTAAAGGGGTACTCCGGTGAAAACCTTTTTTCTTTTAAATCAACTGGTGGCAGAAAGTTAAACATATTTGTAAATTACTTCTATTTAAAAATCTTAATTCTTCCTGTACTTATTAGCTGCTGAATACTACAGAGGAAATTCTTTTCTTTTTGGAATGCTCTCTGAGCACAGTTCTCTCTGCTGATGTTATTATAATAATAATAACGCTTTATTTATTGTTGTCCTTAGTGGGATTTGAACCCAAGTCCCCAGCACTGCAAGGCAGCAGTGCTAACAACTGAGCCACCATGCTGCCCTTAGCATACATCTGCTATGCACAGTTGCTAAAATGGACAGAGATGTCAGCAGAGAGCACTGTGCTCGTGATGTCATCAGTGTTCCAAAAAGAAAGGAATTTCCTCTGTAGCATTCAGCAGCTAATAAGTACTGGAAGGATTAAGATTTTTTAATAGAAGTAATTTACAAATATGTTTAACTTTCTGCCACCAGTTGATTTAAAAGAAAAAAGGTTTTCACCGGAGTACTCCTTTAACCCCTTAAGGACGCAGGACGTAAATGTACGTCCTGGTGCGTCCTAAGCATAACCGCGGGCATCGGAGCGATGCCCGTGTCATGCGCGGCTGATCCCGGCTGCTGATCGCAGCCAGGGACCCGCCGGCAATGGCCGACGCCCGCGATCTCGCGGGCGTCCGCCATTAACCCCTCAGGTGCCGGGATCAATACAGATCCCGGCATCTGCGGCAGTTCGCGATTTAAATGAACGATCGGATCGCCCGCAGCGCTGCTGCTGGGATCCGATCATTCATAACGCCGTACGGAGGTCCCCTCTCCTTCCTCCGTGCGGCTCACGGCATCTCCTGCTCTGGTCTGTGATCGAGCAGACCAGAGCAGAAGATCACCGATAACACTGATCTGTTCTATGTCCTATACATAGAACAGATCAGTATTAGCAATCATGGTATTGCTATGAATAGTCCCCTATGGGGACTATTCAAGTGTAAAAAAAAATGTAAAAAAATGTAAAAGTAAAAGTAAAAAAAAAAGTGAAAAATCCCCTCCCCAATAAAAAAGTAAAACGTCCGTTTTTTCCTATTTTATCCCCAAAAAGCGTAAATTTTTTTTTTATAGACATATTTGGTATCGCCGCATGCGTAAAGTTCCGAACTATTAAAATAAAATGTTAATGATCCCGTACGGTTAACGGCGTGAACGAAAAAAAATAAAAAAAAGTCCAAAATTCCTACTTTTTTAATACATTTTATTAAAAAAAAATTATAAAAAATTTATTAAAAGTTTTTTATATGCAAATGTGGTATCAAAAAAAAGTACAGATCATGGCGCAAAAAATGAGCCCCCATACCGCCGCTTATACGGAAAAATAAAAAAGTTATAGGTCATCAAAATAAAGGGATTATAAACGTACTAATTTGGTTAAAAAGTTTGTGATTTTTTTTAAGCGCAACAATAATATAAAAGTATATAATAATGAGTATCATTTTAATCGTATTGACCCTCAGAATAAAGAACACACGTCATTTTTACCATAAATTGTACGGCGTGAAAACAAAACCTTCCAAAATTAGCAAAATTGCGTTTTTCGTTTTAATTTCCCCACAAAAATAGTGTTTTTTGGTCGCGCCATACATTTTATGATATAATGAGTGATGTCATTACAAAGGACAACTGGTCGCGCAAAAAACAAGCCCTCATACTAGTCTGTGGATGAAAATATAAAAGAGTTATGATTTTTAGAAGGCGAGGAGGAAAAAATGAAAACGTAAAAATGAAATTGTCTGAGTCCTTAAGGCCAAAATGGGCTGAGTCCTTAAGGGGTTAAATTTCACATTATTTATCTAGAATGTAACTTATGTGAATTTTGATACAAATTCTCAGTAGATTTTCAGCTGATTTACATCAAAATCCACAGCGGATTTTTCCCCCCCTGTCATATATGAACCTATTTAGAAATTGGTCTGTATTTTAAGATTCTTCACGCCCCAGTGTGATCATCACATGACCAGGACATATAACATCCTGTAGAAATAAACACTAATATGTCTAATATTTCTCTTTTACACCATAATTTATGTATCCATAATCCAAACATATCTATAAATACATTTTTCTTTATTTTATCCTCCACTATTGTCCAAGTAACCGATGCTAACCAGGTGACCTGCAGCTTGACCTATGGGCTTCTGGCTCAGCCCCCCTTTATAAGAGGGGCAGCCATTACAATCTCTCTCTATCTACTGAGGAATAGTTAAGACCAGACGTCTCAGAGATACGTGTCCAGCACATCTGGAGGCCTCAAGCCGAACCTACAGCCACGTGCCAGTAAGGGTGGGTTCACACCACGATTTTACTATACGGCTTCGGCATGTGGTTTCATAAAAAAATAAATAAACGTATGCAACCGTACCCATAGACTTCCCATTAAAAACCGTATGCACCATAATATATACGGTTGTCACCGTTTTTAAAACAGTACGTTTTTTTTTACTTTTTTTTTTCCAGACAGAAAACCATGGCCTACCACGGTTTTTGGTCCGGGTGAAAAACTGTATTAAACTGTATACGTTTTTTTAACATGGGAGTCAATGGGAACCGTACAGAACCATAAGTGCATACTGTTCCATCAGGTTTTTGGCTTTGCTCAGTTTTTTTTCTCGGAATTTCAATCAAACAAGTAAAACTTTATCCATAATGGAGTGAAAAGTTAAAAACGTATACGGTTTTATCTTAAAAAACGGATGCAACCGGACATCATTTTTCAAACCGTATACAGATAAAACTTTGTACACGTTTTGATACAGATTAGTCAGGTTTTGAGGAATCCGTTTTTTTTTTAATCAAAAACCTGTATTGCAAAAACGTGGTGTGAACCCAGTCTAAGTCAAGTCTATGTCTGCTGTCACTACCTACAGTCAAGTCAAGTCTAAAGTCAAGTCTATTGTAGTCTGCATGGCTGAACTAAAGTCTATCAAAGTCACTACAAGTCCCAGCAACTGCGAGGTCCTTCTGTGTTACTGGCCACCTCTCTGGGATCCTGGCCTAGCTGTAAAGACTATTTCCATCTGTCTACCTCAGTAAAGCTACCATTAACCCTTACCAGGTCTTGGACTATTATTGCCCTGCCTAACCTTGGGATAGCTGTACTACCGATCGGGTGGTTACCAGGAAAACCACGCCCTGGCATCACAAACATTTAGGGGTTAATAACACCTTGCCCCTGGGCTACATCATCTGCCCCATACCTCACCTCATCACACCCCGTGGCCCACCACATTATCATGGACCACTACAATGTCCATCCCTTATGCTTTAAACTACAGTTCTTCCTGTTTTGAATTAATATAAGTTGCATGATATAAAAAATGTACAGTAATAAAGATAGTTATGTAGCCGCGACACATATACTGAGGTAAGTGAATCTTCTTAAGAAAACATACTGGAGATTTACTTTGAAACGCTTACCCTAAAGATCATTATTTTAGACAATCATTGGTGCTTAAAGTTCTCTTTAACCTTCTCTTCAGTGCAGCCGCCTTATATAAATACTGTGGGGTAGAATTCATTGTTGCAGGCAGATAGGACCATATCCAGCACCGGTGTTCTCGCTCTGTACAGTCGTGTCCTTTACAATAATGTTGGGTAAGATGTAAAACTGCTTTCGGAACTGTATGAAAATGTTTGTGTTAATGGCCTGGAACAACTCCAGAAGCTATTCCTGTCAAAATATAGATTCTTATGAAACCTCTGAAGGACATTGATGTCAAAAGTATTGAACAAGACTTGCCGGGTGGCGACCACGGGGCCGGAGTATGGTGACAGCCGGGTGGCGACCACGGGGCCGGAGTATGGTGACAGCCGGGTGGCGACCACGGGGCCGGAGTATGGTGACAGCCGGGTGGCGACCACGGGGCCGGAGTATGGTGACAGCCGGGTGGCGACCACGGGGCCGGAGTATGGTGACAGCCGGGTGGCGACCACGGGGCCGGAGTATGGTGACAGCCGGGTGGCGACCACGGGGCCGGAGTATGGTGACAGCCGGGTGGCGACCACGGGGCCGGAGTATGGTGACAGCCGGGTGGCGACCACGGGGCCGGAGTATGGTGACAGCCGGGTGGCGACCACGGGGCCGGAGTATGGTGACAGCCGGGTGGCAAACACGGGGCCGGAGTATGGTGACAGCCGGGTGGCGACCACGGGGCCGGAGTATGGTGACAGCCGGGTGGCGACCACGGGGCCGGAGTATGGTGACAGCCGGGTGGCGACCACGGGGCCGGAGTATGGTGACAGCCGGGTGGCGACCACGGGGCCGGAGTATGGTGACAGCCGGGTGGCGACCACGGGGCCGGAGTATGGTGACAGCCGGGTGGCGACCACGGGGCCGGAGTATGGTGACAGCCGGGTGGCGACCACGGGGCCGGAGTATGGTGACAGCCGGGTGGCGACCACGGGGCCGGAGTATGGTGACAGCCGGGTGGCGACCACGGGGCCGGAGTATGGTGACAGCCGGGTGGCGACCACGGGGCCGGAGTATGGTGACAGCCGGGTGGCGACCACGGGGCCGGAGTATGGTGACAGCCGGGTGGCGACCACGGGGCCGGAGTATGGTGACAGCCGGGTGGCGACCACGGGGCCGGAGTATGGTGACAGCCGGGTGGCGACCACGGGGCCGGAGTATGGTGACGTCACCCCCCGCCCCCTCCCATAGACTTGCATAGCAGGGGCAGGGGATGACGTCACCATACTCCGGCCCCGTGGTGGCCACCCTGCTGTTTGTGAGCTGGCACCGCGGCGTGCAGCTCAAACAGGTGGGTGGCGAACACAAGATTGTGGTGGTCCTCAGCAGCGGGACCCCTGCGGTGAGACATTTTATCCCCTATCCTTTGGATAGGGGATAAGATGTCTCAGGGCCAGAGTACCCCTAGGGGTACGCCGGTGGAAAACTTTTTTTTTTTTATCAACTGGTGCCAGAAAGTTAAACAAATTTGTAAATTACTTCTATTAAAAATTTTAATCCTTCCAGTACTTACTAGCTGCTGAATACTACAGAAGAAATTATTTTCTTTTTGGAACACAGCTCTCTGCTGACATCATGACCACAGTGCTCTCTGCTGACATCACTGTCCATTTTAAGAACTGTCCAGAGTAGCAGAAAATCCCCATAGAAAACATATGCTGCACTGGACAGTTCCTAAAATGGACAGAGATGTCAGCAGAGAGCACTGTGCTCGTGATGTTAGCAGAGAGCACTGTGTTCCAAAAAGAAAAGAATTTCCTCTGCAGTATTGAGCAGCTAATAAATGCTCGAAGAATTAAGATTTTTTAATAGAAGTAATTTACAAATCTGTTTAACTTTCTGGCACCAGTTGATTTACAAAAAAAGTTTTCCACCGGAGTACCCCTTTAATAAAAGCAAGATACATCACATTGTCATGAGAGCGGTTGTCCCCCCAGAAAGGTCCCCACGCGTTCCGTCACTAACTAGTGACTTCCTCAGGGGCGCAACTTGATGTCAAAAGGACTAAGATTCTCTGAACGGAGGCAAATATGGCATTGTGTTCATAAAGTCTCAAAAGTCACATTTACTTTGGCCCTTAAGACAGCTGTCACGCCCCCTCCCATAGACTTGCATTGAGGGGACGGGGCGTGATGTCACACAGGGGGCGGAGTCATGACGTCACGGACTTCCAGTCCCGGCCCAGACCCTTCAGCGCTTCCAGACAAGAAACAGGTGGGTGCCACATGCTATATTGCGGGGGTCCCCAGCGGCAGGAACCCTGCGATCAGACATCTTATCCCCTATCCTTTGGATAGGGAATAAGATGTCTAAGGGTGGAGTACCCCTTTAACGGTCTGATGTTAATATTATGAAACTATGTAACAAAATTCACAGTAATGTCATATTTTTATGTGGATATTTCTCCATTTATTGTTCAGGCAGGATTAACAGGTATAACGATTCCTTTCTATGGTTATCAAAATAATCATTGTGAGCTTTTTACAGTGACACATGGTGCTTTATTCTATGCCAGGGTTTCCCAACCAGCATGCCTCCAGCTGTTGCAAAACTACAAAACACAGCATGCTCGGACAGCCTTTGGCTGTCTGGACATGCTGGGAGTTGTAAAAGTAGAACAATGTCCAGCACAAAGCACGATGTATGACTAAGGCGACTAAGGTTGCTGAAACGCGTCACTCTACTCCATGATCCGTGTTGCTGTTTGCTGTGTGTATCTACAATAAATTCCATCTTGCATCGTGCTTTGTGCTGGACATTGTTCTACTTTTTCAATTGTTCGTCTACGTGGTGTCCGCACGAGTCCGCGCACTGAGGCGGCGGTGGAGAGCTGGATGATCTCTCTATTTCTATATGCTGGGAGTTGTAGTTTTAAAACTTCTGTAGGCACCCTGGTAGGGAAACACTGTACTATGCCATGCTAGCTATGCTGTTTTGTGACTTAGTTACAGAAACAACATAGCGGGTGGTGCTCCACTGTTTACCCCACACTTATTAACCTCTATAGCAATTACGTAAACTGTGTGAGCCCGTTCGGCTGTTTTTGGCTTCTTGACCACCACCCAACCATCTCTGTTCGCAAGCAGGCTGGTCAGGGGGCCCCAATTTTGAGACTGATGTGGGTCCCTGAGGCACATTGTAGATGTATCATGATGTCAACATGGGAATCATTTCTTAAAGGGGTACTCTACTGGAAAACATTTTTTTTTTTTTATCAACTAGTGCCAGAAAGTTAAACAGCATTGCAAATTACTTATATTTAAAAATCGTAATTCTTCCAGTACTTATCAGCTGCTGTATGTTTCACAGGAAGTTCTTTTGTTTTTGAATTTCTTTTCTGTCTGACCACAGTGCTTTCTGCTGACACCTCTGTCCATTTTAGGAACTGTCCAAATCCCCATAGCAAACCTATCCTGCTCCAGACAGTTCCTAAAATGGAAAGAGGTGCCAGCAGAGAGCACTGTGGTCAGACTGAAAGGAAAAGAACTTCCTGTGGAACATAAAGCAGCTGATAAGTACTGGAAGGATTAAGATTTTTAAATAGAAGTAATTTACAAATCTGTTTAACTTTCTGGTACCAGGTGATTTAAAAAAAAAAATGTTTTCAAGGGGAGTACCCCTTTAAAGACTATAAAAACAGCATCAAATCAATCTAGTACTCAAGTATTAATGTCACGACTGCAGTAAATCTCTACTAAACACATCTAGAGAGATTGGTATGGTGGTAAATTCCTATTGTGTGTAGATTACTGACGGGACATGTACTCTTTAGCTGGATTGTACACAGACACTAAACACTATTCAGTATGAAAATGAACCATGGAGAATTTACAAATCTATGGAAATATCTCTTCTCTGGAGAAATGTTATGGTATTTGACATTGTTTGCATCTATTAGGTTGTCATGACTTAAGTATTGTCATTGGGCAGAAGCCTCAGATGTGTATTTGTGATATAGTTTGATTCCTTTTTAAACCTATTCCACTTAAAAGAGAATTCCGGTGAAACTAAACTTAAATTACAGGGTATATAAGCAGTTATCCAGCAATGAGGCGTTTAATAAGAGAGATGGAGGGGTATGTGCCCACTGTGATGAAAATGCCCATCCCTCTTTCCCTGCCTTTTGAGGGACCCACCTCCTTATCAGGGTGGCCTCAACCACAGTGACGTTCCCTGCGCTCACTAAGTGAGGTGGGGGGGGGGAACAATAACATAGATAGAGTATTAGAAAGGGGATAGGGCTGCACAACCCGAGGTTCCAAAAGAACGAAAAAATGTGTGTGTGATGACCGCAATAGTGCATAACAATCAAACAAAAACCCAACTACAACGCATTTCACCTGTCATATCAAAACAGGATCATCAGGGAAAACAGTGGCACAAACACAGATACTAGTGGTGGTGATAGCACTAATTAAAACAGGGCACTTATGATAGCTAAGTGTCCCTTAAATTGCAGCATGTCAAAACTAAATAGTGGCAAATTACTCCTACTTACACCCCTAATATGGGATGCACAATAAGTGCACGGAGTATGCCACATATACAAAACTAGATAGTAACCTATGCAGAGCTGAGGCAATGATTAACCATGATATTCACTCAGTACCAACATGTCCACAATCAAGAAACAATGCATGACTTGATTACATAGATGGATAAATAAGTCTTAGAGATATATTTAAATAGCAGACCCTCTGGGTTCTTGATTTTTTTGGTAAATGCAGATGGTATAATAACTTATAGAACCACCATTGAATATTACCAGTCTATATACAGAAGCATGTATCAGTACCACAGAATAATAACACAATGAAAGAAGGAGGTGTTACCGTATATACTCGAGTATAAGCCGACCCGAATATAAGCCATTGACATTACTGTACATGAATTGTACATCCGTGCCAAATGACTGGCGATGTGGGACGGAGGCTCTTGACGTCATGGCCATGCCCCCTCAATGCAAGTCTATGGGAGGGGTGTGACGGCCATCACACCCCCTCCCGTAGACTTGCATTGAGGGGGCGTGGCCGTGACATCACAAGCAGGGCACGGCCGTGACATCATGAGCCTCTGGCCCTGCACCTGATTCTCTAAATGAACGCTGGGTGCAGCAGGGAGATCACGGGTGTCCAGTGGTGGGGCCCCCATGATCAGACATCTTACCTTTGGATAGGGGATAATATGTCTAGGGGTGAAATACCCCTTTATTCTGCCATTATGCCTGGGCTGCCGCAATGTAAGTAATAGATGTTAACTTACCTTCTCCTGCTTCCCTGGTGACACTGGTATCTCTCTCCCGTCCTCTGATGAGCTCTTCTTCCTGCTTTTGGGGCCCAACGCGTCACACTCAGCTAATTGCCGGCCACAGCAAAGTTCCGCCTCGGCTGGTGATAAATGGCAATGTGATGTATTGAGCCAAGGGCAGATACATCACTCAGCCTATCACTAGCCTAGATGGGACATTACTGCAGCCAGTGTTTAGCCAAAGGGAAGGACCCCAAAAGCCGGAAGATAACTGGGGCCAAAGGACGGGATAGCAATACCAATAGCACTATGGGAGCAGCAGAAGGTAAGTCAAGGTGTATTACTTTAAAGGGGTACTCCCGTGGAAAACTTTTTTTTTTTTTTTAAATCAACTGGTGCCAGAAAGTTAAACAGATTTGTAAATCCCTTCTATTAAAAAGTCCTAATCCTTCCAGTACTTTTTAGGGGCTGTATACTAAAGAGAAATCCAAAAAGAAATGGATTTCCTGTGATGTCCTGACCACAATGCTCTCTGCTGACCTCTGCTGTCCATTTTAGGAACTGTCCAGAGCAGCATATGTTTGCTATGGGTATTTTCTCCTACTCTGGACAGTTCCTAAAATGGACAGCAGAGGTCAGCAGAGAGCACTGTGGTCAGGACATCACAGGAAATGCATTTCTTTTTTGGATTTCTCTTTAGTATACAGCACCTAAAAAGTACTGGAAGGATTAAGATTTTTTAGTAGAAGTGATTTACAAATCTGTTTAACTTTCTGGCACCAGTTGATTAAAAAAAAAAAAAAAGTTTTCCACGGTAGTACCCCTTTAATTGTGGCAGCCCAGGCATAATGTCAGAAGAAAAAACATTTCCTAATATCCCATTAAAGAGATTTTCTTCCAATTAGACATTTAGAGCATAGCAACAGTCCATTTCACAAATTTTTGACAAGTGGTGCCAATTTTTAGAAGATATATACCGTATATACTCGAGTATAAGCTGACCCGAATATAAGCCGAGGCCCCTAATTTCACCCCAAAATCCCAGGAAAAGTTATTGACTCGAGTATAAGCCTAGGGTGGGAAATACATCATCCCCCCCGTCATCATCCAGACCCCCGTCATTAACACCCTCATCATCAGCACCCTGTCATCATCCCCCCTTCATCATCTCACACCCCCCCTTCATCATCCCCTTGTCATCATCCCCACACCCCTTCATCATCCCCTTGTCATCATCCCCACCCCCCTTCATCATCCCCTTGTCATCATCCCACACCCCCCCTTCATCATCCCACTGTCATAATCCCACACCCCCCCCCTTCATCATCCCCTTGTCATCATCATCACCGCTTGTCAATGTCTGATACAGTGGTCTTCAACCTGCGGACCTCCAGATGTTTCAAAACTACAACTCCCAGCAAGCCCGGGCAGCCATCGGCTGTCCGGGCTTGCTGGGAGTTGTAGTTTTGAAACCTCTGGAGGTCCGCAGGTTGAAGACCACTGCGGCCTTCGACATCATCCAGCCCCTCTCACCCCCTTTAGTTCTGTACTCATCTCCGCTCGGCGCTGGTCCGGTGCTGCAGGACTGTCCGGTGGGGAGGTCGTCCAGTGGGATAGTGGTTCCGGGCTGCCATCTTCACCGCGCTTCGGGCCCGGAATAGAGGCGTTGCCTTGACGATGACGCAGAGGGACGTTGGTAATGAACGTACCTCGGCGTCGTCGTCAAGGCAACGTGACTATTCCGGGCCCGAAGCGCGGAGAAGAGCCCCCCCCCCCCGATGAAGATGGCAGCCCGGAACCACTGTCCCACCGGACGACCTCCCCACCGGACAGTCCTGCAGCACCGGACCAGCGCCGAGCGGAGATGAGTACAGAACTAAAGGGGGTGAGAGGGGCTGGATGATGTCGAAGGCCGCAGTGGTCTTCAACCTGCGGACCTCCAGAGGTTTCAAAACTACAACTCCCAGCTAGCCCGGACAGCCGATGGCTGCCCGGGCTTGCTGGGAGTTGTAGTTTTGAAACCTCTGGAGGTCCGCAGGTTGAAGACCACTGAGGGCGGAGAGTTCACTCGAGTATAAGCCGAGGGGGGTGTTTTCGGCTTATACTCGAGTATATACGGTATAAAGAAATAGGCGATCGTTGGTAACTCAAACTAAAATGAAGATAGCACTTTGCTTGTGTACAGAGTTGGACTGGGGCGTTGAGGACCCACCAGTGCCATTGACATTACTGTACATGAAAACATTAGCTGATCACTTTTCGGTCTCAAGCACATTAACCCATGCTTTTACCATTGTTAATTGAATGGACACAGTGGCATTGACCACGTGATCACCATGACGTCAGGGTGCCCTTATCTAAGGACCTTGTAATAGTATTATGTCATGGTGTGGTAAGGGTTTACCCCTTAATGCTGTTGCCAATTTTAGTTCTTTTTAAGAGCCAGTACTCTTATTTCTCTGTTAACAGAGCCATATGAGGGCTTGTTTTTTGCAGGATCAGGTATACTTTTGAATGGCATTTTTCATCTTACCATATAATGTACTGTGGAACCACTGAAGCTTCAGCTAATAGAGTAAGGAGTGTGCGTCTGGCATTATGGGGGCACCGCTTCACTGACACAAGGGGGCAGAAAACTTCACATATTGTTACTTGCATGGCCAGTCAGCCAGAGACAGTGAGACTGTCCACTCCAGCTCAGGGGCCCACCGTAGAATTCCTCTGTGGGCCAATCAGAGTCTGGTTTATATCATACTGCCATCACTTTGAAAAAGCTGCTGACAGGTTCCCCTTACGGGAACGGAAGTCCGTGACGTCAGGACTCCGCACCCGTGTGATATCACGCCCGTCCCCTCAATGCAAGTCTATGGGAGGGGGCGTCATAGACTTGCATTGACTTGCATTGAGGGGACGGGCGTGACATCACACGGGGCGGAGTCCTGACGTCACGGACTTCCGTTCCCGTAGTCGTGACTCAGACTCTCCAGACTATCCTTAGGGTGAGAGTACCCCTTTAATGGGACTAATACTTGTTACCCTCATCCCAAAACATGCTACATACCATTTATTTACATAATGCTGTATGTATCTACCAATAAATACCAGATTCTCTTCACATTGCATTTAGATCTGCTCCTCCGAGCATTAGTCTTTATCAGAAATTTTAATGGATTCTACTATAAGAGAGACAGCCCTCAGCATTAGCGGATCTCCCATAGGCAGTGAGAACAGTCCTACTGAGTAGACTTTTATGGGTGGATTTATTGGCCCCTGAACAGAGCGTATCTGAATAAAGGACGGCTAAACAAACATCTATCCATTCAACACCTCATTGTATAAATCTTGATAAAAAAGGCCAACATTTCATTAGATAAGATTAGAATGGCCGTATAATTTGTGTGACTAAAGTGACTGACAAACAGAACTCCTTGGCACAGTGCGGCTTGTCCTTGGAATAGAAATAACTCATTGCAGCTAAGGGAAGTCCTGTAAGGAATGTTCCATGCCAGCGCCCTGCTCACCCCCAATACTGCAAGCAACACATCTTCACACAGATAGCAATTCTCCACATATTCTATATTTACCAGTGAACGCAAGGTATTTGCTGTTTCAGGAGCTGCTGTGATGTGGCAGCAGTCTTCAGGAGATTCCAGCCAGTGACTATATTACAGAATGGCATCCTCCTAAAAACTCTCTACTATGTGATTTTACATTCCATGCTTTGTGTATGGTGCGTAGTAAAAGTAAGAGGAAACGTGACTGTGTGGACTAAGGCTCTATTCTTATAGCTTCACTTAGAAGTTGTTGAGACACACACACACACATATATATATATATATATATATATTATATATACAGTACAGACCAAAAGTTTGGACACACCTCCTCATTCAGTGTTTTCTTTATTTTCATGGCTACAAAAATTGTAGATTCACATTGAAGGCATCAAAACTATGAATTAACACATGTGGAATTATATACATAACAAAAAAGTGTGAAACAACTGAAAATATGTCATATTCTAGGTTCTTCAAAGTAGCCACCTTTTGCTTTGATTGTTGCTTTGCACACTCTTGGCATTCTCTTGTTGAGATTCAAGAGGTAGTCACCTGAAATGGTTTTCCCTTCACAGGTGTGCTGGTGTGGAGGAGGGGGTGTGATGGTGTGGGGGTGCTTTGCTGGTGACACTGTTGGGGATTTATTCAGAATTGAAGGCATACTGACCCAGCATGGCTACCACAGCATCTTGCAGCGGCATGCTATTCCATCCGGTTTGCTCTTAGTTGGACCATCATTCATTTTTCAACAGGACAATGACCCCAAACACACCTCCAGGCTGTGTAAGGGCTATTTGACCAAGAAGGAGAGTGATGGGGTGCTGCGCCAGATGACCTGACCTCCACAGTCACCAGACCTGAACCCAATCGAGATGGTTTGGGGAGAGCTGGACCGCAGAGTGAAGGCAAAAAGGGCCAACAAGTGCTAAGCATCTCTGGGAACTCCTTCAAGACTGTTGGAAGACCATTTCAGGTGACTACCTCTTGAAGCTCATCAAGAGAATGCCAAGAGTGTGCAAAGCAGTAATCAAAGCAAAATGTGGCTAGAACCTAGAATATGACATGTTTTCACACTTTTTTGTTATGTATATAATTCCACATGTGTTAATTCATAGTTTTGATGCCTTCAGTGTGAATCTACAATTTTCATAGTCATGAAAATAAGGAAAACTCTGAATGAGAAGGTGTGTCCAAACTTTTGATCTGTACTGTATATTTCAATCAGACAAGATGTAAGGATTAACTATCTGATCATTGTGGGGGTGGGGCTAGCTCTAGGTCTAAATGCTTGTGCTTCCCGTGATCTTAAAAACAGGGACCATGCCACAGCTCCCATTGGGAATGAACGGCACTACCCTCCGTTCCATTCTAACAGAAGACTCGGGTCCGCGTTCTCGAGATGACTGGGGCTGAAGCAGTCAGACCCTCCCCCTATGATCAGAAAGTTGTATGATTTGAGTCCCTGGCGGCTTAGTGTGTTACTGATAGTAGCCTTTGTTACTTTGGTCCCAGCTCTCTGCAGTTCACTCACTAGGTCCCCCCTTGCGGTTTTTGGATCTTTCCTCACCGTTCTTGTGATCTTGGTTGGAGCCCCAGATCAAGAGAGATTATCAGTGGACTTGTATGTCTTCCATTTTCTAATAATTGCGCCCACAGTTGATTTCTTCACACCAAGCTGCTTGCCTATTACAGATTCAGTCTTCCCAGCCTGGTGTAGGTCTACAATTTTGTTTCTGGTGTCCTTCGACCGCTCTTTGGTCTTGGCCATAGTGGAGTTTGGAGTGTGACTGTTTGAGGTTGTGGACAGGTGTCTTTTATACTGATAAGTTCAAACAGGTGCCATTAATACAGGTAATGAGTGGAGGGCAGAGGAGAATCTTAAAGGGGTACTCCCGTGGAAAACTTTTTTTTCTTTCTTTTTAAATCAACTGGTGCCAGAAAGTTGAAACAGATTTGTAAATTATTTCTATTAAAAAATCTTAATCTTTCCAGTACTTTTTAGGGTCTGTATACTACACAAGAAATGGTTTTCTTTTTGGAACACAGTGCTCTCTGCTGACATCTCTGTCCATTTTAGGAACTGTCCAGAGCAGCATATGTTTGCTATGGGGATTTTTCCTACTCTGCTGACATCTCTGTCCATTTTAAGAACTGTCCAGAGAGCACTGTGGTCATGGCAGCAGAGAGCTCTGCATTCCAAAAAGAAAACCATTTCCTCTGTAGTATTAAGCAGCTAATAAGTACTGGAAGGATTAAGATGTTTTAATATAAGTAATTTACAAATCTGTTTAACTTTCTGGCACCAGTTGATTTAAAAAAAAAAAAAGTTTTAAAGAAGAAGTTACAGGTCTGTGAGAGCCGGAAATCTTGCGTTTGTAGGTGACCAAATACTTATTTTCCACCAATTTTCTAAAAATGTCTTTAAAAATCATAATGTGATTTTATGGATTTATTTTTCTCATTCTGTCTCTCATAGTTGAGGTATACGTATGAAGAAAATTACAGGCCTCATCTTTTTAAGTGGGAGAACTTGCACAATTGGAGGCTGACTAAATACTTTTTTTGCCCGACTGTACAAATCGTTAGTTGTAGACAGGAGCAAAACATTATACTTCTATCCACCTTGCTTGTTGGGGATCATCTCATAGGTTTTATACGTTTATAATATACATTTTATAACCTTGGATTCAACCATCCATTATTTTATTTTCACTGTATTTTGTGTCGCATCTGATGCAAGGGCCCTGCAGAGGATATTATAATTAAGCAATAAATTGTTATGCAATACATTTGATTCTCACTCAATTTTCTACTCTTACTTCTATCTCTATTGCCCCATTACTTAGTAGAACAGTTTCTATAGAATTTTATAGTCCAATATTTAGTCCAATTAGGCACATAGGGCAGTGTGTAATGCAGTATCCTCAGTTTTGGATCTTTTTGGTCCATGTAGAGCTCCCATATTTTAGATTTTTTACATATTTGAACCAGACCTTAAAAGGGGTTATCCAGTAAAAAAAAAAATTTTTTTATATATCAACTGGCTCCAGAAAGTTAAACAGATTTGTAAATTACTTCTATTAAAAAATCTTAATCCTTTCAGAACTTATGAGCTGCTGAAGTTGAGTTGTTCTTTTCAGTCTAAGTGCTCCCTGATGACACGTCTCGGGAACCACCCAGTTTAGAAGCAAATCCCCATAGCAAACCTCTTCTACTCTGTGCAGTTCCCAAGACAAGCAGAGATGTCAGCAGAGAGCACTGTTGTCAGACAGAAAACAACAACTCAACTTCAGCAGCTGATAATTATTGGAAGGATTAAGATTTTTTAATAGAAGTAATTTACAAATCTGTTTAACTTTCTGGAGCCGGTTGATATATATATATAAAAATACCCCTTTAACATGTATTTAAATGGTCTCTATTATTCCAACAAACTTTGCATGAATCAAGAATACAAGCAAAGAGAAGAAACTTTGTATTGTATCTTAGAGAAAAATGCATCTTTTCTCCTTCCCCTTTCTATTCTAAACTCCTCATCCTCATTGAAAAACAGTTCATGTCTGTCTTGAGGCAGATCAGCTCACTGAAGTATTAGGGGACATGTTGCCCATATACGTCTAGGGAAAAGATGGGCTCAAAGGAGTATGAGAGAAACAAAGGCAGATCGAGACCTAAAGGAGAATGTATCAAAGGTGATGTAGGGGAACGACTTTTCTACACATTTATATTTGACCTTCACCCTGAGGAAATCACTATGTGAGGGGAAACAGGTGGGGTCGCTTTCCTCGCAAACTATGAGCTAAACTCTAGTGCAGACTGGATGACTGAACTTTCACTTTGCGACTTATCTTGTGCCTTGATGTAGCTATTGTTCACATATTGTTCAGTATTGTGCCCATTTAGCACTGTGTAGTCACAGTCACTCGGCTCTGCCTTGTTTTTTCTGAAGATTTTTTTCCCCCCCCCATTTTCATCTACTGATTGTATACTATTATTGTATTTATTAGTAGTAGTTATTGAGTAATACTCTCTCATTTGGTTGCATAGTATATAATGCTATGCTTATTGCTGCATTCAGGAGGGTATAATATTGCGTATTCACTTCTATATTCGGGTGTAGCTGTGGTTTTTCTTTTTATTGCTTTTATATATGTCTAGTCTTTTCTGCCTTATACTTGTATAATAAAATTTGTCTACTTATCTTTATGTATTTTGGCAGTTGTGCACATTTTTTCCTTACTGTCTTTTTCTTTTGTGATTTTACTGTATCTGCAAGGAAGTTGCACCCAAATTTCTCATTGTTAGTAGTGTCTATTAGGTTTTGGCAGATATTCACGATTTTGGACATTATCAGTATCAGCAATCACCTTGCTGATAATCCGATAATTCCCTGTCCCCCCACCACCGCACCTCCCACCACCCCCGCACTGCCTCGCCCCGGCCAGAGACCACTGCCGCCCCATTGCCTCCACCACCCCTGGTTTTATAATTACCTGTTCCCGGGCTACTTCTGGCTCCTGCGGCGTCCTTACGCTGTGCGCTGCGCAATGACGAGTGACGTCCTCAATGCGACGTCACCATCAGTGCGCACAGTGACAGCTCAGGAGGACACCACCGCAGCCAGAAGTAGCGCGGACCTCGGGAACAGGTAATTATAAAACCGGGCATGGGGGAGGCAATGGGGCAGCGGCGGTCTCTGGCCGGGGCGTTGCGGTGGGTGGGTGGGTACAGTGCGGTGGCAGCGATAGGACTCAGGAGGAGCCCAGGACAGGCTGGTCTCTGGCACCGCAAAAGCCGCTTTAAATCAATGATCTGCAGCGGTGTCGCGGCGGGGGGGGTTTAACGGGATAAATAGCCGATAACTTATACCGGAATATCGGTATACGTTATGGCTACCGGACGATCCCTAGTGTCTATACTTTTGCTGCTGTTTAAACGTTATTTTGTCCATAAGTGTATTAACCAACTGCATTATTGACATTTTGTAATCTGCCATTAAAAGCAGGAAAGATTATTAAAAAGTTTTAATAGTGTGCATCCCAGGAACAGGAGGAAGATCTGTCTCATTTCATACAAACACATACCTGGCAAGCTCTTCTAGATACTGTATATACTGTATCCAGGCATTCTCCACAACAAACATACATTCTAGTGAAGAATAGCTCTTTATGTATGACAACTGCCTGCATATGATATGTAGTCACACAGAGGCCATGTGGCTACCATACAGGCTCTATGCACATACAGTAGTTTTGCTGTGTGTATAAGGCACACTACAAATCTACAATAAATGATAATTCCCTCAATTATCAGCCCAGTTTTAAAACCACAAACAGTGTGATCCTTTCATCACTTAAATATATGGACTGTATGCCTCAATTGTGTTTTGGCTACATAAATGATCCTTTCCTTTATGTCCTGCAGCAGCAATCCATTAGCATAATTACGGCATAACAGTATTTATCCAATTGTGAGATATACATTTGAAAGAGAAACATTCATGTAGAGTATCTATCAGAGCCAAGGGCAAACAGCAGACACTTTCTGGGTCAGAAGAACACAGAACCAATGAAGTAATTTGGGGGGGGCAATTTCCCACACGATGCCAGATTAGGTCCATAAATGTGCCCGATACCAAGGTACAATTAAGACAAATGTACTGCCATCCAGAGCAACACTTCAGTTGTAGTCCAGTATGTCTGATGCAGAATATATAACTGCATGGCTCTTTCTGGGTAAAGTGGAGAGACCTTTTTTAGAGACCGCTAAAATGGTCTATTTTCCAACACTACAGCTTATTTAACCTTACTCTGAGCTGTCAGTGTCCCGGTGATAGGAGATGGATAAAGAGAAAATCCAGCACTAAGGTGCTGATAAGTATTGAGCCTTAGCCAGAAAAAATAGATAGGAAGCTGTAAATTACAGGGTGTACTGGTCCATTTGTCTATCGTCAATGGTGCAAAAATAAACTCCCAATTTTAACTTTTTTTTCTAGTCCAAAGTGTACATGGCAGCACCTTCAGAAAATGTGAAAGAACATCGGACCATAATAAAGTTCCTGTTTCTTAAAAGGAAAGGTGTGAATCAGATCCATGATAAAATATATGCTAAAAACATATCAGCCAAAGTATTGCTACATATCTGGGAACATCACATGAGAGAGTTGGTGCTAACAAAACCCAACCAAAGAGGACAACGCCTCAGGTAAAACTATGGCAAAACTGACCTCCTTAGGCCATGTTCACACGGCCGAAAATGTGCTGAATGTCCGCTGTAAGATAAGAGCAGACATTCCTCACATTTACTTTATTCGGCAGCACTAGGACTGCTTGGAAATGGTTGATCTCAATAGAATAATGCATTTCCGAGCGGCATTGTTTCTGGGGACACCATAATCAGAATTTCGGCAGCAGATGTAGAATATAATTGCCTTGTCCACAGGGCTGTTGAAAATAAAAATTAAATACTAACGGCAATTAATTAGTCATTTTAGCCTCATGGATCATTCCAACAATTTTTTTTTTTTCCTAAATCTTGTAGGAATTCGTTAAGCTGTAGACTTAAGGTTTTTAGAAACACAATGTCAGCCTTGTTTGGTAAGCCATCAAGCAAAAGTAAAACGCAATTTACACAGTCCATTTTTAACGAACTTTTAAAGGGAATGTGTCACCATTTTTTTTAATAAATAAAATTATTCTATCAAGATAAAGCATTTCATGTACCGTATATACTCGAGTATAAGCCGACCCGAGTATAAGCCGAGACCCCTAATTTCAACCCAAAATCCCAGGAAAAGTTATTGACTCGAGTATAAGCCTAGGGTGGGAAATACCTCATCCCCCCCTGTCATCATCCAGACCCGTCATTAACATCCTCATCATCCCCTTGTCATCATACCACACATCCCCCCTTCATCATCCCCTTGTCATCATCCCACACATCCCCTTATCATCCCACACATCCCCCCTTCATCATCCCCTTGTCATCATCCCACACATCCCCTTATCATCCCACACATCCCCCCCTTCATCATCCCCTTGTCATCATCCCACACATCCCCTTATCATCCCACACATCCCCCCTTCATCATCCCCTTGTCATCATCCCACACATCCCCCCTTCATCATCCCCTTGTCATCATCCCACACATCCCCTTATCATCCCACACATCCCCCCTTCATCATCCCCTTGTCATCATCCCACACATCCCCTTATCATCCCACACATCCCCCCTTCATCATCCCCTTGTAATCATCCCACACCCCCCCCCCCCTTCATCATCCCCACCCCCCTTCATCATCCCCACACCCCCCCCCCCCCCTTCATCATCCTCATCATTCGCCCTCAGTGGTCTTCAACCTGCGGACCTCCAGAGGTTTCAAAACTACAACTCCCAGCAAGCCCGGGCAGCCATCGGCTGTCCGGGCTTGCTGGGAGTTGTAGTTTTGAAACCTCCGGAGGTCCGCAGGTTGAAGACCACTGCGGCCTTCAACATGCGGACCTCCAGAGGTTTCAAAACTACAACTCCCAGCAAGCCCGGGCAGCCATCGGCTGTCCGGGCTTGCTGGGAGTTGTAGTTTTGAAACCTCCGGAGGTCCGCAGGTTGAAGACCACTGCGGCCTTCAACATGCGGACCTCCAGAGGTTTCAAAACTACAACTCCCAGCAAGCCCGGGCAGCCATCGGCTGTCCGGGCTTGCTGGGAGTTGTAGTTTTGAAACCTCCGGAGGTCCGCAGGTTGAAGACCACTGCGGCCTTCAACATGCGGACCTCCAGAGGTTTCAAAACTACAACTCCCAGCAAGCCCGGGCAGCCATCGGCTGTCCGGGCTTGCTGGGAGTTGTAGTTTTGAAACCTCCGGAGGTCCGCAGGTTGAAGACCACTGCGGCCTTCAACATCATCCAGCCCCCTCTCACCCCCTTTAGTTCTGAGTACTCACCTCCGCTCGGCGCTGGTCCGGTCCTGCAGGGCTGTCCGGTAAGAAGGTGGTCCGGGCTGCTATCTTCACCGGGGGCGCCTCTTCTCCGCGCTTCTGGCCCGGAATAGAGCCGTTGCCTTGACAACGCCGAGCGGAGGTGAGTACTCAGAACTAAAGGGGGTGAGAGGGGGCTGGATGATGTTGAAGGTCGCAGTGGTCTTCAACCTGCGGACCTCCGGAGGTTTCAAAACTACAACTCCCAGCAAGCCCGGACAGCCGATGGCTGCCCTGGCTTGCTGGGAGTTGTAGTTTTGAAACCTCTGGAAGTCCGCAGGTTGAAGACCACTGCGGGTGGGGGAGTTCACTCGAGTATAAGCCGAGGGGGGTGTTTTCAGCACGAAAAATCGTGCTGAAAAACTCGGCTTATACTCGAGTATATACGGTATGTATTTAGTTTTAGGACAATGTAGTTTTAATGTTATTTATGAATAAAGTGTGTACTGGGGGCTGCCATTACTGTAGCCTCTTTGTGGTGTGTCATTCACAACACCTACACAGTTGCTTTATGGCAGGCACAGGGAATAAAAAAGTTAAGACAGAGTGCCTCATTAGAAAAGCATAGACAGCTTACAGCACATGTACATAGCACAGGCTAGGTGAAATGAAAGGGGGAGCCAGCACCATTTTCTTGAAGTCCCTAAGGAGCAGTGACCTATCAAGAGACATCTTGTCTGTTCTTTATCACTCTTCAGACACCAACAAAATGGTGACAGTGAAATAAAAAAAAATACAAGACCCCTCCCCCTCTCCTTCTACACATACACAGAGGAGGAAGGTAGACAGGCGAGGTCTAATTTGCAGCATCCATGCAAATTGCTTGCATTCACCAGATTCCTCATGTTCGCTCTCTGCTGGTCAACAGTGGGAGATATGACAAGTTATTTAATTTGTCATTTTGTGACAAATTTGTTTTAAATATTTTCAAAAATATATAAAAAAAAAGTGAAAATTATTTAACCTATAAAAAAACTATCTTTGTAGATATTGAATGTCATTCAGGATGTTCCCCCAATTTATTTTAACCTGTCCATTGTGTATATGTTTTTAAATAGGGAGGGTGGGACATAATTTTGTTATTTATCATGTATTTCCAATAAAGTATGTAATTTTGATTGCATATTATTTTTGTGGAATTTCTTTATTTATAATTGGGAAAGTTTTGTAGGTTTAGGGTGCGTTAACACTGCAGAATCTCCGCTCGCTGAATTCCGCGAGCGGAGATTCCGCCTGGCGGCCACCACAGGTGATGCGGCTATGCAGTGCTTGCAGAATCCGTGAAAAGAATGAACATGTTCTTTCTTTGTGTGGAACAATTTCAGCCGAGGAAATTCCGCAGTGTGAGCGGGTCTCGCGGAGACCCATTCACACTAATGTTAAGTTCACACCGCAGAATTCCGCTCGCGGAGTCCCGCGGGAATTCCGTAGTGTGAACGCACCCTTATTACTTCAGATAACATTTGAGATATGGCATGTCAACTTGCTATGCATGTAAACTAGAGGTAAGTTGAATACATTATTTGCTGTGAGGAGTTTCAGCTCTCACACAGTAGACATGCTGGTTACTTTGGACAGCATGTTGCTACTTTTTTTAAAATGTTTTAGAGAATTGTAACATGGCCCAAACTGTTAGTTCAGTAGAACTGTGTTAGGAAACTAAGCCTGAGTGTTAGGTCTGTGATATGGAAACTAAAAGGCAACCATACTGTACTGCAGCAAGGAAAACACTATATAGCGGGAAGGAGAGAGCGCAAATGCTTGGCACTTTGAGACAAATAAGTTGATTTACTGTTCAGGTTAGGCTCATAAGTTAGCCATAATACTCTGGTGTATTTGTACCAATGAGTTATTTCAATTTGTTTTATTTACAGTGACCCCTCGACTTATGATGGCCTCGACATATGATCATTTCAACATATGATGGCCTCTCAGAACCCATCGTATGTTGAAGGCAGCCTCGACATATGATGCTGCTGTGTGTCGGGGCCATCGTACAAACAGCTATCTGACAGCGCTGACAACTTCAGCAACTGACAGATAGTTGTATAATGTCCCCGTGTGCCCCGTTCTGCCTCCTGTTACTCACATGCTGTCCTGCTAACTCATACAGGCTTCCATTGTGACTTCTGTGTAAGCCCCGCCCCCCAGTGCAGCCATAGCCAATAGCCTTGTGCATCTTGCTGCAGGCATCCAATGAGCTGCTGGCTGCCCTCCCCTTCCTTTCCTATAGAGCTGTAGTCGGCAGGATGGTAATGGAGGACATTCTGTCTCCCCTGAAGGTATTTAAAGAACTGTACAGTACTGTATGCGATGTCACACATCACATACAATACATATACACACTATACACCCCATACATCAATGTTTCCCTATCAGTGTGCCTCCAGCTGTTGCAAAACTATAACTCTCAGCATGCCCAGACAGTCAATGGCTGTACATGCATGCTGGGAGTTGTAGTTGTGCAACAGCTGGAGGCACCCTGGTTTGTTAAACACTCCCCATACACTCCACATACAATGGTCATCCCAGAACCAATTAGCAGTTTCCCATAGAGATATGTATTCAACATACAATGGTTCCGAGGCCCCAGAACCAATTACCATTTTTACATAGACATATGTGCTCGACATATGATGGTTTCAACATATGATGGTTCTCCTGGAACCAATTAATATCATATGTTGAGGGACCACTGTACTCATACACAAAGTTACTTCCAAAAATCTACTTCTCGATCTTGGGAACAGCAGTTTATTGCCGCCCAGCTACATTACCTAACAGTTTAGCTGACAGTACACATTAATGAAGGCCGAACCTGTGGATTTCAGCAGGACAAGACAACCATACCATGTAAATGGGGCCTCCCAACAGCAGATGCCAGTGAAGAGAGAAAAACCATTGCCAGAGGACTCTGGCATCAGCATACTTGTCTTTTCCCATTTAGAACCCACGCATGATTAATAGAGATGAGCGAACTTACAGTAAACTCAATTCGCCATGAACTTCTCGGCTCGGCAGTTGATGACTTATCCTGCATAAATGAGTTCAGCTTTCAGGTGCTCCCGTGGGCTGGAAAAGGGGGATACAGTCTTAGGAGAGTTTTTTCTAGGAATGTATCCACCTTTTCCAGCCCGCGGGAGCACCTGAAAGCTGAACTAATTTATGCAGGAAAAGTGATCAACTGCCGAGCCGAGAAGTTCGTGACAAATCAAATTTATTGTAAGTTCGCTCATCTCTAATGATTAACTAAGCCGAGCTTTGGAGTCAGGCAAAAAATAAAAAAAATAAAAAAAGGGAAACCATCAGCTAAACAGACAGCTAACAGATGTGAACAGACAGCCTACCATCACCAGAGGTCCCACAATTGACTGCACTCCATTCTATGTAAATGCAGGAATTGTTAAATAAATATAAAAAAAATTTTTATAAAATGGAGTTGGTGGCATATCTTAAAGGATATCTCCAGGATGTACAACTTATCCCTTATCCCAAGGATAGGGGATTAGTGTTAGATTGCAGGGGATCCAACCGCTGGGGCCCCCCACGATCTCCCGAATGGAGCCCAGTCTCCCTGCATGAAATGAGCGATTAACCACAGCACAAAGCTGCGGCCAACACGCCCCCTTCCATGGAGATTGCTGTAAGCAGCGCTACAGCTCTCCCATAGAACTGCACAGAGGGGGCGTGTTGGCCGACGATTCTGGCAGTGGTCAAAAATGCCCCTTCCATGCAGGGAGCCGGGGGTCCTTTTGGGAGATCACCGGGGCCCCAGCGGTTGTACCCCTCACGATCTAATACTTCTCCCCTTTCCTTATGATAGGGGATAAGTTGTACATCCCCAGAGGTATCCTTTAACTCATGTTTTTGTAAATAAGTATTGACACAAGGAACCTCAACAACAGAAAATAAGAATAAAAGTTTATCCAGGGATTTCCAAGTTTCCATGGTGCATCAAATACAGAAATGCACATATTACAGAAAACACATCAGCTATATACCTGCATGTATAAAGCTTGTTCACTCTGATTCTCAATAGCCTTCATATTGGATATGCAATAGACAAGGCTGGTCTAGATTATGAAATGAAATTTATGACAGTCTGAGAGCTCATTATACACAGAGATTTCCCACGATGGCATTTCTGTCATCTTGGTTGGATATGGGTGCAGGAGCCCCTTATTTTCACAGATACTCTTTTAGTGGTAAATGGAAATAGGGAAACAGTCTCTTCCTGCACCAAAAGGAGTACATAGATACCCTCTTTTATAGAAGGTATGTCTCTCTTCTGCAGTCCGTTCTTTAGAGCACAGACAGCTTAACATTGATGTTCATTGCTGCCATCTCTGCCACAAAGTACCGAAACACAAAAGGCACAGAAATGACATCAATTGTATCTGAACGTCCACAGATGGCGCAATAGTTTTTCCTGTTTCGCATTGTCGACCAGGAAGGTGGAGGTTTCTCCAGGAAAGGAGACAGCAGGCTGCCACAAGTTATACACACAAAGGCCTCCGATCTATCAGAACAGTTAAAAAGTCTGTCATGAAGAAGAAAGGAGGTCCCATGTGCAAGCAGGGCATCACGTTCCATCTCTCCAAATCGAATACCTCCTTGTATGTTCCTGCCACCTACAGGCTGGTTGGTCACTCTGTCACGCGCGCCTGTTGTCCTGACTTGGAACTTGTCAGAAACCATGTGACGCAGACGTTGGTAGTAGACCACACCAATGAAAATGTCCGCCTCAAGCTCAAGCCCACTAATGCCACTGTACAATCTCTCAGTGCCATAGTAGTTATATCCAGCTGCCTTCAACATTTCACCAAAGTATTCCAGAGCAGAGTTCTCTTCTGAGAAGGTGAACGGCGTGGCATCATGGCACAAACCATGCAGGGCTGCAGACTTACCAGCCATGCTCTCAATCAACATCCCGATTGTCATTCTGGATGGAAAGCCATGAGGGTTAAATAAAATGTCAGGAACCATCCCGCTTTCCGTAAATGGCATATCCTCTGATGGCCAAAGTCTGCTAAGAATACCTTTCTGCCCATGTCGACTAGCAAACTTATCACCTATGGTAGGGTTACGTGGGATCCTCATAGTAATGCACACCGCTTTAAATTTACCAATACCCAGGTCATTGCTGCAAACTCTGACGTTGTCAACAACACAATCCTCTTTAGTCCTGAAAAAAAAAAAAAAAAAGCACGAAAGTCAAGAAAAATTTAAGATTACACAGTTCATCCCGGTACAATAAGGGTCTATTCACACAGCGGAATTCTGCCTCAAATGAAAGCCCATAGACTTCTATGGGATTCCGCACTCCCATTCACACTTCTGAAATTCCGCTTGCAGAATTTCAGAAGTGTGAATGGGAGTGCGGAATCCCATAGAAGTCTATGGGCTTTCATTTGAGGCAGAATTCCACAAGCAGAAATTCTGCGGCGTGAATAGAACCTATGTAATTCAGAGACGAAGGGAAGCTGTGCCCTTGAAATCTAAGACTTGACAACTACTCACTTGTAAAACACAACAAAGGTCTCCGAGGTGTTTTGATTCATATAGGAATAAAACGGGTCTCCAAAACGCAGGACAGCGCCCACTGGTGGCAGGCCATCGTCATCAAGTTTCCCCCGTACCCGTTCATCGTCAGGTTTTATTCCAAACACAAAATTATCTTCTCCGCTTTTTACTTTCTCAGCTAGGTCTATAAATTCCGATTTGTACACGCTCCCATGAGCAAATCCTCTTTCCCAGGATGACTTGTTTAAAATCTGCAAAAAAACAAACATAGGGGGTAGTAAAACTTCTAAACAGGTAGTAACCGGCAACCTCTATCCCTCACCACAGATCATTCAATTAATAATCTGATCGGGTATCCAGCCAAGATAAAAGTACTGATCCCCATACAGCAGTTGTCTCCAAACTGTGGCCCTCAAGATGTCACAAAACTACAACTCCCAGCATGCCCAGACAGCCTTTGCTGGGAGTTAAAGTTTTTCATCATAAGGAGGTCCACAGTTTGGCGACCATTGCATTATTATCTTCTATATTTTAGATATATTAGTCTGCCCCTGGTAACCTCTCTTAACCAAGCTATTTTGGTTCAAAAGAATTGTATTAAGCAATTCTGAAAAGTAAGGTTGAAAAATAGAATTGTCTAAAGGTAGGGATCGACAGATTATCGGTTTGGCCAATATTTTGGACATTATCGGTATCGGCAATTACCTTGTCGATATACCGGTAATGCCCCGCCCCCGTCCAGAGACTACCGTCGCCGCCCCATTGCTTCCCCATCCTCTGGCCAAATACTGCCGCCGCTGCCCCATTGCCTCCCCCATCCTCTGCCCACATACCGCCGCCGCTGCCCCATCGCCTCCCCCCATCCCCGGTGTTATAATTACCTGTTCCCGGGGTGCGAGATACTTCTGGCTCCTGCGCTGGTGCTGTGCGCTGCGTAATGATAAGTGACGTCCCCAATGCGACATCACCGTCAGTGCCCACAGTGACAGCGCAGGACGCCGACGGAGCCAGAAGTATCGCGGACCCCAGGAACAGGAAATTATAACACCGGGGATGGGGGCGGCGGCAGTATGTGGGCAGAGGATGGGGGCGGCGGCGGTATGTGGGCAGAGGATGGGGGCGGCGGCAGTATGTGGACAGAGGATGGGGGCGGCGGCGGTATGTGGGCAGAGGATGGGGGCGGCATGTGGGCAGAGGATGGGGGCGGCGGTATGTGGGCAGAGGATGGGGGCGGCGGCGGTATGTGGGCAGAGGATGGGGGCGGCGGCGGTATGTGGGCAGAGGATGGGGGCGGCGGCGGTATGTGGGCAGAGGATGGGGGCGGCGGCAGTATGTGGACAGAGGATGAGGGGGGGCGAGGCGATGGGGCAACTGTGGTGGATAGACTCAGGGCAGGCAGGGGGAGAGAAGCGGGCGGCGGCGATCTCTGGCCCGGCAAAAGCTGCTGCAGTTCATTGATTTAAAGCGCCCGCTTTAAATCATTGATCTTCAACGGCTTCTGCCCCGCCAGGGGGGTTGTTGAAATAGCCGATAACTTATACCGGAATATCAGTATAAGTTATCGGCTATCGGCCTGATACGTGACTGATTATCGGTATCGGCCCTAAAAAATTTTTTTGATATCGGTCGATCCCTATCTAAAAGGTACTGCCAACTTCTAACAGTAGGAATGTTCTACTTCATACAGTATCAATGATTCTTACCTAAAGCTAAAATTCTGGAGACATCTGAATCCCAAGGGTATCATCTCCTACACTTTAGGGGCGTTCAAATATATTGCAAATGAATACTAAAAATACAAATCATACTAGAGGAGTAACAGCACGTGGTATTAATGAAATAGTTAGAGACTAGAAAAACATGGCTACTTTCTTCCAGAAACAGCGCCATACCTGTTGTGCTTGGCATTGCAGCTCGGCTCTATTGTAGAGAATCAGTCAGAGCTGCAATATCACACACAACCTGTGGATAGGTGTGGCGCAGCGATTGTTAGAACAAGCCAGAAAAACACTTGGCTGAGTGCTTCCCTTTCTGGTTGGTTGCGCTCCCCACTGCATAAGACCGGTCTTCTGCAGCAAGACACAGAGGAAAGTGCTCAGCCACATGCTTCTCCCAGCTCTATCTGGCGATCATTGGTGGCCTGAACCCCCAGACCCCAAATGCACAAAACCTTTGATGTCTCTGACAGGTCTGAAGCTTTTTTTCCCCATTGAATCAACTGGAAAAAAAAGTGGCTTGTTTTTGATCTTAGCACAGCTTAAAAAAAATATGTATCCCCCTATCCAAAGGTTAGAGAATAAGTGTCAGATCACGGGGGGGGGGGGGGGGGGGGGAATTGGGGGTGGAGGGGGTTTCGACTGTTGAGACCCCCCTGCAATCTCCTTTATGGGTCTATGGTTCTCCTCCTGCACAGAGCTGTGTTGACCACTACACAAAGCTGTGGCCAATGCTCCATGCATCTCTATGGGAGAGATTGAGATACCCGAGTACAGACCCCCAACTCTGTGCAGGAGGAGAGTCGGGGTTCTGGGCTGAGATGGACCCCCCCAGAGGGTAAAAGATACAAATACATTTTTCTAAGCTAGATAACTGCTTTAAAGGGGTACTCCAGCCCTAAGACATCTTATCCCCTATCCAAAGGATAGGGGATAAGATGTCTGACCGCGGGGGTCCCGCCGCTGGGGACCCCTGCAATCTTGCATTGGGCACCTGCCTCTGAGCTGCACGCTGCGCTGCCAACTCGTAAACTGCCGTGTGCCGACCACGGGCCTGGAGTATCGTGACGTCATGACTCCTCCCCCGTGTGATGTCACATCTCGCCCCCACGGGGGCGAGATGTGATATCACACGGGGCGGAGTTGTGACATCACGATACTCCAGCCCCATGGTCGGCACACGGCAGTTTACGAGTTGGCAGCGCAGCGTGCAGCTCAAAGAGGCGGGTGCCCAATGCAAGATTGCAGGGGTCCCCAGTGGCGGGACCCCCGCGGTCAGACATCTTATCCCCTATCCTTTGAATAGGGGATAAGATGTCTTAGGGCCGGAGTACCCCTTTAAAGGAGTAGCCCAATGGTGAAAAATTCTATACAGTTAGCAACAGTTTAGAAAGTGATATAACTTTGTAATATACTCACATAACCCATCTGGAATGGAAAGAACCTTTATCAGTGATTTCTCTCTAGACAGGAAGCGCCGCATAATCCAGCATCTCCACCTACACTTCTTCTACAGCCTGTGGTCAGCTCCTCATTCCTTTCCTCATAGTTCTCAATATGTGAGTGCTCACCAATCACAGCACTCACACACTGAACCAATCACAGCACTCACACACTGAACCAATCACAGCACTCACACACTGAACCAATCACAGCACTCACACACTGAACCAATCACAGCACTCACACATTGAACCAATCACAGCACTCACACATTGAACCAATCACAGCACTCACACATTGAACCAATCACAGCACTCACACATTGAACCAATCACAGCACTCACACACTGAACCAATCACAGCACTCACACACTGAACCAATCACAGCACTCACATACTGAACCAATCACAGCACTCACACATTGAACCAATCACAGCACTCACACATTGAACCAATCACAGCACTCACACATTGAACCAATCACAGCACTCACACATTGAACCAATCACAGCACTCACACACTGAACCAATCACAGCACTCACACACTGAACCAATCACAGCACTCACATACTGAACCAATCACAGCACTCACACATTGAACCAATCACAGCACTCACATACTGAACCAATCACAGCACTCACACATTGAACCAATCACAGCACTCACACATTGAACCAATCACAGCACTCACATACTGAACCAATCACAGCAGTCCTGCTTGAGCCTGGTCACGTGGGTACCGTGCTGTAAGCCAGGAGAAGTGTGAGGGGGAGAATGAGGACGTACACAGCCCTTCCCCCCCCCCCAGCTCTGTTTACACAGGACCTCACTTATTATGGGGAGGTTTCACGTTTGCATGGGGGGAGGGGAGGGAGGACGTGTGTGAGGAGACATAATACACAGGCTGGGGATGTATAGACTGCAGGGGAATAAATATCATACTGGGGATGATTTATATGTGTGAGGGGGGGATCTCCTGAATGACATGCTGGGAGTTGTAGTCCCTGTTATGTGTGTTTATGCTAGTGTTTCCAAATCAGTGTGCCTCCAGCTGTTGCAAAACTACAACTCCCAGCATGCCCTGAAAGACTTTGGGCATGCTGGGAGTTGTATATTTGCAACAGCTGGAGGCACACTGGTTGGGAAACACTAGCATTAACACACATAACAGGGACTACAACTCCCAGCATGTGTCATTCAGGAGATCCCCCCCCCTCTCGGTTCTTTCCCCGTACAAACTTGAAACCTCCCCATGATAAATTAGGTCCTGTGTAAACAGGGGAGGGGGAGGAGCTGTGTACGTCCTCATTCAGGCTCAAGAAGGAGTGCTGTGATTGGTTCAATACGTCAGTGCTGTGATTGGTTCAATACGTCAGTGCTGTGATTGGTTCAATGTGTGAGTGCTGTGATTGGTTCAATGTGTGAGTGCTGTGATTGGTTCAATGTGTGAGTGCTGTGATTGGTTCAATGTGTGAGTGCTGTGATTGGTTCAATGTGTGAGTGCTGTGATTGGTTCAATGTGTGAGTGCTGTGATTGGTTCAATGTGTGAGTGCTGTGATTGGTTCAATGTGTGAGTGCTGTGATTGGTTCAATGTGTGAGTGCTGTGATTGGTTCAATGTGTGAGTGCTGTGATTGGTTCAATGTGTGAGTGCTGTGATTGGTTCAATGTGTGAGTGCTGTGATTGGTTCAATGTGTGAGTGCTGTGATTGGTTCAATATGTGAGTGCTGTGATTGGTGAGCAATAAGAAGGGCAGAGATTTAGCACAGTAGGGGTGATATGGGCAGGCTTTGGGGGTGTACATTATGTTACAGACTTGAGAGGAAGTCATTTTTTTCAGAGTGAAGAGGATGATGGGAGCTCAGGCTCCATAACCAGGAAGTGCTGCTATATTCACAGTGACATAGCATACAAACGGGATGGGGCAGACATATAATGAAAAGTGCGGTGGCATCATGGAGTCAAGGTCTAACCTGTGGCAGGTACTTATTTTCAGATTATTCACTATTGGATATCTCCTTTAAAGGAGATGTTTTAATACCTTATACATGTCTAAATGATGTGTAAAATACCATGTGTAAAAATAGCCTTAGGGAGAGATTAAAGGGGTACTCCGGCGATAAGACATCTTATCCCCTCATCCAAAGGATCGGGGATAAGATGCCTGATCGCGGGGGTCCCGCCACTGGGGACCCCCGTGATCTTGCACGCCGCACCCCATTAGAATCAGCTCCCGGAGCGTGCTCGCTCCGGGTCTATTTACTGGCGATCACAGTGACGTCATGGCTCCGTCCCATAGGCTTGCATTGAGGGGGCGGAGCGTGACATCACACGGGGGAGGAGCCGTGACATCACTATGCTCCATCCCCGTGATCGCCAGTAATCAGCGGCGGGACCCTCGCGATCAAGCATCTTATCCCCTATCCTTTGGATAGGGGATAAGATTTCTTAGCGCCAGAGTACCCCTTTAAGGTCTACAACTGATTAATATGAGACACTCCCTTTCTTCTCAAAAAGAAGGTCCGCAGCATTTCGGGTGCATTTTTTTCTATAGCAACAAGGCCACAAGACTGTATAATATATACAGCACATGCTGAAAACCTTTTTTCTTACTTGTCAATCATTGGTTGGCTTAGGAGAAGGGAAAACCCTCTAAAAGTGATCTATAAGACTGCTTCACCAAGAAGAGGTAAGTAGTGCCTATGTAGTGATGCACCTCTCTGTACTATAGTCAGGTTCTGACACCACAGTCCTGCTTTAGGAAACACATACAGGGAATTTTTGGCCATTTACTACTGACTGCACAGAATATATGAACGTTTGCATTGCCTTTAAAAATTCCCCAATTATGATTGATAAGGAATGTCTATCTTGATATCCAAAGCATAAAAAAATCCAAATTTAAAAAATGCAACATGATTTTCTGCATTGATAACTTACCATAGCATCCTCCATATCGTATCCTGTGTATGAAATGACAGCTACAATAGCATTAGTCCCAACCGGATAGTTATCCATTTGATAGTGATCATACATAGTAGGTCGCACAAGAGGACTCTGGGGGGTTTGGAGGCGATACAGTTTGTTATCGGAGCGATCATGATAGGTTAGAAGGGGAAATCCCATAGTCTGTTTACCTGAAAATAGGAACAGAGCATTATATGTAGCCAATATATGAACAGTAATGATTCTTTCTGCAACAAGTTCAAGTTACAATTGCCTCGGGTTACAATATTTTCAACATTTAGTGGCCTTTCTTTGGACCATTATACCTTGAAATCAGACTCAACATACAATGCTACAGACAGTCCAGGTCTAACCAAATAGGGTGGGTATTTCACTGGTAAAACACCTGTATTACTGAAGTACATGGACATATCTGTGTAGTTCCGCCTCCCTACAGTACGGTATGGTACTACTGATAGGGATGACCCTTATTTTTCTAATGACTGATCAATATATTAATATTAAAATGCCATTGCTGCTGGAAAAATATCTGTTCCCTTACCCTTTAACCCAGATATATCAGAATGCTTAATACAAAACATTTCATCTTATTGCTTTGCCCTTTCACTAAGACTAGAGCCTTGAGATGGAGACTCTGAATACAGGATGTCTAAACATTGGACTTCGTGGAAAGATGAAGAAATCTCAAGCTAGAAGCCTTGCAAGATAAAGACTTATGCTACGCAACAAATGACTTATCAGAATATAGGATGACGCATAGTTTTATCCTTCAACCCTATACTCAGAATATTATCTGTTTGTGACTCTGGACCGAGACCTTGTCCTGGTGCCATTCAGGAGTATAAAGACTAAACATCTGATGAGCAGAGAACTTTTTCCAAGAAATTAATGGACACTAGATTTGCTAAAATATACGGACACAATATTTGAACAACCAATCAGAATGTAATATGCTAATTGTGATGTCATAATTTACCCTCCTACTTTGCACAATGTTAAAACCAGCTGTTTCTTCCTGAATTAAAGAGAACTCTTTTGGGAGCAGCAGAGCTTCCTACCAAGAAAGAGTGTATACCAATATATCCTGTGTGGTGTATATCTTTTTGTGTCGACATTTGGCAAAGTGTATAGCAGCCCGGTCAATCACATTTAAAAGCCCCCACTCGATCCATCCTTGACACTACAAGTACTTTACTGCCTCTTACCAGTGCCGGTGCATTGCTATAGAATGAGATTTGCCATAGAATGAGATGCTCCGCCTCCATCACATCCTATTGGCTCACACTTGTCACGTGACATTTAACCGTCACGCACTGACGCGCACAGCATTCTCAGTTTGGCTATCACAGGGAGAGGATCTCCTTTCCCTGTGATAGCTGAAGCTGCACGGAGCTCTCATGGCCTCTGTGGCCCGATTCAGCTGAAGCTGCACGGAGCTCACATGGGCCCTGTAGCCCGATTCAAGCGGGCCACAGAAGCTCATACGGCTCATACATTTACTCTTTTATTACATTTACTGTTTTATAGATCTACAGCGCTATCAGGACCCCTATGCCCGATAGCGCTGTCATCAGCGTGCCTCCCCGCGAGTGCTTACTACACCCCGCACCCGCAGCTCTACTCCCCTTCCCCCGTTAACTCTCAGAGAGCGGGGAACATACAGTAGAGCATCGGGCGCAGGTAAAGTAGTACTGTGCAGGCGCAGCACTACGCAAATAGCGTAGTGCTAAAGTTAGTATTGCGCGTGCTCAGTTGTACTTCCCTACGCAATTTACGTAGGGAGGCCAGCTGGCCATGCGCAGTCTGTATGCATTGCAATAGAATGAGATTGCCTTCGGATGGCTCCGTGCAGCTTCAGCAATCACAGGGAGAGGAGATCCTCTCCCTGTGATAGCCAAACAGACTGCGTGACGGTTAAATATGTCACGTGACAAGTGTGAGCCAATAGGATGTGGTGGAGGCGGAGCATCTCATTCTATGGCAAATCTCATTCTATGGCAATGCACCGGGATAAGCAGGTGATTGATGCTCCATTTTATTTTTATGGGACACTGAAAAAGCTCCTGTCCTCTACATAGACCAGTGGTCTCCAACCTGCGGACCTCCAGATGTGGCAAAACTACAACTCCCAGCATGCCCGGACAGCCAACGGCTGTCCGGGCATGCTGGGAGTTGTAGTTTTGCCCCATCTGGAGGTCCGCAGGTTGAAGACCACTGACATAGACCATGATTTACAGCTTCCAACTCCTCTTTCTGACTTGCTTTATCTGTATTAGTTATCCTTACTTTTTCCCATTGAGGTTGACATTTTGAGGCTTCAGAACCAATTACTAGTTCTGGTCTCAAAATACAATATGTTCGACATACAATGGTCATCCTGGAACCAAGTAATACTGTAATTTGAGGGACTACTGTATTTTATGCTATTGGCAAAAAGTGGAAAATGAGGCATGTACCTACCCATCTGGCACTGGTACATATTCCTTGGACTCTGATTATGATCAGAATAGGGAATGAAGTTCGCCACAATACTCATCAGGCTGTGAGGAAAGAGTTCCTGATGTGTGGTGACGCCAGGCACAATGTCACCCTCAAATATTGCCACGTTTAAGAAAACCTGGAATAGAGGTAAAGATAAAGATCTCAATAAATGAATGGGCTTAAAATAAAGATTAATGCAAATCAGTTCAAAATATCCTATAACAAGTATTTGTTGTAGTGTAACCCTGAATGCTGTACACAGAAATATATCCACATATAAGCATAGATTGGTATGAATTGTAAAGGAAAAACAAATAAGCTAATGACACTGTAATATGCTTGCCTATGTGCTTTCTTTATCAAGGTCACACTTAGGTAAGAAGATATAGAATCGCGCACCTGTTCTAATGGACCGATCAGCTCTTCTTTCCCTACAGCCAAGTTCCTGACAGGACGAACCATCCTGCAGGGGGTAGTAAAAATGTGAAGCCCAGGATAAAGACTTGCTTTTCCAGTCATTGGGATGAGCACTATCTCTGTCCAGGGTGGCATCTTCTTCTCCTGTGTTACCTAAAAAACAGAAAGACATAAAGCCATACACAATTTGCAAGAGAACTTTTATACTGATGACTAGAGATGAGCGAACTTCCAGTAATTTGATTCGTCATTAACTTCTCGGCTCGGCGGTTGCTGACTTTATCCTGCATAAATGACTTCAGATTTCAGGTGCTCCGGTGGGCTGGAGACTCTTTCCTAGGACTGTATCCACCTTTTCCAGCCCACCGGAGCACCTGAAATCTGAACTAATTTATGCAGGAAAAGCCATCAACTGCCGAGCCGAGAAGTTTGTGACGAATTGAATTACTGGAAGGTCGCTCATCTCCACTGATGACAGTCACCGAGCCAATTCATGAGCATGTTGCCTTTGTGCATGGATTATATCACACAACTGAACCTAGATAATTACCTGGCACAGAAATTGTATAACAAATCATCAATACAACAATTGTACAATATCCTTTTATCCTACTTTGTATCCACGGTGCAGGGTCAGGGGCAGAGCAGTGCTGGGAGTATAACACAGGTTATGCGTTTAAATTGAACCTGTCATCACTTTCATGCTCAAACAAAAGTCCTCGGTCTAGTCCCTGAATGCTTCTCCCTACCCTACAGGCCTTGATTCACAGATCTATTCCTCTTTTTTTTTTTTTTTTATAACTTTTTTTTATTAAAGAACTTTTCTTTAAAACAGATATTTGAGAATAAGAAAATAAAAGTACAAAGAATAATAAACAGAGTCATTATATATTAATAAGACCAGGTTACAATATGATAACATAGATCCGGCTGTAAAGATGTTGTAAAGTCCAGATTATTTCAGGTCGGCTCTGTGAGTATCCGGGGAAGACCCCACATCAGAGACATGAAGCTTAGATAAAAGCCGTTATCTAACAGATAATAAAGAATGAAGCGAGGATAATATGAAGTGGTATTAGAGGATACTAATAATATCGCTTGACTCCAGATCCATTACACCTCAGCTTATGGTGAATAATCGAGGCAATATGCAATGAAGATGATGTAAAAAAAACAAAAAAAAACAGGAGGTAAAAAGTTTGTAAGAGGTAGAAAGTTAAGAGAGAAAAAGGCAGGTAAGTATGGAAGGTAAAGATAAAGGGACGGATAAGTAGAGAAGATAAAGAGAATAAAGAAGTATCCGCTCGGCTCCAGCTCAGTTCTTTTCCAATGCTTAAACCAGTGTTTTCCAATCAGGGTGCCTCCAGCTGTAGCAAAACTACAACTCCCAGCATGTCTGGACAGCCGAAGGCTGCAATGATTGGTTGCTGTGGGCATATTATTCCAAATTCTGTATATATCAATCTAGTCTGGTTGGATGGGGAGAGGTCACCAGGAACTGCCCCAAGACTTGTGATTTGGGCAGAATGAAAGTGATCACCGTTTTCCTTTAAATGAACTATGGGCCCCTCTAAATTTGACAAAAACTTTAAATTAAGGGACATGTCAAAAAATAAAAAGAATTATAAAAACAATATTTTACTTTTAAATGTTTATTTTAAAATAAACTTTATTTCTCTGCTATCATCCATTTAGAATTTGTAGAGAAAGGTATCCTTATAGACCTGCTGAATCCTATGCACATGAATGTCTGGATTCCTAACAAGGAATCAACAAGGAAGCAACACTAAGGGCTTGTTCACACTGTGGACATTGTGCTGGCAGAATGGATGTCCGTCAAATAAATGAATTTTTCCATTCATTGAACGGAATTCTGCCCGACTGCAATGCCATCTATGAGACAGTGCATGTCTGCGCGGTCCTGCCTCCTATAGTTTTTGCAGCACCGGCTGAATGTCCACAGTGTAAAAAAGCCCTAAGGCCAAGATCTGTGAATCTGTTGGAGATAAAAAATTGGAGTAATTTGCCCTGAGTGACCAGTCACAGCTCAGCTTTACTATCTTGACAAGCGTGGGTAAAATGAACGAGGTGCAGTGATTGGTTGCTGTGGGCATATTACTCCAAATTTTGTATCCAACAGATTAATACATCTGGGCCTCCGAGGCTGGATGTTCACCACAAAAATAGTTACCTTAAAGTTCCGAAGTGTATTGACGAGGTTTGGCGCCACATCTTTCTCCACCCAGCCCACCAATGCACTATCCAACGTGACCTGGTAACATTCTGAAAAGGGTTTTCCAGGAGTCCCATCAACTGGAGTGACGCCTACAAAAAAGAAAACACTTGGTAATTCAGATTGTCAGACTATCCCTCCCTCCCTCCCCCTCCTCCCTCCCTCCCTATCCTCAACCCTCCATCATCCTCATCCCTCCATCATCCCTCATCGTCATCAAATAATTGTCAGACAAACTTGTAAACCAATTACGGTATATCACCAAATATTTCATGACATGGACATGCTCCTTCTAATAGAAAGCTGTTTACCCAATTAGAAAAATTTGATTTTTTCACATGTTTATAGACATTGCAATATAGGTTTCATATTGGAGAATAGGTAAAAAATGAAGGGAAAAATATGTCTACTCATTACATGTCTTAAAGGGAAGCTGTTGTATAGCTGTTCGGTATAAAAGCAAACTGCACCTTTCCTGGAGCTGATGGTGGTTGCCAAATTGATAAAACCGCCCTAATTTCCCAGCCCCTTCTTGACGGACATACAAAGCCCTGTACATCAATTTAATAGGGTCTGGTAGGTGAGTACTAGTAGATGCAACTGTAAATCTAGGAGTCACAGACATGATGGGGGTGGGGAGCTCTTTTATCCAGTCCCATGACCAACTGTTGGGAAAATTGCTTAGCAGGAGACTGCAACACATGTGATGAATATTAAGATCTCCATCTTTGTGACGGCTTCCCTTTCATCAGAAGAAAACCCTGAGGATTGCCATATAGGGGGAGATTTATCAAAACTTGTGCAGAGGAAAAGTCCAGTTGCCCATAGCAACCAATCAGATCGCTGCTTTCATTTTTTTAAATTAGAGAAAGAAAACAAATGTGCGCTCCTAGTGTCGAAGTATTAGGTAAGCGGGTGCCCCCAATTGGGTTAAAATTTTGCGCTGCGGGCGCAACACCGTGAATTGCACGTAGTGTCACAATGAAGACTGAGGTCAGCTGGCCGGGGTGTCCTTCTCAAGTGGCTCTGGGTCACTTCAGTGTTGAATAAACATCAATTGGATAAGCATCCGAAAAATAGGACTCTGCCAGGCGCTTCTCCTCAAAGGAATGACAGTCCAGCCCACGCAGGATGGATACAGCACCAAATAAAGTGACTGTTCCTGTATCCATCCTGCGTGGTCTGGACTGTCATTCCTTTGAGGAGAAGCGCCTGGCAGAGTCCTATTTTTCGGATGCTTATTCATTTTTTAAAAGGCCTGTGAAAAAATGAAAGATGTGATATGATTGGTTGCTATGGGCAACTGGTCAACTTTTCCTCTACACAGGATTTGATAAATCTTCCCCCATACTATATTAATTCTGACTGTACATCATTGAAGAGATGTGTGCACATTACCTAGCGAGCAAAGTAAAACCAACAGATGAGAATTGATGGTAGTCTGTGTCACAATCTCACACACCACCGTCATGTGATTCATAAGACCACAGGGTTCGCCGTCTGGAGTATGAACCGGGCATAGAAAACCCCATGACTCCGGCAGAAGACGACGGACAGATGTAGTCCTCATCTTGGCAAAGGAAGCACCTCTGTGTACACAGCGGAAGTGAGAAAGGTAGCGGATGAAATTCAACTTATCAGCAACTACAGACAGACCAGTTTCCTGAAGCATACCATGACCTAAATGGGGAGAAAAATATAAAAGAAATATAAATAAACTGTCTTCAACATAAGAACCGCATACAGGGAGAAGGCTGACTAAAAAGTCATGTACACATACTGCCCCGACCAAGTTCTGGACTCACCAGATCTGGAGCGCAGATTTCCAGTGGCTAGCAAGTATTCACATGCACTAGTGATATCTCCAGTGTGACCAAAGATTTTCATGATGTTTTCTTCGTTCAGGATGAAGACAGTCTTCTGTGCTCTCTTCTCTAAGGTAAGTCTGGCATACACCAACCAACTCTCCATTTTTTCCTTTAACAGAAAAACAGGTGTAAATAAAGCTATGAGTAGATTTTTTATGTTTACCGTAAAATCTATCTCTCAGAGGATCCATTGGGGGACACAGAAACCGTGGGTATATGCTCTTGCCACTAGGAGGCGCTAACACTAGGCATTCAAAGAAAAGTCAGCCCCTCCTGGCAGGATATACCCCGCCTACTGACTGAGCTAATCAGTTTAGTTCCAAAGCAAGATTTTACGGTAAGCATAAAAATAAAAAAAATCTACTTTTCTCGGTCGGTACCATTGGGGGACACAGAAACCGTGGGACACATCAAAGCAGTCCCCAGGGTGGGAAAAACTACCCAACACAGAATCAGGCAGAGGACTGAGCCACTGCCACCTGCAACACCTCACCACCTCACAACCCAAACCGGTGTCAGCTGACACAAAAGTGTGCTCTTGGTAAAATTTAGTGAAAGTGTGCAAGGACGACCAAATGGCTGCCTTACAGACTTGCAGGGCCGAAGCCCTATTGCGGACAGCTCAAGAGGCTCCAACGGAATGCGTGGAATTCACAGTCACCCGAAAAGGTGGGACCTTTCCTTTGCAACTGTACGATTCCGTTATGGCAGAACTGATCCACCATGAAATGGTCGCCTTGGAAGTCGGAACACCCTTGCGCCTACCCTCTGGAATAACGAAGATGGAGTCACCCTGCTGAAAAGAGGAGGTGACCGAAAGATATATCCGTACAGCTGGAACAACGTCCAGACTATGTAGGGAACGCTCCTTAGTACTGGAAAAAAATGGACAAAAAGAAGAAGGACGAACAATCTCTTCGTTCATTTGAAAGAGGGAAACCACCTTGGGCAAGAAGGAGGAAAGTGGCCATAAAACCACCTTGTCCTGATGAAGGACCAAAAGAGGGGAGGAGACAGGAAAGAGCCGCTAACTCAGAGACTCTCCTAATGGAAGTGATTGCGATGAGAAAGGCGACCTTCCACGAAAAGATGCGAAGAGAGGCATCCCAAAGAGGTTCGAATTGTGCCTCCCTCAAAAGACCAAGCACCAGGTTAAGGTCACAAGGAGGAGTTGGAGACCTGAAAGGCGGCGCCTTATGGGCCACGCCCTGCAGAAAGGTGCGGACATGAGAATTGGAAACTAACTTCCGTTGAAACAGAATAGAAAGAGCCGACACTTGACCCTTAAGAGAGCTGAGGGTCAAATATTGATCTAAGTCGAATTGTAGAAAAGCAAGAAGGCGTTGAAAGGAAAACACAACCGGGGAAACGGACTGAGCCTCGCACTACAGGAAATAAGCCTTCCAAGTGCGGTGGTAAATCCTAGCGGAGGAAAGCTTCCCTGCTCGACACATGGTGGGAATCACCCCGGACGAAAACCCTCGAGCTCTCAAAACTGCGGTTTCAACCGCCACGCCGTCAAATGCAGCAACAGTAAACTGGGGTTGCAGAGAGGACCCTGGGAGAGCAGATTGGGGCAAAGTGGAAGACGCAGTGGTAAGTCGGTGTACCAAGACGCGCCTGGGCCAGTCTGGAGCCCTCCGCCTTGAGTTTCCGCAGAACCCTGGGCAGGAAAGGGGGAGGCGGAAAGAGGTAAGGGAGAAGGAAGGACGGCCACGGAATGACCAGAGTGTCCACCGCCAGAGGGTCTTGCGACAAAGTGGGGAACCCGCCTCTTGTGGCGAGACGCAAAGAGATCCATGTCCGGGGTCCCCCAGAGATTGAAGATCTGTGCAAATACCTCCGGATGGAGAGACCACTCCCCCGGATCCGCCCAAGAGAGGCTGAGAAAGTCCCTTTCCCAATTTTTCACACCCAGGATGTGGATCGCAGAGAGAGCAGAAACTCGAGTCTCGGCCCAGATTAGAATCTTGGAGACCTCTTCCATCACCGAGCGACTGCGCGTGCTGCCCTGGCGATTGATGTATGCCGTGGCATTGTCTGAGGGAACACAGACCGGCCGATCCTGTAGGAGGATCTCCCAGTGGAAGAGGAAAAGAAAGATGGCCCGGAGCTCTAGAAGATTGATGGGAAGGCAAGAGACCAGCGACCCTGGACCATCAGATCCCGAAACCCCCCCCCCCCCAAGCCCTGGAGACTCGCATCGGTTGCGACGACCTGCCAGTGGAGGGGAAGGAATGACGCCACCACAGAAGAGACCGCCGAACAGCAGGGGGCAAAAGAATCCGCCGATCCAGAGATAACTGATTTGTCCCACCTGGCAAATATGGCCAGCTGGAGGGTACGACAACGAAACTGGGCAAAAGGAACTGCTTCCATTGCAGCCAACATCCGGCCCAGTACCTCCATACAGAAACAAATTGGAATCAACAGACGATGGACGCCCTGTTGCAGGGAGCTCCGTTTGCAGGGAGCGGCTGCCATGTCGAAAAGGAGACCCAGAAATATTAAAGACTGGGAGGGGAACAGGTGAGACTTTTCTCGGTTGATCACCCAACCGAAGGCGGACAGAGTCTGTAACGTGAGATGAAAGCTCTCCAGGTTTTGGGATCGGGACGGGGCTTTGATCAAAAGGTCGTCCATGTAGGGTAGAACCGAGATCCCGACTCTGAAGAATGGCAATCACCGCTGCCATGACCTTGGCAAAAACTCTGGGTGCCGTAGCTAAGCCAAAAGGAAGAGCCACAAATTGGAAGTGACCCACAGGGACAGCTAGGCGGAGGAAACGCTGATGGGCAGGGAAAATAGGGATGTTGAGATAGGCGTCCCAGATGTCCACCGACGAAAGAAACTCCCCATGGTCCATGGAAGCCACTACGGAGCGGAGGGACTCCATGCGAAAGTGACAGAGCCACAAATGGCGGTTGAGTAACTTGAGGTCTAGAATGGGATAAACAGAGCCTTCCTTCTTGGGAACGACAAAGAGGTTCGATGTAGAACCCTGAAAAACGCTCCCTTGGCGGGAATGGTACTTTCACTCCCTGAGAGAGGAGTGTAGTTCAAGCAACCTGAAAAGCCGCTGCCAAAGAAGGGGATCGAGGAGGACTGGATCGGAAAAAATTACCCTGGGGATGGAAGCGAATTCTATCCGATAACTATCTGAAATGACGTCCCGTACCCAGGAGTCCTGAACCTGAGCCAACCAAACGTCCAGGAAAAGAGACAGATAACCTCCCACCCAATAAGAAGACCCAGGTGGGGGCACCCCTTCAGGAAGAGGAAGGCTTACGGGTACCAGACTTGGCTGTGAAACTGCCGGAGTGGTTGTTTCTTCCAGGAAGGATGTGCCGTGAACGAAGGGGCTCTCCTAGATTGGGAGTGCGCCTGCTTGGGATGGTGACTCGATGCAAAAGGGGCGGAAGGAAGTCACCTTCCGAAGGGGATCGGAGTGGCGAGGCTAGTTCTGTGGTAGCAGAACTCTTACCCCCCGTCGCTTCGGAAATAATTTCATCTAGCCGCTTCCCAATGAGCCGGGAACCGGAGAAAGGGAACTGGTAGAGATTTCTTCAAAGCAGCATCTGCATCCCACGCCTTCAGCCACATGGAGTGGCGAATGGCAACCAAAATTACCTGAAGCAAAAGCTGTGCAACAAGCGGACTCCAAGACCGCTTAGCAGAGTCACCCGCCTGAGAGAGCTGGCGAGCAATATCCGCCACCCAAGCGGATACAAAGGTGGGAAGCAGGGAAAAACCTGCCACTTCAAAGGCAAACTTCTCCAAGTTCTCCATCTTTTTGTCTGCAGGATCCTAAAGTGATGCTGCATCCGCTAGAGTAGTAGATTTGGACAGGCGAGAGACTGGAGGATCAACCATAGGTGGCACTGTCCACTTGGAAACCAGATAAGGAGGAAAGGGAAACTGAGCTTGAATCTGCTTGGTTCCCTGAAATCATTTGTCCGGATGCTTCCAAGCTGCGTCCAACAAGGCGTCAAATTCCGCATTAGAACTGAAAGCCTTGGAAGAACGCAGAGAGTGGCGAAAAGAAACTTCCGGATCAGGATCCGAAGTTCTTGGGTCCTCCAGATTAAAAATGTGTCCCTGATGGCTGACACCAATCCGTTCACCATTTCAGACACTGCGGAGTGGTCATGATCCGAGGTGGATTCTGACTAGTCATCCGCTACTTCCCCTGGAGAGTGGGAACCTGCGAACGAGGAGTCTGAACGAGGAGTTGGAGACCTGGGATGATCACCCGGAGAACGGCCCCTGGAGAGGGGACGCTGCCGTTGAGCTGGGGAAGAGCGTCTATCCCGAGTACGCGACTCTGGAGAAGAGCCAAAGGCAATCACTAGAGATGAGAGACCTTACAGTAATTCGATTAGTCATGAACTTCTCGGCTTGGCGATTGCGGACTTAAGCCTGCATAAATGAGTTCAGCTTTCAGGTGTTCCGGTGGGCTGGAAAAGGTGGATACAGTCCTAGGAGAGAGTCTCCTAGGACTGTATCCACCTTTTCCAGCCCACCGGAGCACCTGAAAGCTGAACTTATTTATGTAGCAATCACCTTAGAGCGCTTGCGAGCGTGCTGGAATAGAGGGTCAGGAGATACTGAACGAGACAACAGTGAAAGTAAAAAGACACTAGCTGCGCGACCGCAGCACAGTTGCAGGAGCTGCAGGCCAGCATCCCTAATAGAGAAGCGCTGCGCAAGTAAGCAGTGCCAGGGAGGGAGAAGAGGCGGCGGAGGGAAACTGCCCCGCAATCCCCGGAGCCCCAGCACTGCTAGAAACACCCCTCACCCGAACTCAAATAATCTCTAATAGAGAAATATATGAAATCGCCCCCCCCCCCACAGGAAACCCCAGAGATTAGATGTCCCGTGCCCCTTAGCCGCATATGGGGGGGGGGGGGGGGGAACAGGTAGCGCCATGCTCCTGAACCCTCACCTGAAAACAAGAAAATAAAAAGGATAAAAGAATCTAAAACAGGCCCTAGCTATAAAAATAAAAAAGACGACCAAGTCTGGAGAGCTCTAGACCTGTGTCTGCCTCCTACTGACACTAAGCTAAAACTGATTATATATCCTCCCAGGAGGGGCCGACTTTTCTTTGGATGCCTAGTGTCAGCGCTTCCTAGTGGCAAGAGCATATACCCACGGTTTCTTTGTCCACCCCCCCCAATGGCACCGACCGAGAAATAAAAATTTTCAGCTGTGTACTTCTCCCATGTTCTAGCAACATCAAAACTTTGGACATGTCTATGACAGTAACACATTAAGGCAGGGGTCTCAAACTCAAATTATCTGGAGGCCACTGGAGGTAGAGGCAGGGTGAGGCTGGGCCGTATGTGCCCCTCACATATAATGCCCCCATCATGCGCCCCTCACAAACAATGCCCCCCATCATGCGTCCCTCACATATAATGCCCCCCATCATGCGCCCCTCACATATAATGCCCCCATCATGCCCACAGATAGATATGACATCAGGTAGAGCTCCCAAGTATAGAGGCCCCAGATAGATATGATCTCCATCACTGATGGGGGTAATATCTATCTGGGGGCCTGTCTACCTACTGGGGAGTCCTACCTGATGAACAGGTAGGGGTTCCCAATAGGTGTAAAGGCCCCCAGATAGATATTACCCCCGGCAGCTGCGGATGCGATGATGCCAACAATTGTGTGCATCCCGCCAGGAAGGCTCGTTGGCGCTGCTGAAGGCATTTTGCGCTGCCTGCCCAAAGCAGGGCTAAATGCCTGAAAAAAAATCACCTGCCTGGCGCCCGGACCGCAAACTTTTGTACCGTGGGCCGGCAGCTTGAGACCCCTGCTTTAAGCAGACCCAAACCCAATACAGATTTTGCACTGGGGAATGGGCCTTTAAAGGGGTACTCCACTGGGCAGCATTTGGAAGTAAATGTTACAAACACTGTTTTTGCGCTGCGGGGGTCGGCCATGCCCCTAGTGACAGCACGGACACTCCCCCTCAAAGCAAGGCTATGGGAGGGGGCGTGAAATGGCGTCAAGCCCCCTCCCATAGACTTGCATTGAGAGGGCGTTGCCGTGATGTCGACCCCCGCAACGCGAAAACAGCGTTCGGAATATTTACTACCGAATGCTGCCCAGTGGAGTACCCCTTTAAGTTATGTCTGATGACTGAAAACTGAATTTGACAAAATGTACCTTCAAAAACATGAGGAGCAGCTGTCCTGGAGTTAGAACTTCCTGAGTCATCAAGCTGTCGGGACTCTCCTCCATGCACTCATCTTTGGCAAAAGCAAAAAGCTTCCTTGTCATATAGCAGAGTGCATAGAATTTCTCAACATTGGTCTTGAGATGTATACAAATACACTGTCTGTAAATGGATGACAATATGAAATTATGGGTAACAATCGGGTATTCTATGCACAAGGTTACTAAAGTTTCAACGTAAACAATTTTCAAAGTTGTTGTTGGACGCCTGCTGTAACTGGGAATTAAGCCCATCCCCAAAAGATTTGTAAACAAATTGACTGGCCTTGCCGAGGCACCTGCAGACTGTCTAACATGTATGGAAGTAGGGCTGGGCGGTATACCAGTTCATACCGAATACCGAAATTTTTGTGCTGCACGATATGAATTTGAACCCATACCGCAATACCGGTTTGGCCCCTCCCCCTCAGGAATGAATTATCAGCCCAGCGCTGCGCTGTCCCCATCGGGGTATTACTCACATATCACCCGCATGCGCTGCCCTCCTCGTCCTGTTCGTTGTGGCTGCCGGTGCTGACACTCTATATCAGTGGTCTCCAACCTGCGAACCTCCAGATGTTGCAACACTACAACTCCCAGCATGCCCGGACAGCCGTTGGCTGTCCAGGCATGCTGGGAGTTGTAGTGTTGCAACATCTGGAGGTCCGCAGGTTGAGACCACTGCTCTATACTGTGCGGTATATCCCTATGCCCGGGCTGCAAAAAACAAACAAAATAAACTTTAACTCACCTCCCGTTGGTCCGGTACCGGCCTCACTTGATTCCTGGGGATGGGAACGTTGGACAGCCGTCAGCCTATCACCGGCCGCAGCGATGTTCCGCCTCGGGCGGTGATAGGCTGAGCCCACTGTCATGTAAGAAGCCGGCCAGAGCTCCTTACATGACAGCGGGCTCAGCCCATCACAGGCCGAGGCAGAACATCACGGCGACTGGTGATAGGCTGACGGCTGTCCAACGTTCCCGTCCCCAGTGTAAGGCCGACGTAGGTGCGTAAAAGTTTATTTTGTTTACCTTCTGCAGCCTGGGCATAGGGATACCGCACAGTATAGAGTGTCAGCGCCGGCGGCTTGTGGGCTGATAATATGGGGGGGGGTGGGGGCTAGGAAATACCGTTATATACCGTGGAACCGGCAAAAGTTTAAAAAATACCGTGATACACACATTTGGTCATACCGCCCAGCCCTATATGGAAGCTTTCAGACTTTCCACTACAGATGATGTCAGGTGAGAGAAGGATCAGGAATGTTAAATTTCAATTGCCTGATCCTTTTGTTTTCAGAGAGATAAACCGCTGCCAGTGCTTACATCCCCTCTTTCTATTAAGACCACATAAATGCTCGGCTACACCAAATGTTCACTTGTATAGGATGTCTGGGAGAGATAGCAGTCGGCTAAGGGTGAATCTTGACCTGCGACTACCTGCGACACCTAAAAGCTGGCCATATGCATTATATTAGTGTTGGCCGGACTATATGATCCTGGCTGGATTGTCAAATTTGTAAATGGGTCTCTCCAGATGTTGGTCGGAGAGAAGGGTTAGTGCTTAGTTAATCCTTTTGGATAAGCCACTGCTAGAACAATCTATCCCCATCCAGAATACAAGTTGTGGGATCATATAAGCTAGCTGTGGGCCAACAACTATCTGAAACGTATAGCCAGCTATATAGGGGTTGCCCAGTATTAGAATATGCAGCACCACTCCGGTCCACAGGTTGTGTGAAGTATTGCAGCTGAGTTCCATTCACTTCAACGGAGCAGAGCTGCAATATTTTTTTTTCATTAAGCCTATCCAACTTTCAGGTAGCATAGAGTCACTATAGACAGAGTACTAGTGTGAGAAATAGAAATACAATAGACTAGGAAGACTAGGAAGAGTGAGCAAATCTGATTTTTCAGTGGGCCATGAAGACAACTTTTATATCCTCCATCACTAGAAAATTACTCTTCAAGGTTCAACAACTACCTGTTTTTTATTTAGCATGGCCCTAACTACTCAACTTGAGAACGAGAAAGAAATGAGACTGCACTCACCATCCAACGCTGTTTATTCGGTCACGGCTGAGGCAGAGGCAACCCGGAACAGGCTGTTTCATATTTAACTGCGCTTCTTCAAGCTGGTATATCGGCTTGAAGAAGCCCTTGCCCCCGCACCTGCCTGCACTTTCAGATGACCAAATAAATGGCGTTGGATGGTGAGTGCAGTCTCATTTCTTTCTCGTTCTCAAGTAGTTACAGTCTTGTTATAGACTTTGCACCTCCGGGACCAACTTTACAGTTCAGGAGACCCCAGTCCTCTCCCCTGTCTGGATTCTGTTTACCCTAGTCCTGCTAGTGCCGGGCCACTGTTTCTCTCAATACATATAGCCCTAACTACTCATGTTTAGGGGAACAAGAAATAAAGGGGCACAGTGACTCAGTGGTAACTTTGTAGCCCTGGTCTCAAGCTCAAATCTGACCAGAAATAACATATACATGGTGTCTGTATGTTCTCCCCGTGTTTGGTGGAGTTACACTGTATGTTCCAGTTTCTTCTTACACCCCAAAAAACTCCAACAGGCTTCCTATGAACTGGACTCCAATGTACATGTCTGAGATAGGGAACTCTGAGTGTGAGCTCTATTGCTGACAGGGATTGATGCGAACAGTGAGATTTATACACCGCTAGCACCAACTAGCAAGCACATGGATCAAAGTAATTACCAGTAAATAGAACTATTAATTTTAGTTTACAGCTCATAAAAATAAAATCTATCACTAGAGAAGAAGTTAGGATAAGCCACCACTTTGTGACCAGTGAGTGATTCTGAGAATGCAGGGGCCACTGTGCTGGCCACCTATAGTGCAAGGAACTGCAGCACAATCCCATTCACATAAACCAGTGCTGACCTCTTCATTCTCAGATCAGATGGGCTCCTAGAGCTCAGACTCTCCCCTATCACAAAGTGAAGGCATTTCCTAGTGATAAACCATTACTTTATGGGAAAAACCCTTAAAGCGTAACCGTCCGATCCAACAAAAACATATTTTTTAATATATCACTCCGTACCTAATCCTGACCATGTACATCTAATTTTTATGTGTCTAGCACATTTATTTATTTTTTGTTACACTTAATTTAGCTCACTAGTCTGTATTCCTCTCAAGGGAAGGGGCGTGGCCTCACTGTGCAGGTCTCCGCCCCCTCCCTCAGTATGCTGTCTGCTCACATCTCCCCTAGCATTAGCAAAACTACAACTCCCAGCTTGTCCTCACTGACAGTAGCAGGACACAAGCTGACAGTGGGAGGATTTTTCCTCCAGCTCTGAGCCCTGTACTCACAGCTGTCAATCAAGGAAGTGTGTCCATGACATAGGTGATGATGCATGGACACAGCAGGACTAGTATGTGTCCAAGCAGGCAGGGGGGCAGTTATTTGACTGGCTTTTTCAGTATGAAATACAGAAAATTTTCTAATGAAAGCAATTGCAAAACCTATTGGTATGGCATGCTTTACAACATATCAAAAGTTTTTGTATCTGACAGTGCCCATTTAAGCTACAAATACTTTGGAATGCAATATATATATATTTTATATTTACAGGTCACCATTGGATGGATCATTTAGTTATTTTATGAAAAGAAGATTGGCAGAAATGCCCAATATATTGGTGGTATGGCCAAACAGCCTGGGCTCGTACAGCAAATATTAAATCTACTAAAGACATTTCATGTGCAAAAAAGATTCATCATATCTTACTCTAGAAGAACCTCTGCCACTCGGTCATCTGAATACCACTCCGGGAGGTTGAACTTGACTCGGAAGCGTTCTCCCAGATATTTGAGAACTTGCTTTTGGGTCAGACACCCCTCTGCTATCACGGCTCGCAGTATGTTTGTGATGCAGTCTCTATAGAAGGAATTGTCCTCTTTTCCCTTGATCAGCTCTGTGAAAATCTGAAAGTCTGAAAAACCAACCAATGCCTGTAAGAGGGAAATGAAACCAATTTATATTGGACGCTGGTTCACAAGGACATAAACACGGAAGCAGATGGTTTTGTTCACTGTGTAGTGGCAGTGCAGACTTACTGCAGCGCAGCTCCAATTGAAGCAACCAGACGCAACCAATACTCAATAGAGCCATCTGATTCGGGCACCATTCACTGTGTTTATGTCAAAGCTGTGGCTCTGCCGAACAACTAACTGGTAGGGGGCTGGGTGTTGGCACCCCACTGATCTGACATTGATTGCATATACTGAAATACTGAAGACAAGTCATCATTTGTTTCTGCTGGGGATTTGGCTGCAGCCATCCTGCTGTAAAATCCACATGTGCTATATGCAGATTTTGATGCAGATTTGCCACAGACTTGCTGCAGATATAATGCACATGGGGAAGTCTGGATGCAACACATAGGGGTTTTCCTGCAGATTTGCTAAGGCCACATCTGTAGTGGGAAAAGAACACGACCTCCCCTTATAATGCATAGGGCCAGTGTATAACAGGAAGAGAATGCATAACAGACTTTCTTAGGCTGCATTCACATTACGATTTGCACTTTCAATGTACAGGTATGTCGGCAGAGGATTAAAATCGGCTGCAGATATAGCACATATGTGCCTGGATGGGCACAAGCCTCATTCAAACCAATGGCCTGAACGTAGTCGCTAGGTGGGTCATTTTCTGGGCATAGCAGACTTTTGGCTCGGACTGAAAACGTGACAGACCACAATTTTTTGTCTAAGCCAAAAGTCAGATATTCTCGGAAAAAGGAATGTTGTGTGAAATGCATGGATTTGTTTAATCTTTTCTGACAATGTGTTCTCTATTTCCTTGTTTCCTTTAGCTTTCAAACATGCATGATCACAATGCAGGCAGCACCATCTAGAGGTTGTATGAAGGTATCATTTCTATATGGCGTCTCATCTCTGGTACTGGGTCCATCAGTTTGTGGGTTAGTAAAGAACTATATCTTATATAGGTTTGGGTTTATTATTTTCATTTAGATATCAGTTTTCCACTGCCCCCATTATATACAGTTCACCTTTCCTATAATAAATATTATATATATATATATATATATATATATATATATATATATACACATACATACACACACACACACACACACAAATGCACTTTATTCATATACATGTATTTGTTGAAACTGGGGACATACTATATTAGGTAATTTTTTCAGAGGGGTGGGGCGTTTTGTTTTGAACTGCAACTTATTGTTTCTTTAATGTATGTTTTATTTCTTATTACAGATAATAAAAAGATTTTTAAGTATTTTAAATATTTTTGGCGGCTCGGTGCAATGTCTTTTTGGTATATTCATGCTATTGTAGATGCAGAGCATCTTACCTCTGCTAAGAACAAACCCATTAAATAGATATTATGTCTGTTTTATGTCAAAAGTTTTCTTTCTAATGAAAGTGACAATTTAATAGTGAACCAAAATAAGATAGGGAAGGGAATAGGGGGAACCACAAAATATAGAAGTGGACCAAATGTGTGCAATCACCATGTTTCTTAACAGAGAGCAGCACCTACTGTGGGAAATATGTACCAATTGTTTGTCTTATGTATGAGATGAGTTCTTTACACTTGACCTAGACTGACCTTCAATACAAAGCCCAGGGGGATGAAGAAGAGCTCTTTCTGATAAATGAAATTAACCATCACGGAGCCATTTTCCAGGTAATGTAGATTCATGTTTATGGCAGTGTGCTCATCTCTGACACAACGAATTGTGACACCTGGGGGGGGGGGGGGGGGAAACAAAAAAAAATGATATCATAAACAGGTTCATTTCATGGTTCTTTCTAGTCTGACTGATAATAGTACAACTATGACTTTTGTGTAAGGCAAATTACTCCTTTAGTATCCAGGCCCCCAAATTACATGTCCAACCTGTAATCCTACAGCGTTACACCAGTATTTGTAATGTGTGAGAAAAGAAAAATAGATAGAATTCCATTAAAATCGGCAGAATACAAAAAAGGTGCACACCGGCATGTTTGAGGTGAAACCTCGAACATGCCGGTGTGTACCTTTTTTGTATTCTGCCGATTTTAATGGAATTCTAATAAACGGATGGTTTTACCAGTGTTGTGACTATTTGGACTTATTTGTGATGTGTGGCTACATAGTTCATAGTTCAGAACATTTTATTATACAATGAATAGGAGGATCCAGTGGTCATGTGATCATCTCATCCTCTGTAGATTAAAGAGAATCTGTCATCAGTGTCACCAGCACTAACCTGTTAGTACAGGCTGGTAGTACGGGTGACCCTGATGATAATGATACTTACCTATCACTGATCCTTGGCCCCGTTTGCTGGTTATTCTCCTTTTTCAAACGGCAGGTTTGGTGCATGTGGCAGCGCTCTAGGAGCATGCTGACGTGCCGGCTGCTTCCTCACTCCGTTTTGGCTGCAAGCAGGCTAGAGGAAGCAGAAGTTGTGAGGTCAATGTACTCCTGGAGTGCCGCTCATGCACCAAACCTGCTGATCAACCACTGATTAGGGAGGATAACGGGCAAACAGGCAATAGATCGGCCCGTCTTAAGTATTATATTCATCAGTATCACCCGCACTTCAAGTCTGTACCAACAGGTTAGTACAGGTGACACTGAAGATAGATTCCCTTTAACCTGTTGGGGACGGAGGGCATACCTGTACTCCCTTCGCCCGCTCCCTTTCTATAACGTGGGGCCACGCCGTCATAGCGGTTCGGGCCTTGCCTCTAACAATGGCCGAGACCCATGGCTAATAGCGTGCGGCACTGATTGCGGTGCCGCGCGCTATTAACCCTTTAGACGCGGCATTCAAAGTTGAACGCCACGTCTAAAGTGAAAGTAAAATGTTGCCGGTTAGCTCAGGGGGCTGTTAGGGATCACCGCGGCTAAATTGCGGCATCCCGAACATCTGTAGGACAGCAGGAGTGTCCCCTTACCTTGCCTCCTGGTGTCCGATCGCCGAATGACTACTTAGTGCCTGAGATCCAGGCATAAGCAGTCAAGCGGCAGAATCATTGATCAATGGTTTCCTATGAGAAATGTAAATGTAAAAGATCAGTGTGTGCAGTGTTATAGCCACCTATGGGAGCTATAACATTGCAAAAAAAAAATAAATTAAGATCATTTAACCCCTTCCCTAATAAAAGTTTGAATCACACCCCTTTTCCCATTCAAAAAAAAAAAGTGTAAATAAAAATAAACATGCGATATCACCGCGTGTGGAAATATCAGAATTATAAAAATATAATGTTAATTAAACCGCACGGTCATTGGTGGATGTGGAAAAAAATTCCAAAGTCCAAAATGGCGTATTTTTGGTCACTTCTTATATCATGAAAAAATGAATAAAAAGCAATCAAAAAGTCTGATCAATACAAAAATTATATTGATAAAAACTGCAGATCACGGCACAAAAAATGAGCCCTCATACCGGCCCGTACGTGGAAAAATAAAAAAGTTATAGGGGTCAGAAGATGACAATTTCAAACGTATAAATTTTCCTGCATGTAGTTATGATTTTTCCAGAAGTACGACAAAATCAAACCTATATAAGTAGGGTATCATTTTAATTGTATGGACCTAGAGAATAAAGAGAAGGTGTCATTTTTATCGAAAAACGAAAGCCCCCAAGTTACAAAATGATGTTTTTTCTTCAATTTTGTGGTACAAAGTTTTTTTTTTTTTTCCATTTAATTTCATTTTAGATTTTTGGGTAAAATGACTGATGTCATTACAAAGTAGAATTGGCGGCACAAAAAAAAAAAGCCATCATATGGATTTTTTGGTGCATAATTGAAAGGGTTATGATTTTTAAAAAGGTAAGGAGGGAAAAAATGAGAGTGCAAAAACGGAAAAACCCTCCGTCCCCAAGGGGTTAAAGACATGAAGGAAATAGAGCGATTCAGCAAGTAGATAAAGTTAAAACTTGGATTAATAAAGTTGGAACTTTTATCTACTTGCTGGATCAATTTACTTCCTTTATGTCTGCTATTGACATGCACCAGGTTTAAACACTTTCCTCTTTCTGTCAAGAAAGGTAATTTAGCAAAAATGGTTTCTTTTTACATGGACAATGTTAAACACAATCTTTGAGATGGGAATACCGCTTTAAGATACCCTGTGCAGAAAGAAATACATAAAAAGTCCTCACCATATTGAGTATAGCCTGGGCCTCGGGATTTCCACCGGGGACGAGTTATAGCAACAGGAAAGTTCCTCCTCTGCATGATGAGCATTCTGATAACTTTCTCTATTCCGTTTATGATGAAGTAGCCACCCATTTCCTTGGTAAATATAAAATCAACAATAAAGCACTGTAAAGTCTACATGAATTAAAAACACATATTGCTTTGTAAAAGGAAACAAAATCCCATGAGCAATGGGAAATGATGCTTTTAAAAGGGAAAGTTGGTAATTCCAATTGAGTGATTTATTTAACCCGTACGGATACTTTTTAGCCAAAGAATAGTTCCAATTTTTTGAGCAAATAGATGCTACCTATGTTTAAAACAGGCGTGTCCTTACCACACATCTTATTACAATAAACGCTAGACAACTAGCATATATTATATCTGAAATCTACACCAGCTCGATTCAAAGTGGTGTTAAAGGTTTTTTTTTATTTGACTATGCTACAGGGGCTGTCAAGTTAGTGTAGTTCATAATATAGTGTTTGTATCTGTGTTTGGTGGATGGTCTCGCAATTCTTATGTTACACAGTTACATAGTTAGTACGGTCGAAAAAAAGACATACGTCCATCAAGTTCAACCAGGGAATTAAGGGGTAGGGGTGTGGTGCTATATTGGGGAAGGGATGAGATTTTATATTTCTTCATAAGCATTAATCTTATTTTGTTCCAGGAATGTATCTAATCCTGTTTTAAAGCTGTTAATTGTTCCTGCTGTGACCAGTTCCTGAGGTAGACCGTTTCATAAATTCACAGTCCTCACGGTAAAGAAGGCGTGTCGCCCCTTGAGACTAAACTTTTTCTTCTCCAGACGGAGGGAGTGTCCCCTCGTCCTTTGGGGGAGGGGGGGGGGGTTTAACCTGGAACAGTTTTTCTCCATATTTTTTGTATGGGCCATTAATATACTTATATACGTTTATCATATCCCCCCTTAAATGTCTCTTCTCATGTGATCTTTGCTCCGATGTAAATTTTTTGCAGCATACAAAATTAGTGTTGTCTCGGGCCTTTCCCAGGTTGCAGTGGGGCCCGAGACATTACATCACTAGTCAGGTGTTGAAGGAGAGTATGGTAGTGCTTCAATTGATGGCACAACCGCTGGGTGGGATATCATTCTCCACAGGGCTACAGGAAATTGTACGAGCCCAGCTGTGCTACAATGGGTGGGGTGGAGATAAGTTACCTTCCACCAAGAAACAAAGGATCTTGGGGATTGTAGTCTGAGGGAGGTTACAGAAACAGGAAGTAGCCAGTTTATATAAACAAGCCAGTAGTTTGATGGGGACACGGCCATTTACCACCTACAGAAGCACGGCTCTTTAGAAAGCATGTCCATTAGAGGCTGACAGGCAATAAGTAAAGTCACCTTAAGGTGGATAACCCCCTTTAAGAGGCCAAATGAAATGGCTGCCACCAGTTATTCACCCTTAAAGAGGTTATCCGGCCGTCACCCCCCCTCCCATAGACCTGAATGGAGGACAAACAGAGCTTTCCGAGACTGGAGACACCCCCCCCCAATTCCCGCGTCTTTCCTTCACAACGAATCTGATACAATATTACGGATAATAAGGCAGTGCAGCACGGGACCTCAACCAGTGTACATGGAATATAGTTATGGCAGAAAAATAACCACGTTGGAAATAAGTACTATACCCTAGAATCATGATACATAAAGGCTAACATAACAATGAAAAGTACTGGGGCAATACAGGCAATGACTTATTGTGTAGATAACCCACATAGAAGAGATCAACTACAAAACAACATAGCACACCAACACAGACAGAGCGACAAGACACAAGAAACAGAAAGAGTGCGGTCAAGACATTAGAGTGCATTAGTCTGCAGACCTCCCAGATCCCCCCAACAGCACCTACATAGGTGGATGGCAAACCTGGGATTTCAATTCAGGGTCCCCAGCAGTCAGTACTTTTAGCCAAAACCAGGAGAGGGTCCAAATCACAAGGAACTCTGCAATCTTTCCATTACAGTTCTTCTGTGTCGGTTTCACTCCTGGTTTTGACTAAAAATATGGATCAAAATGAGGACCAAATTACATATGAACCCAGATAAAATCATATAAAGATCTTATTATAGGTCTGTTGCAGTGGGTGGACATTGGATTTGGGTACAATAACCAAAGGCAATATTTAGACGGAGCTACCCAAAGAACGGGTGCCATAGATCAACTTCTGTTTTGTAAATTGTACTGTATATACGGAGAACCTCATGTCAGAAATTTACCACTGTAAAGGATCAGCAATTGTAACACTAGATTACAAAGATTGTCAATAGCTTATTGCTCCATATTTTAGCTAGAAGACTCAGCACATGGATCACTACAGACTTATGACTTGAATTTATGAAACGTCAGAATCTATTACTTCCACCATAAGTATAAAACCAGGGCACTCACCATTATCGATGGTTTGGTCTTCTATGTTAAATTAAAGGGGTACTCCCCTGGAAAACATTTTTATTTAATTTTTTTATCAACTGGTGCCAAAAAGTTAAACAGATTTGTAAATTTCTTCCATTTAAAAATCTTAATCCTTCCAGTACTGATCAGCTGCTATATGCTCCATAGGAAGTTATTTTCTTTTTGAATTTCCTTTCAGTCTGACCACAGTGCTTTCTGCTGACACCTCTGTCCATAGCAGGATACGTTTTCTATGGGGATTTGCTCCTACTCAATGCTCCTACTACTAAAATGGACAGAGGTGTCGGCAGAGAGCACTGTGGTCAGACAGAAATTCAAAAAGAAAAGAACTTCCTTACGAACATGCAGCAGCTGATAAGTACTGGAAGGATTAAGATGATTAAATAGAAGTAATTTACAAATTTCTTTAACTTTCTGGTACCAATTGATTTAAAAGAAGACGTTTTCCAGTGGAGTACCCCTTTAAACAACGAACATCAGTGCAATGCAGGATGAACAGGGACAGACAGTAATGGGGAATGCTTCTCTGGGTGACGATGCCATTTGCACTATAGTGCGAAACGGCACTGTCGCCCAGAGAAGCATTCCCCATTATTGTCTGTCTGTGTTCATCCTGTATTGCACTTATGTTCGTTGTTTAATTTAACACAGAAGAATGAACCAATGATAATGGTGAGTGCCCTGGTTTATGGTGGAATACTTTATGATCTGTTTTGAAATATCCAGTGAGCACCACTATTGAGATAGAATCTGTCAAGAGTGGGAGTCAGCAATGTCCAGAAGGGTTGAAGAGGTTCTCATGTGGAAAACATTTTTTATTTTTATTTTTTTAATCAACTGGTGCCAGAAAGTTAACAGATTTGTAAATTACTACTATTAAAAAAAAACTTTACCCTTCCAGTACTTTTTAGCAGCTGTATACTACAAAGGAAATGCTTTTCTTTTTTAATTTCTTTTTTGTCTTGTTCACAGTGCTCTCTGCTGACACCTGATGCCCGTATCAGGAACTGTCCAGAGCAGGAGAAAATCCCCATAGCAAACCTATGCTGCTCTGGACAGTTCCTGACATGGACAGAGGTGTCAGCAGAGAACACGGTGGAAAAGACAAAAAAGAAATTCAAAAAGAAAATAATTTCCTCTGTAGCATACAGCTTCTAAAACTTACTGGAAGGGTAAAGATTTTTTAATAGAAGTGATTTACAAATCTGTTTAACTTACTGGCACCAGTTGATTTAAAAAAATATATATATTAAATAAATAAAAAGAAAGGTTTTCCACTGGAGTACCCCTTTAAGTGATTGATGCATGAGTGTCGAGCATACTCTTTGTACAGATGTCAGAATTTATTAGGTACTCATTCACAAACGGATAATAAAAGGATGTAAAACCCGGTGCTTATAGTAATAAGCACATTCAGGCATATTAGGTCTATAAAGTAAGATACTCTTCTTACCTGCTCCTCTTCATGATGCTGAACGAGTTGCTTGGGTGACAGGCCGTACAAGTTACAGAGTTTAGATCGCACCATGATCGGGATGTGTCCCAGGAATTGTTTGACAACCCCTTTCTGAACTCCATTGACAGACCAGCTTATATCCACCTACAAAAAATGTGATTACATACAGGAAATAGAAAACTTCCATATCAAACACATATCTAAAGTTCAGACCAATAACCTGCAGAGATCTGACAGCAGACACAGCTTACCATCAATTTCCACTTCAAGAGGCACAGCTCCCGGTGTGACCAATTTAAGTGCTTTATTAAATGGGCAGTCACTTCAAAAATTTTGATTTGTCAGGGTCTCAATCGCTAGATATAGAGTGGAGAAGTGCACACTAAGCGCTTTCTCGTACAGCTCTGTCCCCAAAAAATTGACTTTTATATTCTATGGTACTTTATCCTGTCACATTCACAGAACTGGGGGGGGGGGGGGGGGGGGGGAATGGGGGGTGTAACAGCCACAAGCCTTCCCCCCTTGTTGTAGTAATCGGCAGGTGTCATTTACATTGGTGGTCATCCAGAAAATCTAGTCAGGTCTATAAATTTTGGGACATCGACACAATTCTAACATTTTTGGTAGAGATGAGCGAACTTACAGTAAATTCAATTCGTCACGAACTTCTCAGCTCGGCAGCTGATGACTTTAGCTGATGACTTTAGAATTAGTTCAGCTTTCCGGTGCTCCGGTGGGCTGGAAAAGGTGGATACAGTCCTAGGAGACTCTTTCCTAGGACTGTATCCATCTTTTCCAGCCCACCGGAGCACCTGAAGGCTGAACCAATTTACGCAGGAAAAGTCATCAACTGCGTATTTTTTGGCTCTATACACCACCACAATGGATTTGAAATGAAACTAACAAGATGTGCTTTAACTGCAGACTGTCAGCTTTAATTTGAGGGTATTTACATCCAAATCAGGTGAACGGTGTAGGAATTACAACAGTTTGCATATGTGCCTCCCACTTGTTAAGGGACCAAAAGTAATGGGACAATTGGCTTCTCAGCTGTTCCATGGCCAGGTGTGTGTTGTTCCCTCAATATCCCAATTACAATGAGCAGATAAAAGGTCCAGAGTTCATTTCAAGAGTGCTATTTGCATTTGGAATCTGTTGCTGTAACTCTCTAGATCAGATCCAAAGCATACTGGAAAGGCAACCAAAATTTTTTTAAGGCAAAGAAGTGGAATGTTATTCAATGGCCAAGTCAATCACCTGACCTGAATCCGATTGAGCATGCATTTCACTTGCTAAAGACAAAATTGAAAGAACAAGCCGGAACTGAATACAGTTGCAGTAGAGGCCTGGCAGAGCATCACCAGGGAGGAAACCCAGCAATGTCTGCTGATGTCTATGCGTTCCAGACTTCAGGCTGCAATTGACTGCAAAGGATTTACAACCAAGTATTAAAAAGTGAAAGTTTTATTTATGATTATTATATCCCATTACTTTTGGTCCCTTAACACGTGGGAGGCACATATGCAAACTGATGTAATTCCTCCAGCGTTCACCTGATTTGTATGTAAATACCCTTAAAGTGTAGCTCCCACCATCCTTTTTTTTTCTGTCCTTGCCTATTGCCCATCTATCCCTAACCCCCTCCCTGCTTTAATTTTATTTTTTTTACTATATTAAAAATGCTTTTTTGTCTGATTGGTAATGTGCTCACTACCAGGCATGACGTCACTGATGCCTGCTGGAGGTCCCGACTTCCGCCCTTAGTTCATCTACACAGGGTGCCTCCAGGTGTTTCACCACTACAACTCCCAGCTTGCCCTGACATCTATTGGCTGTCAGGGCATGCTGGGAGTTTTAGTAGTGAAACAGCTGGAAGCACCCAGTGTTGAAAACAATAAATCAGGGCCATGGGCGCGGCGCCGCGCTACCCCGCACCCCCCCCCCCTCCGTATTAAAACCTTGAACCCCGCTCTCCCCCAACCCGTGTTAAAACCCTAATCCTCCTAAACATATCTCCCCTAAACATACTTACATGCCGCAGAGTCCTGCAGCAGCACCGGCGTGCTGCTGGGCCAGCAGCAGCGGCGACATGTGCAGGAGGAGTGGCCTCCAGGCCAGTGGCCAGGGAGCCAATGCGCTCGATCCTGCCTGTCTGATTGACAAGCAGGGAGCGAGCACAGGCTGAATGAATTCGGACCGATTGTCCAGCAGGCATTTGTCTGAATTCAGGCCTGCAGCCGGTCACTAGGAGGGAGACCCCCTAGTGGCCGGTTTTCAAACGTAAATTAAATGGTTTTAATTAAAAAAGAAAAAAAAAATATCATGAAAATATATTAGAGATATGTTGTAGTACATATGTACTACAACATATCAAAAAAAAATGTTGATGACAGTGCCCATTTAAATTAAAGCTGACAGTCTGCAGTTAAAGCACATCTTGTTTATTTCATTTCAAATCCATTGTGGTGGTGTACAGAGCCAAAAGTGTTAGAATTGTATCAATGTCCCAATATTTATGGACCTGACAGTATAACATACAGCTTGTATGACCACTCGGCAGGGCGATGACTCAATGACGTCTCAATGGTTTTTGGTCCGGCACATAAGTAGACAGTGATGGAAAAACCATACTCACAGTCAGCCTTCCCCGATATGTGCAGCGCCGTCCGCGGCACTCTGCGGGGTAGATCTTGGGCTCCTTGCAGAGGCTTCCTTTTGGAATCATGGGCGGGCTGATGACTGCATCTACTATGTCAAATGCTACATGGTCGTTCTTGAAGTTAAATTCTAGCGGCTTCATCGCCTATAAATAAAGGGAACATAACATTGGACATTCTGTTACCTGTGGGCAGTATCACCTGTTCAGATGTGACACATACGTTATTGTGATAGCAATATAAGTATTTACAGGTGATGGCAGCGAGGGGGCTATACAGCACACTTTATTACAGGATTTCAAGGGGAGCTCCAATAACACTTAGAGATGAGCGAAATTACAGTAAATTGGTTCGTCACAAACTTTTCGGCTCGGCAGTTGATGACTTATCCTGCATAAATTAGTTCAGCTTTCCGGTGGGCTGGAAAAGATGGACACAGTCCTAGGAAAGAGTCTCCTAGGACTGTATCCACCTTTTCCAGCCCACGGAAGCACCTGAAAGCTGAGCTAATTTATGCAGGAAAAGTCATCAACTGCCGAGCCGAGAAGTTTGTGACGAATTGAATTTACTGTAAGTTCGCTCATCTCTAAACACTTTATCTGTCTTTACTCCCAGCGGTAGACATGTCCGGCTGATGTAGTGTGTTCTCGACATACAGCTGTCCTACTGTAGCAAAACTACAATGTCATTATGACTGACATAATCTGGACTGCTGCATGAGCATGATGGGAGTTGTAGTTTTTAAACATCTGAGTTAGGGCAATGTTTCTCAACCAGGGTGCCTCCAGCTGTTGCAAAACTACAACTCCCAGCATGCCCGGACAGCCTTCGGCTGTCCGGGCATGCTGGGAGTTGTAGTTTTGCAACAGCTGGAGGCACCCTGGTTGAGAAACACTGGGATGGGAAATACTGCAGGGACATCTGACGCCCCACAATTGTCATATTGGGTTTAAGCCTCACCTGAACTGCCAGGTACAGCCCCTCTGTCATGGCCTCATTGAAGGACTCTACGTGGGCTCTAGTGATGTCCTGCAGCGGAGGGTGCTGCTTATCCCCAGGTCTTCCATAGTTGGGGTCAGTCAGTTTCTTCAGACTAGGTTGGCTGGGCAGGTTCTGCCACTTCTGGGTCGCATGCATTGCGCTTTGTTGGCCAGGAGCGGCGCAGTGTACGGTAATCCCGTCCGGAACCCTTTTCCCGGGGAGACGAGCAGCACACGTGCAACCAGAAGGGGCGGGCAGCTGCACACACACATGCTGTAGGAAGCACTTCCGCCAATGCGTGTAGCTGTCAAGCGCCCCACGTGATTACCTCCTCCTCACCTAGAGGTCTGAGCTGAATCTTGGCACGGCGGCCATTTTTCTGTAGACCGCTGACTCGGATTATGAGGCAGTAAGACAGCCATTGTTTTGGAGACCTGTATTAAAGACAATTTATTTCCCTCTGCTTCCACGTTCCTCCAGGCTTCCTGTAGGGTGACAGTGAGTTTGATAGTTTGTACAGAGGGGACGTGGAAGTATAGTAAGTATCGGGAGATTGTTGTGTATACTTTGCTCTGTTAACTGGAGACAATACTACGGGAATACATCTGCTGCTACTAATGTGTAATCCAGTGTTTCCCAACCAGGGTGCCCCCAGCTGTTGCAAATCTACAACTTCCAGTCATAGGCTGTTTGGGCATGCTGGAAGTTGTAGTTTGCAACAGCTGGAGGCACCATGGTTATAAGATACTGTTGTAATCAATGGTTAACACATTCTTGTATGAAAATGGACTAAACGTTTAAGGGCGCATTCACATCACGATATTGATAAAAATGAGGGCTTAAAGGGGCTTCTCCTGTGGAAAACCTTTTTTTTTTTAAATCAACTGGTGCCAGAAAGTTAAACAGATTTGTAAATTACTTCTATAAAAAAATCTTAATCCTTCCAGTACTGTTTAGGGCCTCTATACTACAGAAGAAATGCTTTTCTTTTTAGATTTCTCTGATGTCACGAGCACAGTGCTCTCTGCTGACATCTCTGTCCATTTTTGGAACTGTCCAGAGTAGCATATGTTTGCTATGGGGATTTTCTCCTTCTCTGGACAGTTCCTAAAATGGACAGCAGAGGTCAGCAGAGAGCCCTGTGGTCATGACATCAGAGAAATCTAAAAAGTTAAGCATTTCTTCTGTAGTATTTAGCCCCTAAAAAGTACTGGAAGGATTAAGATTTTTTAATAGAAGTAATTTACAAATCTGTTTAATTTTCTGGCACCAGTTGATTAAAAAAAAAAAAAAAAGTTTTCCACGGGAGTACCCCTTTAAAATCATATGCTAAAAAATCAAATCTGAAGTGTCTAAAAATCATATATGTCAGACGTAGGGTAGTATGTTTTCACACATTTTTGTCCATTTAATTAAAAATATATTGTGTCAAGATCAAAATGTAGAGTGATACAATTCAGTACGATTTACATAGACAGTAATGTTAAAAAAAACAACAACAAAAAAACACATTTCCATCTGGCAAAAAAGCAGACGAAAACATAAACATAGTAAAACAGGTGAATGTGTTGGATATATTTTGTCCATAGAAGTCAATGGACACGTCTAGATACATAATACTGTATTTTAGGTATAAAATTGTATGAAGTAGAGAAAATAGTGATGTGAACTCTCACTTATACAAGGAAAACAGTCCCCCGCTCACCCACACTAAACCCAATACACCGGATTATAGTGCGGGTGAACAGGAGACCAATGCAGGGTTTCTTACTAATATACCTACCTTCAGTCCGGCTCCCGATCCCTCTATAGATCGGATTATTTCTTCACTGGAGGCGGCCCGCCGGCTGGATTTGATGATTCATGGTCACTGGTCACATGATCCCTCAGTAGGTGCAGGCATCACATGACCAGCGACCATGAATTTTAAAATCAAGCCGGCGGGCCTCCTCCAGCGTACAATTCACAGAAGAAAGAAGCCGATCTATAGAGGGACCGGGAGCCGGACTGTAGGTAGGTATATTAGTCAGAAACCCTGCATCGGTCTTCTGTTTACCTGCACTACAACCCGGTGTATTGGATTTAGTGTGCGTGAACAGGGGACCGTTTTCCTTTAAAGGAGATCTCCGGCAAAAAATAACTTATCCCCTATCCACAGGAGCTGATCGTGGGGGATCCGACCCCTGGGGCCCCCCGTGATCACCGGGATAGGACACGATGCTCAGTGAGGAGTTCATGCTACAGCCTGCACGCACTCCATTAATTCCTATGGGAGCACCAAAAAGACCCGAGTACAGCTCGCGAGATCATCGGCGCTCCCATAGAAATGAGTGTTTATTGCTTACAGACTGACAGAGAATTGGTTCTATTGGTAAGGAGGCTTGTTGTCGGACCATAATATAAACTGCAGCTTGTGACTCGCCTAGCATTGTGTATTCTCTGTTTTTACATGGCCAAGACTTTCAGATGCCACATTGTATCCCTATTCATATATGTGATCTGTATTTATCTGGAACAATAAGAATTCTTTGTCACTTCTATATCTTCTTCTTTTCACACGTGTAGTTCACAGACATGGTGCTGAACGGTATTAAAGCAGTGTTTTTTGACTTGGACAACACATTGATTGACACATCTGGAGCCAGCAAAAAAGCAATGGAGAAGGTGAATACCTTGTATATTTCTATTCACGGGGGTAGGGATGGGTGACACTGCCTAAAAGGGGTATTCCCATCTCAGCTTGTTATGCCCTATCCATAGGATGTCAGTGTTTCCCAACTAGGGGACCTCCAACTGTTGCAAAATTTAAAGGGGTATTCCAGGCAAAACCTTTTTTTATATATATCAACTGGCTCCGGAAAGTTAAACAGATTTGTAAATTACTTCTATTAAAAAATCTTAATCCTTCCAATAGTTATTAGCTTCTGAAGTTTTCTGTCTAACTGCTCGATGATGATGTCACGTCCCGGGAGCTGTGCATGATGGGAGAATATCCCCATAGGAACAGCTCCCGGGATGTGAGTCATCAGAGAGCAGTTAGACAGAAAACAACAACTCGACTACAGAAGCTCATAACTATTGGAAGGATTAAGATTTTTTAATAGAAGTAATTTACAAATCTGTTTAACTTTCCGGAGCCAGTTGATATATAAAAAAAAGTTTTGACCTGGAATACCCCTTTAAGGCTACGTTCATATGTACAATATCTGCTGCATGTTTTGCTGCATATTTTCTGCAGCTGATTTTGCTACCCATTGATTTTAATGGGTGGCAAAACCAGCTGCAGAAAATATGCAACAGATACTGCATGTGTGAACATACCCTCAGGATAGAGTCACACGTGCTGTATTTTGCTGCTGCGTATTTTCCTACCCATTGAAGTCATTGGGTAGCAAAATCACCTGCAGAAAATATGCAGCTAAATACAGCATGTGTGACCCTATTATAACAAATTATTTTAGTTACATTTGGCTAGATTATCTCTTTAAATATCAGTGCAAGGAACATTTTCTGCATCTTATTTTTAGGTCTGAATAGGCATTTTTATATGAATCTTTGTAAGGGTATGTTCACACGGCAGAATGCCCGTGTGGAATTCCGCTGAAATATTCCGCACAGACTTTCCGCTTCAGCAGAGTCCCATTTTTGTAATGGGATTATGCTGCATTGTGTGGATGTTTCTGCCGCAAAAATCCTCGGCAGAAAAAAATAGACATGTCAAATGCGTGAATGTCCGTGCGTGCTTTCCATTTCGCACATTTTCCTACCATGTCAACATAACATTGCTATAAAAAATAATCTCATGTGTCTGTTATATTTTTACAGGTATTTAAATTGTTGATAGATAAAAGTCACTTTAGTGAAGAGGAGGCCGGCACTATATGTAACAATTTCCAAACAAAACTTCTCCATGAAGATTTTGACTCCTCCAAAATGACCATCGATGACCTCCGGGTTTCACACTTTGAAACATCCATGCAGGACATAAGATCTGGAGACCATAGGGATTTAGCCAAAGAATGTTATAATCTGTGGAAAACAATCCGTCTACAACTCATGACACTGCCAGAAAGTACCAAAAACATGCTGCGTGAACTCCGAAAGTCAGCCAGCTTGGTGCTGCTCACCAATGGGAACAGACAGGTGCAGAGAGAGAAAATCGAGGCCTGTGGTGTCAGCCCCTACTTTGATGCAGTTGTGGTGGGAGGGGAACATGCTGAAGAGAAGCCGGCACCGTCCATTTTTCTTCATTGCTGTGAGCTGGTGCAGGTAAAACCGGAGGACTGCGTAATGGTAGGCGACAATCTGGATACAGATATTCTCGGAGGACTGAATGCTGGACTCAAGGCAACCATTTGGTTAAATAAAAATCCACATCTAAACAGCGACCCCAAGCCCGCACCTCACTATGTAATTAACTGTATTACTCGCCTTCCGGAGGTTCTACAGAATTTACAGTAGCTTACATACTAAAATGGGGGCAAGTAGGTGTACACTTGAACATCCTTAAAGGGGTGATCTAAGATTAGATAGTCAGAGCCAATTTCTTCCAAAAAACAGCACCACACTCGTTTTCAGGTTGTGTGGGGTAAGAACACACACAACCTAAGGACACGTGGTGCTGTTTCTACAAGAAATAACCCCCTTTAAAGGGGTATTCCGGGCAAAAACATCATAAGATGTCTGATCGCGGGGAACCCTCTGCTGAGACCCCCCACAATCTCCCTGCAGCACCCGCATTCTATGCGGGGACTGTGTCTCTAGTTTCGGGTTTCCAGGACTGGGGACCCTTTGGATAGGGGATTAAATGTTTTTGCCTGGAATACCCCTTTAAGTTATCCAGGAAATGTTGACATATCCTAGGGACATGTAAAAAGCTTTTAACGACCTGGGACTGAGAGTGCAGAGCCCGCTTCTCTCTGTTCTATGTCCTACTGAAGGGAACAAAACTGTTGAAAAGTCAAAGTTTAGCAATAAAAGACAGTTTTATACGGAATGGTAGATCCCAGATTATTGAAAAACAAAAAGGACCTGTCTCCACTCTTGAAAAGAACCAGTACTAGTAGATACTATTTCCGGCAGCTTCCATAGAGAATGAATATGGCATGACCACTCCATTATAACAAGAGACTCCAGTCCCTGTTATGGAGATTGCAGGGGGGCCCCAGCGATCACTGTGATCAGATAGTTATCTTGTCAATAGGGGATAACTTTGCCAGTTAGAATAAATCTTTAGGGTCTATTCACACGTACAGTATCCTGCGCATATTTGATTTTATGCTTCAGATTTCAGTGCAAACTAAATAACTGTACAGAGTATCAAATCTGCAGCTTCAAATCCTGTGCATCAAATATGGCCAGGATACTGTACGTGTGAATACGTGAATGGGGTGAGTGTTGTTTTATCAGATCAGAACTGGGACTTTTACATAAGTACTTGCTAGTAGAGATGAGCGAATTTACAGTAAATTTGATTCATCACGAACTTCTCGGCTCGGCAGTTGATGACTTTTCCTGCATAAATTAGTTCAGCTTTCAGGTGCTCCGGTGGGCTGGAAAAGATGGATACAGTCCTAGGAGACTCTTTCCTAGGAATGTATCCACCTTTTCCAGCCCACCGGAGCACCGGAAAGCTGAACTAATTTACGCAGGATAGGTCATCAACTGCCGAGCCGAGAAGTTTGTGACGAATCGAATTTACTGTAAGTTCGCTCATCTCTACTTGCTAGTATAGTCATGTATACGTGAACAATGAGATTTTGCTATAAAAATGCATTTTAATATGTAACAGATATTGAGACTGATTGTGACTAATATAATGCTATAATGTGAAATATGATCTGATCTATTAATCTATAATGTTCTCGAGTTTTGTATACCTTTTCATTATATTTGAAGATCAGGAAAAAAATCCTTTGCACTGGCGCTGCTCTCAGGCGATCACTTTCAGGCATCAGTCAAGTATTATGTATTTCTTGCAATTGAAAAAGGGAGAACTTACTCCCAAAACGCGTTTTGCCTCACTGTTATATTTTATTGATTTTAAAGTGTCAATAAAAAAATATTTGATACATAATACTGGACTGATGCCTGAAAGTGATCGCCTGAGAGCAGCGCCAGAGAAAAGGATTTTTTCCTGATCTTCAAGTTCTCTTCTTTACTGGACTTCTCGCTGCCACGAGGAAACCGGTCCGAAAATATGAAGGCTGAAGCTCGAGATCCCACGTCTGTACCCCATATGGAGGGGTTATATGTACCTGGGGACTGATACCTCACAGAATTACGCAAGGCGCTTTTTCATTCTCCTCTTTTTTTCTTTTCTTCCTCATTGTTTTTTCATTATATTGATACTATATATAATTATAACTAACATTGTAAGACACATTAAAGGGGTATTCCAGGAAAAAAAACTTTTTTATATATATATCAACTGGGCTCCAGAAAGTTAAACAGATTTGTAAATTACTTCTATTAAAAAATCTCAATCCTTTCAGTACTTATGAGCTTCTGAAGTTAAGGTTGTTCTTTTCTGTCTAAATCCTCTCTGACACGTGTCTCGGGAAATGCCCAGTTTAGAAGAGGTTTGCTATGGGGATTTGCTTCTAAACTGGGCGTTTCCCGAGACACGTGTCATCAGAGAGGATTTAGACAGAAAAGAACAACCTTAACTTCAGAAGCTCATAAGTACTGAAAGGATTAAGATTTTTTAATAGAAGTAATTTACAAATCTGTTTACCTTTCTGGAGCCAGTGGATATAAATATTTTTCCTGGAATACCCCTTTAATTAGTACGAGATGTAGAGAAGAAAAAGTGGTGTGTTGTACTGCAGCAGAAGAATAGGGTCATCTTAAAGGGGTACTCCGCCCCTAGACATCTTATCCCCTATCCAAAGGATAGGGGATAAGATGTCAGATCGCCGGGGTCCCGCTGCTGGGGACCCCGGGGATCGCTGCTGCAGCACCCCGCTATCATTACTGCGCAGAGAGAGTTCGCTCTGTGCGTAATGACGGGCAATACAGGGGCCGGAGCATCATTACGTCATGGCTCCGCCCCTCGTGATGTCACTGCCCGCCCCCGTCAATACAAGACTATGGGAAGGGGGCGTGGCGGTCGTCACGCCCCCTGCCATAGACTTGCATTAAGGGGACTGGCTGTGATGTCATGAGGGGCGGAGCCATGACGTAACGATGCTCCGGCCCCTGTATCGCCCGTCATTACGCACAGAGCGAACTCGCTCTGCGCAGTAATAATAGCGGGGTGCTGCAGCATCAATCCCCGGGGTCCCCATCAGCGGTTCCCCGGCGATCTGACATCTTATCCCCTATCCTTTGGATAGGGGATAAGATGCCAGCGGTGGAGTACCCCTTGTACCTCTACCAGCAATAGAAAAACAGTGCTAATTTGTTCTAAATTTGTTTTTTTAAATCTGCTCTGTTTTTCTAATGCTGGAAAACCCATTTAATGCCCATATGCCCTCCAATGACATGGAAAGGGTTTCTTCAGATAAGAACCATTTTTAGATGTCACAGTTTTCCTCTATTGACATGCATGCTGTGACTGTAAGAAATACAACAACATGTCCTGTAAACATAAGGCATTGCATAAACAGGATATTTTTCTTTGCCATTTCCCATAATGTAATATCTGTTTACGGCTATAAATTACACAACTTATTACAACTTACACAGCTTTATTATGTGTCTCTACTTACACTCGTACACATTTGGTAAGTAGTAAGTGTCACAGCTATATTCTGGTACTGACATGTATCATTTCAAACATTCTGAGCAATAAGACATTTATTCAGATACATAACTACTTATCACAATTATTGTTGTACAATTGATACATTCATATAATTTGGTTATTTTAAGTGTAAAAGTCATAGGTAAGAACACTTACTGGAATGTTTTGCTAGTAACAAAAGACATAATAAATACAGTATTCTTGATTAATAAAAATCACTAAATAGACATAAGTACATAATTCAATAGTGGAGTAGCTTTAACCATCAATACAAAGGTCAGTCTATTTGAAAATAAAAAGTGCATAAATACAAGATACAATGTGTTTTTGGGGTCATTGATGTGGATCCAAAATATAAAGAAAAGAAACACTTTAAAGTCTTCTGTCTAGAACAAAACTGCATGTGTGAATCCACCCTTAAAGGGGTACTCTGGTGGAAAACATTTTTTTTAGGTCTTTATAAGTCAACTGGTGCCAGAACCTTGATTCCCGTCACCTAGAAAATGCTATCTATAGGCAGCATGTTACAGAGCAGAAGGAACTAAGCAGATTATATATATATATATATACACACATACATACACACATTGAGTGACACTGAACTCCCTGTACACGTGAGCAATTGGCACAGTTTTGAGTTCTGGACTTATGATCCTATGGTATTGCATATGCACTTGCACCTTTTTATGTTTCGGGGAGAACAACATGTAGCACATACTGTATTACTGTGGTCTAACATTCAGGCAATTGTAAAGTGTCAGAACTTTGTAAGCATCTATCCATTTCGCCATTCATAGTCATTTTTTGGCTTTTAAAGGAGAGCACTGCCATACACACACACACACACACTCTATCTATCTTTAAGTTGTTGTTCTTTTTTAAGTGTACTGTCTTTTCCCTTTTTGTATTAGGGGCTGATTCTTGTACCCCGTATGACTCTATGGGAAGTGACTTATTTGTCCCACAAACATTTCTCCACTTAAAGGGGTACTCCGGCGCTTAGACATCTTATCCCCTATCCAAAGGATAGGGGATAAGATGCCTGATCGCGGGGGTCCCGCTGCTGGGGACCCCTGTGATCTTGCACCCCAGTTAAAATCAGTCTGATTACCGGCAACCACAGGACCACAGCTGTCACGCCCACGTCACACACCGCCGACCCTGTGGTCGCCGGTAATCAGACCCGGAGCGAACATGCTCCGGGGACTGATTTTAACTGGGGTGCAAGATCACGGGGGTCCCCAGCGGCGGGACCCCCACGATCAGGCATCTTATCCCCTATCCTTTGGATAGGGTATAAGATGTCTAAGCGCCGGAGTACCCCTCTAAATCATCTATCAGGGGAGAGTGGCACGTTAGCATTTTCATGGAGACAGGTTCCCCTTAAACAAGCACTGCATATACCATTTCATATTTTGAACCAATATTCATGTGTAAAGAATGTGCCAGTATTTGTGAGTTCACATGCCAGTCTTCGGTAACATGTTAAATTTATAGGATAATAAGACTTGATCCCATAACCAAAAAAAAAAAATATTCACAAATATGGCCATTCATTGAGTCCTAAGGAAGTGCACTGTGTAGAGGTGCCTAAAGTGGTGATATGCCCTTATCCCAACCCAGACATAAACCCTTTCATTACTGGATCTGTTTGATATACTAAAAGAGCTATTGTCTATAAAAATAAATATATGTATATTCATCCATCAGCTGCATTGCTGGAATTTTCTGTGCAGACTATTCTGTTTCACTCTGTTCCAGTTTGACCAGTTATCTTCTGGGTACTAGGCTGCCGAGTTGAATGTTGGATTTTCAATATAAAGGTCATTGGGTGACAAATTCAAAATGTCCTCCATTTGTGGGCCTTCATCTTCAGGAGGTATTTCTGCCTCAAACATGCGCTGTAACAAGGCATCTACTGTTCTATAGCCTATGGAAAGACAGTGGGATCCAGTCAAGTACATTATTAAGAATAATTATACTAAGTCTTGTCAAGATGTTAAATATTGTAAAATCTATCGTCTGTTACAGTTCCAAGACTTTTTCACTGATAGCTTATCCTTAGGATCGGCTATCCATCTCTGATCAATTGATGTCTGATACCCCGCACCCCTGTTGATCAGCTGTTAACCATTCATTACTAGAAAAAGTAAAATATAAGATCACCAGACTCTCAACTACTCAAACATTTGTATGTAGAAACAACTTAAAGGCCTTCATTTCTCTTAATATCAATAGATAACAGCAAAGAATCTGCTGCACGTAGGTGCGTATGAGGAGTGCAACTATTCTAGGTCATAGTTTCTGACATTCGTCAGCTAGAGTAAATAAGTAGTTATATGCTGGACAATTTGGTCTTTGTCCCTTGATTGTGATGGACTTTTTGGTTCTGTTGTGGTGTCCTTGGTTTTCACAGGAAGAATAATGTTGCATATTGTGCTGTTCTTCCTGTCACATATACGAGAATTTGTAATGGAGGCCTGGAAGGGAGCATCTAACATAGATGTAAACAATAAGGGGAAATGAATGAAAAGACTGGGGTAGGAAGCCTTACATTTATTAAAAGGCGAAGGCCTCTTAAATTTGGCATGTCCATGTGTCACAATCCATGCCAGCTTGGGGCAGCAGAAGTCAATTGTTTGGTGTATGTTACCAAAATGTAAAGACTTACGTTTGGAGGCAATTTGAAACATCAGTCCTTTCTGGTTGCCCTCGCCAAACCCTCCAAGATCATTTTCACAACTGTCCATGTTGTCCACTAAGTTCCCAGTAGAAATATCTCCCCTGTATTCAAGGATAAACAGAATGATATGAGATATCACCTGCTGTACATAATGCTGCATCCATACAGAATACATTCAGAATAAAATTGAAGGGGTTCTCCAGTGAAAAACTATTTTTTTCAATCAACTGGTGCAAATTACTTCTATTTAAAAATCTTGACACTTCCAGTACTTATCAGCTGCCGTATGCTCCACAGGAAGTTCTTTTCTTTTTAAATTTCTTTTCTGTCTTACCACAGTGCTCTCTGCTGACACCTCTGTCCATGTCAGGAACTGTCCAGAGCAGGATAGGTTTGCTACGGGGATATGCTTCTACTCTCTACTCAAGTTCCTGACATGGAGAGAGGTGTAAGCTGAGAGCACTGTGGTCAGACAGAAAATACATTTAAAAAGAAAAGAACTTCCTGTGGAGCATACAGCAGCTGATAAGTACTGGAAGGGTTAAGATTTTGAAATAAAAGTAATTTACAAATCTATTTAACTTTCTGGAACCAGTTGATTTAAAATAAAAAGTAAATCTTTTGGTACAAGGTACTCATAATAAAAATAAAATAAAATAAAAAACGGTAAAAAAACTTATATATTTAGACAGTGTCAGACAAAACATATATAAAAATATAGGGTTATTTAAACCACCATGTCTGGTCACTAAGTAGATGCTTAGAATACCCACTGTACAGCCCAAGAGGGAAGGTCTGCACATCCGCTCTGCTCAGGGAGGCAAAGTGCAAGGGAATCTCTGTCTATTGGTATCGCTTGGAGAGTTGGCACCCCTGAACGTGCTCACAACCACATGGAAAAAAATTCTCAGCCGTAATAGGCAAACATACCTTGTGCTATCATGTCCTCCGCATACACTAAAAAACTAGAAAAATATTTAAAAACAAAAGATGCATGCATCACTCACTCCTGTACTGCCATTCCTAACTCCTGGATCTTCTTTTCAATGGCGGTTTCAACTTCACTTTTCTCCAGGGAGTATTCCACAAAAAATGCTTCCAAAATAAAGGCTACAAATATGCTGCAAATCAAAATACACAGGTTGGTGCAAAAATACATAACATTTCCTAAAAGGGTTTGCGTTCATTTATTAAAGGGATAATCTACCTTACAGTTGAGTTCACAAGTTGCCTACCCTTGGAGAATTGGTAATAAATGGACCATATTGAAGGAAATAAAAAAATAAAATAAAAAACAGGCAAAAAATATTTCTTTTATTTCTTTAAGGATTCAAATTCAACTGTAGGTTATACCAGAACGACACAATCATCAAACAAAACATGGAAACAAATAAAAACAAGAAATGACCACCAGTTCAAAAGTCTGTATGCCCTTAGTTCTTAATACTGTGTATTGACTCTTGTCTCTCTGTGCAGTTTAATTAACATTATATTTTAATAGCTTGGACATTTACGGATGCAGCGGTACCACATAAGTTTATGTTTTATTACATCATTTTATTTTAAAAAATGGGAAAAGGAAAGTGGTGATTCAAACTTTAATTAGGGAAGGGGTTATTGCACTTTTAGTAAATTTTTTACTTTTAATTTTTTAGTTGTAGTTTACAGCTGAAGGCTGTAGTGGTGCAATGGTGATCTCCTATACTGGATACCAGCACACTTTACGGCCGGTATTCAGTATGCTGCAAAATACAGAGCAGTCTGTCTGCATAAAGACAGATGACCGCTAATGGCGGCTATTTTCATTTTTTATTTTTTTGTAAAATTGGCATTTTTCTAAATAAATGTATATTTAGAAAAGTCATCTTATCAGTAGTACTATAGCATATAAAAAGTTTTTCATAATGACTGTGCCTCTTTAAGGATGCAGGGTTTTTCAGTTTTTGCACTTTCAGCTTTTTTCCTCATTACCCTCTAAAAATCATAACACATTTCAATTTAGTACATACAGACCCATAAGAGGGCTTTTTTTTTGCGCCACCAACTGTACTTTTTAATGACATCAATAATTTCACTACAAAATTTACAGCGAAACCCGAAAAAAAATATTTGTGGGGCAAAATTGGAAAATTTTGTAACTTTTGGGGGCTTCCGATTCTATGCAGTGCACTTTTTGGTAAAAATGACACCATATCTTTAGGTCCATATGGTTACAAGGATAGTTATTTGATATACCGTATATCCTGGCGTATAAGACGACTTTTTAACCCCAAATTTTCTTCTGAAAAGTCGGGGGTCGTCTTATACGCCGGGTATTGAGGTCCGGGATAGGAAAACTTCTGATAATGTGCCGGGGTCGGCAGGCGGGGGCCGGCCAGAGCAAGTAAAAACTAATACTGTATACTAAAAACCAGGGTGCCTCCAGCTGTTGTGAAACTACAACTCCCAGCACGGCAAAGGCTGTCCGGGCATGCTGGGAGTTGTAGTTTTACAACAGCTGGAGGCCCCCTGGTTTTTAGTATACAGTATTAGTTTTTACTTGCTCTGGCCGGCCCCCGCCTGCAGCCACACACGGGAGCCGGCCCGGGTAGATAATCATAGGTATTTCTATGCCGGACATCCCTGTGTCCCGAAAAATCTTTTCGGGACATAAGGATGTCCGCCGGTCACTTACCATTCCCCGGCGTCCTCCTGCGATCCTCCTTCTGTCCTCCTGCAGTCTGGTCCTCCATCTCTATGGTTGTACGCACGGGACGTCAGTGATGTCACGTGCCTACAACCATAGAGGCAGAGGAGCGCAGGACCAGGAGGACCGCAGGAGGACGCGCGCCGACCGGGGCCTGGTAAATGACCGGCCGTGCTATCTTAAGTGATCCGGTCACCGCTCCCCGGTCCCGGCACCTACTGCTATGGTCCATAGGCCAAAGCAGTAGATGGTGACCCGGGCCAGAGGAGCGGTGATCGGAACACTGTGGGGGCAGACCAGTACAAATATACAGCCTGCAGCCATACACTGTATATGGCTGGAAGCTGTATGTCTGTTGGGGGGAGCTGCCAATCTAATGTGGGGGGAGCTGCCTACAAATGTGGGGGGAGCTGCCTACAAATGTGGGGGGAGCTGCCTACTAATGTGGGGGAACTGCTACTAATGTGGGGGAGCTGCCTACTAATGTGGGGGAACTGCTACCTATTGTGGGGGAGCTTCCTACTATTGTGGGGGAACTATACTGCCTACCTAATGTGGGGGAACGTGATGCCTACCTAATGTGGGGGGAACTACAAGGTACCGTACATCGCGGTAGGAGGGGTAGTCTTATACGGCGAGTATATACCAAACTCCATATTTTAACTGTAAAAGTTGGGGGTCGTCTTATACGCCGGCATATACGGTAGGTTTTATTTTACTACTTTAAAAAATTATAATTACCAAAATTAGTATGTGTAAAATTGTCATCTTTTGACCCCTATAACTTTTTTATTTTTCCATATACGGGGCGATATGAGGGCTCATTTTTTGCACCTATATCTGAAGTTGTACCATTTGTGTTTTGATGGGACTTTTTGATCGGTTTTTATAAATTTTTTAGGGTATACAAAGTGACCAAAAATACGCAATTTTGGACTTTGGAATTTTTTTGCGCGTACGCCATTGACCACCAGGGATGGTTTAAATGTCCCTTTAGATGCCGCTGCCGACTTTGGCAGTGGCGATCTAAAGGTTTAATAGCTGGCCGCGGCGATCGCTGCATGTCGATTATTAATGCTGGCCCCCATCAAAGTCACCATAAATTCTTAGGAATACTGCAGGCAAACTCCAATAATCTTCCTCTCTGTGTAAGGCCCCTTTCACACTTCAAAAATCCTCCGTTTTTAGACGAAGTTCCGTCTGAAAACCAGCTGAAAACATGAACTATTTTCTTCCGTTCTATTTTCCGTCACAAAATAACGTCTGTTATCAATAACGGATTATAACGGGTTAAAATGGCTATTAGAAAAATCCCAGACTATAATGGGATTTTCTAAAGGACCTATAGGATTTTGTTACTGCCGTTTTCAGCTGGTTTTCAGACGGAACTTCATACGGATGTTTAAAAAAACGGAGAATTTTTGTAGTGTGAAACAAGCCTAACATGTACAGCATAAAACCAGAGAGGAAAGGGTTACAGAGTGCAGTGATTTGCAGGCTACCAGGCTGCTCCTAGACTCAGAGCAGATTAGTCATTCACAGGGAGAGAGATGGACACGCCCCCTCCAGAAGGCAAGAACACAAAGCAAGTGAACAACATATAAATGCTATTTGTTAGGAATATATAGGTCCAATACACATAAAAATTATGGGGGAGATTTATCAAAACCTGTGCAGAGGAAAAGTTGCCCAGTTGCCCACAGCAACCAATCCGATTGCTTCTTTCCTTTAGCAGAGGCCTTGTTAAAAATCAGCGAGCTGATTGGTTGCTATGGGCAACTGGGTAACTTTTCCTTTGCACAGGTTTTGATAAATCTCCCACTATATGTACATGATCAGGATTAGGTACTGAGTAACATATCACTTTTTTTTTGTGCTATAACAGGTACGCTTTAACTATTCATGGGTATATAAACTTTTGATTTGGGCCATTTTTCTGTTTTATCATTATGGTTTAAAAAAGGTGTCAAACAACTATGTTATAAATAATGGCTTGAAATGATCACTATCCTTCAATAAAATACTTTTTTTTTTTTTTGCATGATCAGTCATATTTTCTAACTCAATGCCAAAATCTCAAAATTTCTGCCAGGCTATGCAAATTTTTGAGCACAACTGGGCAGTCAGAGAAATGTTCCTATATCCTGCAGATGGTACAAGAGACCTACTCTGCACTATAAAAGGAAAAATCTTTTGCCTTTGATAGGAAAACATTTTAATGACATGTAGACATTAGTGTTCAAAAGTTTAGAACCAATAAGAAATTTCAAGAACTGACACTTATTATATTAGTGTACCATGAAAATGACCATATTCCTGCAGATAGCAACATTTAACCTGATACTTTACAGCAAACTTTAAATTGACATTTTTCAATAGCATGTGAGATGTTAAAGGGGTACTCCACTGGCCAGCGTTCAGAACATCTAGTTCTGAGCGCGAGGGGGTTGGCCACACCCCCTCTTGACATCACACCACACACCCTCAATGCATGTCTATGGGAGGCCATCACGACCCCTACCATAGACTTGCATTGAGGGGCGTGACGTCAAGAGGGGGCGACCCCCGTAGTGTGCACACAGCGTTCGGAACTAAATGTTTCGTACTCTGGCCTGTGGAGTACCCTTTTAAGCACCATGATATGTAATGTGTTAAAATGTCAAATTTAAAGTGTGCTACATCTGTATCTCCCTATGTACAGCTGCTGCTTTTTTATACTTCATCTGGAGGCTTCAGCCTACACCTTCTGAGGTGGGACCAGCTTTTAGGGCACCTTCCTTATCTTTAAACTGTGTTGCAACCTTGTAAAATGAAGAATTATGGATAAAACTAGTTCACATGTGACAATTGCACAGCCAGTATAGTACAGACAGTGGCTTCACATTTCATCACCATTTATTTTTTGCACAGTTTAGAGGATGCACTTCAGGATGCTGTCCTACTGTATGACGAAATTTACAAAAATCTGTGGAAAGATAACACTACAGTGATCCTTCCCTACACTTACTATAGCTTTTGGTTACAATATTTTGTACATACACTTGACTTTTCTGGTCCATTGTAACTTGCAACCAGACTCTACTTACAATGCTACGGACAGTCAAGATCTGCAAAACGTGTCAATGACTGAAAGATCTGATCAATCAGAATGGGTATTCACTGGCAAAACCCCTGTATTACTGAAGTGTATGCACTGACTGGCTGTCTGGTAGTGCCTCTTACAATACAGGAAGGTACTACATGTTCTGTACTACTCTGAACCTGTGCCTGGGTTAGCTGCTCCTATGGACACCAGGTGAGGGCAGCTCCATTTTACTTTTTTGGGACATTTTGTGTACTGTACAGGACTTCAGCACAAATTACCAGGTTTCCATACAGTTATGGTTTCAACATACAATGGTTGTCCTGGAACCAATTAACATGGTAACTTGAGGGATCACTGTAGTACCTTTCAATGAAATGGAAAAATGTGGTATAAACCTAGCCTAACAGTTCCACCTTGTTCCTTGGGCTAGGTTTATACTATGTATTTTCATTCTATGAAATAGCACTATGGAGAGAACAGTAGGGTCCGGCATTGACGCGACTAGGGTGAGTCCGCTATGGGGTGAAGCAGCAGCGTGGGCTTGGTGACTATGTATATATGGTGGTGCAATGTCCGTAAAAGATAAATGGCAATGTAACGAATAGAAGACACGGGACAGCACTCACCATCCAAGTGATCTTTATTTCCAAGCGTTCGGAAGGATCTGAAGTAGACCCAGGTGGAGGCGGGGAGCACAGCCGGGACAGACTGTTTCACGCAATTAGCGCTTCCTCAAGCCGGTGCACCATCCAAGATCACTTGGATGGTGAGTGCTGTCCCGTGTCTTCTATTCATTACATTTTCATTCTATGAAAGATACTGGTTTGTGTTTTTTTCTTTTTTTGGTTACTGTTAGGGCCGCTTAAAAACTTGCAACAATGCAGTAAAAAAAAGAAACATCTTGCAACTTTTTTAAAAGATAAACCTGACAAAAAAACCTGCACATTTCAACAGGATGCAAAACCCCTCCGCTGTGCAAGAATCTCTCCCCTTCCCATAACATTTACTCCGAAATGTTGGCATTTATCTTGGCATTAGATCAGTGTACAAACACTGCAGGATGTAAATACTTACTTGATGATCATGATAACAACCACCACATGGAAAGCAATAAAATACAGTTTAGCTGCTGGATGGGTCACAAGAGCAAACCCAGTAGCGAGAAGTAGGATGTTAAGAAAAGTGAAAATCAAATAAATTGTTTTACAACATCATAAGCTTTTATCTGCAGAGGGTTATTACAAATAAAGGTATGCATTTATTTCATGCAAAATATACTTCTCCCCACTACCTTCTGTTATATTAGGGAGGAATGACAAAATTGTTAAAGAGTACCTGTCACCAAACAGTCACACTTTGCTATTTACTTGCTGTTAAAATTCTCAAACTTTATATGTTTTTTAATGTGACTGAAAAAACGTCCACTAGGTGGCTCTGTTCTGTTCCCTAAATTAGTTTAGTTTCCTTGTGGCCTGGCAGGAGACCAAACTCAGGAAGTGCGTGCGGGACATGGCGAGGCACAGCTCTCATAGGCTTCAGTGACCTCCCACCTGCTGGGGAACACCCACTTTGTCCTGCTGGGAGCTCACACAATGGCCCAGATTTATCAAACTGTGTGAGAGAAAAAGTGGAGAGATTTTCCCACAGCAACCAATCACAGCTCAGGTAACGAGCTCTGGTAAAGTGAAAGCTGAGCTGTGATTCGCTGCTGTGGGAAAATCACTCCATTTTTATTTTCACCCAGTTTGATAAATTTGGGCCAATGTGAGCAAGGGGAAAGGTATTATACAGAGTTTTTTAAAGGGCAAGAGGGGTGTTAGGAGTAGTTAGGGAACATAATCTGAGTTAGGGTGCATTCACACCACGTTTTTGCAATACAGTTCCCGAATCAGGTTTTTGATGAAAAATGGATTCCTCAAAACGTGACTAAACTGTATCAAAACGTGTGTACAAATTTCAACCCGTATACAGTTAAAAACCGTATAAGTTTGATAAATGATGTCCAGTTGCATCCGTTTTGTAAGAAAAAAACACATACGTTTTTTACTTTTCACTCCATTTTGACTAAAGTTTCACTTGTTTGATTGAAATTCCAAGAAAAAAAACTGCAAAGTCAAAAACCGTATGGTGAAAACCGGATGGAACCATACGCACATACGGTTCTGTACGGTTCCCATTGACTCCCATGCTTTATAAAAAACGTATACGGTTTAATACAGTTTTTCACCCGGACCAAAAAACGTGGTAGACTACGGTTTTGGGTAGGGGAAAAAAACAGATAAAACCGTACAGGATGCAAAACGGATACAACCTGATGCATCTTTTGGCATACGGAGAGTCAATGCATATGGTTTTTGATACGGTTCCGTCCGGTTTTCACATTGAAAATGTATGTGGGAACTGTATTGCAAAAACGTGGTGTGAATGCAGCCTTAGTTTAGAAAATATGGTTTGATGACAGGTACACATTGAAGCGTACCTGTTATATCACAGAATGAAATAATGCTAATATATATTACTCACTAGTTTGTTCTTACGTGTCTAGCTTCTGTAATTGGCTTACAAATCCCTCTGTTCTGCTGCTCGCTCATTCTGGCATCTACTGCTCAGAAAGGAGCATGTCCAAGGCAAGCACTGAGCCTGCCCTCACTCACTATGCATTCACTCCCTCCATGAGTCTGCTGGGTCTCTTCATCCAATCACTGAAGGCTTCTCTGTAACCCCTCCTCTCTGTTTTCAGACAGGAGTCTGATAGACAGGACAGGGGTGAGCACAGAGGAGCGCTAATCCTGCCCTCAGTTTTTGGACTTTGTCCCAGCCTGTGCTTAGGCTGGAGTAAAGATGATGCTGCAGAAATCTATTTTTGGAATTGAAGAACCTGGCAACAACCCACTTAATATGTAAGTGAAAACTAGAGGGTATTCTATACACAGCAGATGGTCATACAATGATGTTAATGGTTATTATAGTGAGAGAAAAAAATAGCAATACAAAAGGATATCATGCCACTGGTTAACCACAGTCAGCTCCACAAGAACAATAAAGGCAGAACCCAAGTCATTGAAGTTATTTTTGCAGTATTTGCTTTTGGCAAAGGCAGAGTCTCTCAAAGCTTTCGCTCCACACTCCTGTGCGTAAGGTTCGGTAGAATTTTCAGGGAAGAAACGGATTTTGTTCTGGAAAACCTCCATTCCGATAATGGCAAAAACATAGTATATAGTCTAATAAGAAAAAACATAATTTTACTATATTAACCATGCAGCGGACTCCTCAGTTATACCAACGTAGCAATAATATTGCATATTTCATGCAACATGTAAATTCTACTCCAAAGTATAAACATAAAAAAAATATATATATTTTTTATTTTATTTTATTTTAAAGTATACTCTATAGATAGAACTAAAAAGTGAAAAAGATACATACTAGAATAATGCCACAAAATGTTAACATGGTTGGAAGGATGTTTATCAATGTGTTCATGATGACCCGAAACCTGCAATGAAAGAAGTAAGCTTTAAAAGGAAAGGTTCACCTTAGAATATCTTCTGATAGGTCAAGGAGATAGTGTCATAGATGGGATCTGTGTCTTGGGACCACTAGAGCGGTGTTTCCAAACCAGGGTTCCTCCAGCTCTTGCAAGACTACAACTTCCAGCATGTAGCCGGAGGAACCCTGGTTGGGAAACACTACACTATAGCAAACACTACACCATGCTCCTTCATCATCTGACTAGGAGGTCTTCAGATCTTAAATGGGAATTCCAGGAAAAAAAATTTTTTATATCAACTGTCTCCAGAAAGTTAAACGGATTTGTAAATTACTTCTATTAAAAAAAATCTCAATCCTTTCAATAATTATCAGCTGCTGAAGTTGAGTTGTTGTTTTCTGTCTGGCAACAGTGCTCTCTGCTGACATCTCTGCTTGTCTCGGGAACTGCACAGAGTAAAAGAGGTTTGCTATGGGGATTTGCTTCTAAACTAGGTGGTTCCCGAGACAGGTGTCATCAGAGAGCACTTAGACAGAAAAGAACAACTCAACTTCAGCAGCTCATAAGTACTGAATGGATTAAGATTTTTTTAATAGAAGTTATTTACAAATCTGTTTAACTTTCTAGAGCCAGTTGAGATATATATATATATATATATATATATATATATATTTTTTTTTTTTTAATGGATAACCCCCTTAAGTAAAATGTGATGGCATGCATATTAAATATATAGGAATATTCTGACTACAGACTCAAATCTTCATATCATGAAGGGCACAGTGCTCCTCTGAATGCCATGTCCCTCTTTACCAACTGGTGGAGACCCTAGGGCACAGATCCTCACCATAGACATGTTCAGACTAGTAGAATTTCAGTAGATGTTTAAAGGTGGGCCTTCCCTTCAGGACTTTGTCATATGCTACCAGGCCATGTAATTTGGTTACCAGTGAAATGCGTTAGTATTATGTAACTGACCATAGATAAGAATTAGTGATACCTTTGAATGCTGTCAATAATCCTTATGAGTCGGAGAACACGAAGAATGAAGACAATGTCTAGAATGTCTTGACTGTTGTATAAACTCACTGTGAAGAAGAATATTCTACAATCAGCTGTCATTTCAACTATGTGGGGTGTCCCCCAGCCAATACACCCCACTGCCAAACAGTTGTCACAGAAATGCAACACAAAGGTGGAATTTACTAGTGTTTCCTATGCCGGTCATAAAATGGTAAAGGTGGTATTAGATGGGCAGACTGCTGCCTGAGGGTTAGTGGGTTGGCAGGGCCACATGAATGACTGCTGGATCATTTGTGCGACCCTTTACTCCCATTATTGTGTGGCCCAAAAAAAAAGGGGGGATTTATTACTGGTTTTACTCAGTTTTTTTTGGTGTTGAACTGGTGCAAATATTTAAGCACTGGTTTATGTGCGCAAACATTTTGCAACTTTTACCTTCATTTTTAATAAGTTGCGCAGTCCAAAGAGCTCTCATTCTGCAGTGGTAGCTGATTTATCAATGGAGTCAATTTAAAATTGTTGCAAATTTTCACGCAATCTCCCTCCAGCCCAGACCACACTTTGAAACTTGCTGAGATCTAAGCTATTTAGCGATTTATGTAGAATGTGTGCCTCTTTGATACATTTGGGGGAAGAACATAATATTAAAATCCCACCATAGCTTGTTTGTTGGCAGATCGCTGAGCCCTTGTAATCACTCCATGTAATAGGGACCTTAGATGCACCAAATGTATTATGATGTGCATGCCTTTTTTTTGTATTTAAAGGGGAACTCCAGAACCTATTTACTTATTTCCTATCCACAGAATCCCATGAATCGGAGATAAGTGTCTGATCGCAGGGGGTCTGACCACTGGGACCCCCCAATGATCCCCTGCCCAGCGACCTCTCTCTCTCTGTGCACAGACTACTGTCAACCACCGTAAGAACCGGTGGCCAACACACCCCTCCATATATCACTATGGAAGAGGCGTCCGTGTATCTCCACCTCTCCCATAGAGATACATGGAGGGGGAGTGTCGGCCACAGCTTTGTGCGGTGGGCGACAGTAATCCGTGCACAGAGCGGAGATCACTTTGTGCACGGAGAGAGGCTGGATGCCGGGCAGGAGATCAGACACGAATCAGACCCGTACCGGAGTTCCCACTTTTACAGTTTTGTAAATACATTCAACATTTTTTTTATCCAACAATATAATGATATAATAAACTAGGAAGCGTGCCTTTTAATACATTTTGAGAATTCGAGTAGAGAAAACAAAAAAAAAACGGACATGGTCGCACATCCATAACATGCACCTTGATCTAAGGCTTCTCAGCAAAAATTCTTTAACTGGGAGCACAAGGTAAGTGAGCTTTGTGACCTTTTCACCCTGGTGCTGCGCTTATGGCGTCCATTGCTGCCGCAGCGCTGTGTCTGTGGGGTGGCACGGCCCAGGGTCTGGTTCGGGCAACATTAGGGCTGCTTTGCCAGTGGGCCGTTCCCCATGTAGGCCCTGGGGTTGCGGCATTGGTGGTCACCACTCAGTGCTACGCCATTTTATGCTAGGGATGTTGGGGACCCGCTACTTACAGGTGGCTGTGATGTAGCTAGTGGGCTTGCACTTCATGATCATAAAGTACACTAACAACCTGTTAGTTTAATAAATGTTGCTGAGAAGCATTAGATCATTGTGCATGTTGTGGATGTGCGACCATGTCTGTTTTTTTTTCTCTAATTTAATTCACTTTTAATAAATTTGCCACTTCTTTGGCTGACCTGAGAGCTGGCATAAATTTCAACTATGTGTCTCTTGTGTCACTGTTTTTGCTGTGATGTTTGTAATTGATGCACAGGGTTTCTATACCTTCAAAAATTGTGGAAACAAAGTCTTGTGTCATAATAACATGTCAGAAATTTGGATTATTGCGGTCTGGGTGCCAAGATGAAGGGGCAAAAGTGCTACGCTAGGACAGTTTTACATAGCCTTTAGAATGTCTGACAATGGTAGATACTTCACAACTTCAATTACCGAAGGAAAACCAACTCTGGGGCACAAAACTATGCTTTAGCAAGTGAAATATCCTGCAGAGTAACATAATCTCCAAGTACTGATTTTGGTACCAATTCTGACAGGTATTTAGTACCAAAAATCAATTAAAACACTTCCGAAATGCAGGACCAGTGGTGGGAAACAAGTGGCATGTGGACAGCTCCATGGCTAAACAGACTATACTAACAAACGAATGCAAAAGGATGCCTTTAAGTGGCATCCTGTTGCATCAGTTTTTAATCCGTCTATGTTCCATTTTTATTTTTTGTCTGGCTACTTCCTGGTTCCTCACACCACTTCTGCAAAATGAGACATTAAAGGCTCATCCGTTCTCAATCCGTTACCCATAGACTTCAATGTTAAATTTATAATATCAGTTTCTATTCTGTTATTTTTTAGGGGAGAAAAAATACTGCATGCAATGTCTTGACCCCGTCAAATAAAAATGGAACAGGAAGCAAACGGGTGCAAACAGGTCATAAAAAGATTGTAAAAAAAACCTATTGACATCAAATCATGAAAAATTATCAAACAGATTGCTAACGGGCATTTATTAACGTGGGCAGACGGCCATGTGAACGATCCCTTACCTGTATCAAGTTGACGTTTAAAGCAAACAGCAGGTGCAATGTTTTTTCCTCCCGCTACTTCCGTCAGAAAACAATGGGCCTGACAGACCCTATAATAGTAAATGGGATCTGTCAGGACCCATTGTTTCCTGTCAAAAATAACGTCCGTTAACCCCTTTACTCAACATGCTGTTTTGACCTTAATGACCAAGGCCTTTTTTTCAAATCTGACATGTCTCTCTTTATGTGGTAATAACTTTGGAATGCTTTTACTTATCAACCCAATTCCGAGATTGTTTTTTTGTGACCTATTGTACTTCATTTAAGTGTAAAAAAAAAAGTGATAACATTTTTATAAATTAGCGAAAATCATCAATATTCGCGAAAAATTTGAAAAAAATTACGTTTTTGCTACTTTCAACTGTTATATATTACGTAGGTATCTATAAACTATACATTTTTTTAATCAGATACATATTTCCATTTGTTTACTTTATTTTGACATCAGTTTAAAAAAAAAAAAATTTTTTTTTAATACTTTATAAGACTTCAAACTTTATTAGCATTTTTTTTAATTTTGAACTGCCTTTTTCTTTCATGCAGTAACCCACGTTTGTAAAAGCTCATTATGATAAAAATGATGAAACCCCCCAAAAATGACCCCATTTTGAAAACTAGACCCCCTAAGGAATTCATCCATGGGTGTCATGAGTATTTTGACCCAACAGTTTTTGGAGCAAACTTATGCAAATAAGGAGGAAAAAAATGAAAAATTTATTTTTTTGCACAAATGTGTCACTTTAAAGTCATTTATTTTGCACTGAGCATATGAAAATAACAAAATGCACCACAAAACCTATAACCCCATGTGTTCTGTGATCAGAAATATCCCCGTTGTGGTCCTTACTCGAAGTCTGGACATATGGCAGGGTCCAAACCAAAAGGAGCCCCCAGAGGATTTCAGAGATTTAATTCTGCTTGGGAATGTCTCAGGCCCCATTGCACATTTGCCAAAGGAATAATCTGCCGTAACAATAGAAACCCCCCAAAAATGACCCCATTTTGAAAACTAGACTCCCTAAGGAGTTCACCCATGGGTGTCATGAGTATTTTGACCTCATAGTTTTTGGAGCAAACTTATGCAAAGCAGGAGGAAAAAAGGGAAAATTCTTTTTTTTTCCCCATTGTGTCATTTTAAAGTCATTTATTTTGTACTATGCACATGAAAATAACAAAATACACCACAAAACTTATAACCCCATTTCTTCTGTGATCAGAAATATCCCCGTTGTGGTCCTTACTCAAAGTATGGACATACGGCAGGGTCCAAAACGATAGGAGCCCCCAGAGGATTTCAGAGCATGAATTTTGCTGGTTAATGTCTCAGGCCCCATTGCACATTTGCCAAAGGAATAATCTGGCGTAACAATAGAAACCCCCCAAAAATGACCCCATTTTGAAAACTAGACCCCCTAAGGAGTTCACCCATGGGTGCCATGAGTATTTTGACCTCACAGTTTTTGGAGCAAAATTATGCAAAGCAGGAGGAAAAAAGGGAAAATTCATTTTTTTCCCAATTGTGTCACTTTAAAGTCATTTATTTTGTACTGTGCACATGAAAATAACAAAATGCACCACAAAACTTATAACCCCATTTCTTCTGTGATCAGAAATATCCCCGTTGTGGTCCTTACTCAAAGTATGGACACACGGCAGGGTCCAAAACGATAGGAGCCCCCAGAGGATTATGAGAGCATGAATTTTGCTTGTTAATGTCTCAGGCCCCATTGCACATTTGCCAAAGGAATAATCTGCCGTAACAATAGAAACCCCCCAAAAATGACCCCATTTTGAAAACTAGACCCCCTAAGGAGTTCACCCATGGGTGCCATGAGTATTTTGACCTCACAGTTTTTGGAGCAAACTTATGCAAAGCAGGAGGAAAAAAGGGAAAATTCATTTTTTTTCCCAATTGTGTCACTTTAAAGTCATTTATTTTGTACTGTGCACATGAAAATAACAAAATGCACCACAAAACTTATAACCCCATTTCTTCTGTGATCAGAAATATCCCCGTTGTGGTCCTTACTCAAAGTATGGACACACGGCAGGGTCCAAAACGATAGGAGCCCCCAGAGGATTTCAGAGCATGAATTTTGCTTGGGAATGTCTCAGGCCCCATTGCACACTTTGCAGAACAATTAAATTCCCCATAATGTACCCCATTTTGAAAACTAGACCCCCTAAGGAGTTCACCCATGGGTGTCATGAGTATTTTGACCTCACAGTTTTTGGAGCAAACTTATGCAAAGCAGGAGGAAAAAAGGGAAAATTCATTTTTTTCCCCATTGTGTCACTTTTAAGTCATTTATTTTTTACTGTGCACATGAAAATAACAAAATGCACCACAAAACTTATAACCCCATTTCTTCTGTGATCAGAAATATCCCCGTTGTGGTCCTAATTTGAAGTCTGGACACATAGCAGGTCCCAAAACGATAGCAGTCCCCAGAGGATTTCAGAGCATCAATTTTGCTATTGTACACTTTTTGACATAATATATGAAGGGAAATAAGTGCTAAATGTTTTTTTTTAGAAAGCCCTTCACAAAAGATCCAAGAACATGAGTGCCTCCTTGAGGAAAATTCCACCCATCAAAGTATTCATCTAGGGATATAATGGAAATTGTTGCTTGTTTGATTTCACTCATCAAAGTATTCATCTAGGGATATAGTGGGAATTTTTCCTTGTTTTATGTTACTCATGAAAGTATTCATCTAGGGATATAATGGGAATTTTTTTTGTTTTTAAGGGAATTTCAGATGGTAAAATGGGGAAAAAGTGGATATAAAATAAAACAAAAAAACAGGGAGTATGAGAAATTTATTTTGTTTTTACAGTTTTTTCAAATCAGGGGCTGTATGGTAAGCTTGGAAGCATTCACCAATACAGAGGCCTGGGTTAGAGGGGCACGTTTCACAAATATGGGTTGTATATTTTTTAACCCCTTTTGCATAACAGACGCGACAAAGTTTTTGGGGTCTCCTTTTCTTTTCTGTGGGAGGCAATTTGCCAGGGAAATGTTGCCCACGGACAATTCTTGAGACCTCCATTTGGGAAGAAGTGGTGGCCTCTTCTTCCTGCTCCCCAAATACGAGAGATCTAATGACTGCTTCCTGGAATTCTAGGAAGGTCCCTCTGTGACCAGCATTCCTATAGAGTACAAAGGAATTATACAGCCCAACTTGGGTCAGGTACACGGACACCTTTTTGTACCATGCCTTAGATTTTCTTAAGGCGCTGTAGGGCTGCAGGACCTGATCGGAAAGGTCCACCCCTCCCATATATTTATTATAATCCTGGATACACACAGGCTTGATGGTCTGCTCTGTGGCTCCTCGGATTGGGACTGGGGTTGATTGGTCACCATGGAGTGTTGTCAACACAAGGACATCTCGTTTGTCCTTGTATTTCAGCAACATCAGAGTGTCCGTACAAACAGCCCTACTTTGTCCTCTGGGCACTGGTGTCGAAATAAAAGTTTTCGGTAGGTCTTTTTGATTTTTTCTGATGGTGCCACACGCAGCTGTACTTCTGGCAGCAAGGGACTTCAGAAGGGGGACACTGTTGTAAAAATTGTCAATATATACGTGGTAACCGCGGTCCAGTAAGGGATGGATTAAATCCCATACTATCCTCCCACTTGTTTTCAAGACAGGGGGACACTCTGGGGGCTGAATGGATATATCTTTTCCTTCATAAACCCTAAACCTAAAAGTATATCCTGTGGCGCTTTCGCACAATTTGTACAGCTTTATTCCGTACCTAGCCCTTTTGTTGGGAAGGTACTGCCTGAAACGTAGCCTGCCCTTGAAATGGACCAGAGATTCGTCCACTGAAATCTGTTTTTGGGGGGTATACACTTGACAAAATTTAGAATTAAAATGAGTAATTAAGGGCCGAATTTTAAATAGCCTATCAAAGGCGGGGTCACTTTGGGGTAGGCATTCATCATTATTGTTATAGTGGAGGAATCTAAATAGAATTTCAAATCGAGTCCTAGACATAACAAGGGGGTAAAGAGGGGTATGGTATAGGATGTCTGTCACCCAATAGGACCTGATGGTGGGTTTTTTGCAAAGGCCCATATTGAGTAACAGTCCCCAAAACTTGTACATTTCGGTGGCATCAGTAGGGGTCCATTTGTGGGGCTTAGCATAATATTTGCTGGGATTGCGTGCAATAAATTGCTCTGCATACAAATTTGTTTCTGCCACAATGAGGTTGATAAGGTCATCCGAGAAAAACAATTTAAAAAAATGTATTTCCCGAAACCCTGTTGTGTCGACATGGATGCCTGGGGTGGCTGTAAAATTGGGGATCTGGGGTATAAAATTACTAGTGGGGATCCATGTTTGGACACTTGGCTGCTCTTGTGCACTAGGCCCAGGGCGCCTTTCAGGGGATTCATCAGATGAGGATGATGAGGATGCTAAAAATTCAAGATCCTCTCCGCTGTCAGAGCCAGAATCGGCAAACAGTATCTCAAAGGCCTCTTCTGCGCTGTAGAAACGCTTTGTCATTTTTGTAGATTTTTGGTTTTTGTTTAGGACACACACTGGCAGTGAAAGCGTTAATGGATAGGTCACTGAGTGTGATCTGGCAGCGATCTGGCAGTGGAGGGGTTACAGGATCACTGACAGGATGATCACGTACAGACCAGATGATCACTGACAACTTTAGGATGACAACGGACAACTTTAGGATGACTACTTTCTACAGACTGACCCTGCCTAACAGAGCACTCGCCCTAATAAAGGCTAATCCAACTTTAAACTTTCCCTAGACACTAACTAAAAGTGTATTTTTTTTTAGTTTTTTTTGTTTTTAGTTTTTTTTTGTATTTTTTTTTTTTTTTTTAAACCAACAGAACAAAACAGGATGTCAACTGACAAGATGACCACTGGCAATGAAGGCGTTAATGGATAGGTCACTGAGTGTGATCTGGCAGCGATCTGGCAGTGGAGGGGTTACAGGATCACTGACAGGATGATCACGGACAGACCAGATGATCACTGACAACTTTAGGATGACAACTTTAGGATGATCACGGACAACTTTAGGATGACTACTTTCTACAGACTGACCCTGCCTAACAGAGCACTCGCCCTAATAAGGGCGAATCCAACCTCAGACTTTCCCTATATGCTAACTAAAAGTGTATTTTTTTTATTTTTTTTTGTTGTTTTTTTTAATTTTTTTTATTTTTTTATTTTTTTTATGAACCAACGGAACAAAAAGGGATGACAACTGACAGGATGACCACTGGCAGTGAAAGCGTTAATGGACAGTGTGATCTGGCAGCGATCTGGCAGTGGAGGGGTTAAAGGATGACAGGATGATCAATCACGGACTGACAGGATGATCACTGGATGGACAGGATGACAGCTGACAGGATGACAGCTGACAGGATGACAGCTGACAGGATGAGGGCTGACAGTTACTGCCACTGCCACTGGCAGTGAAGGGGTTAACTGAGAGTCACTGAGGGTGATCTGGCAGTGAAGGGGTTAACTGTGACTGACAGGATGAGCAGTGATTATGACGATCTGTGACACACTGACAGCTGGCAGCTTCACTACACTCCTACACCTCCCTGCCTCACTGCCACTGTCACTTAAGGGGTTAATAGGGGCTTTTTCTTTATATTTGGGGGCAATCTGTGGTATTTCTCTGGCTCTCCTATATGCGCAGCTGCTCCGATCGCTTGTCTCAGCACACTGAAGCGTCGGAGACAGCCAGCAGGAGGAGCGATGTTTCCCGGGGCTTAAAACGCTGCCTATTGGCCAGCTGTCACACAGGCTGACCAATAGCAGCGATCCTGGACCAGGGACCATTGCGATTGGTCCCTGGATCGTGACTCCCGTTACCAGGCATAGTATGTCAGCCGGGATCGCAAAACTACCGCAGCGCCCGGCGGCGCTGTGGCAGTTTAAAGTCATCAGGTACATGTACCTGATGTTGCGGGAAGTCACCGCTAATCATCAGGTACATGTACCTGATTTTGCGTAAACGGGTTAAGGCACAGAAAAAAAAAAAAAAAAATGCGCCTGTTTGCTGATGGGGCACAACACAAACGTTTGCCGACGGGGTACAACAGCAGTGTGAAAGGGGCCTTTGAACAATTTTACAAGGAACGCTCCGCTCTGTGCTACATACTACGAATAACATTTTGAGACATTAAAGCAAACCAGTGCTCATCCACAAGAAAGATAGAAATAAAGGATATAACAACATTAAGCAACAAAGGATAAACTTCTCAAAGGAGAATACTACCTACTTACTGAATAGACTAAATAGTCTCATGCTAAATGTTGCTAGAGTCTCTAAGCATGGTAGAAGAGAAAAACCATAGATAAATGCACACAGACCTGATTTCAGCGCAGTGTTCAATGTTGTAGCGATAAGAGCAGCGATGATGATAAAGGTGTCAAACCTTACAAATGACAAAAGATACATAGTCAGGACTATTGCTAGGACTATAGAAGGAACTTTATTAGTGTCTTATTTTTTTTTGTCTTTGTCACATAAAACAACAATTTTGCACAGCCTCTGAATCATTTACTAGATTCGGAACGTACTCACTAGATCAAAGAATCAACATATAGAGAAAATTATTACTTTTATACTGTAGTTGCACATCATTCCTTGTAATCCTAGCCCTGGAAACATTTTACTAACAGTAACATAATGCCTGACAGCCCACTGGTCTAGATGCTGCAACTAGTTCCTAATATACACAAAAAAGGCTGGAAAGACTCTGATTAAAGGGGCACTCCGGCCCTAATACATCTTATCCCCTATCAAAAGTATAGGGGACAAGATGTATGATCGCTGGGGACCCCCGCAATCTGTCATTGTGCACCCACCTTTGTGAGCTCTCCGCAGCGCTGGAGGCTCCGAGTGTGTAGAGTGATGTCACGCCCCGCCTCCTCAATGCAAACCTATGGGAGGGGGCGTGATGGACGTACTCTTTAATCAAAGTACATGAGAAAGATTTTTTATTTATCATAAGGAGTGCAATAGCAAAAATTTTTTAATGATAGTGCCCATTTAAGCCTGTACAAACCAAAGAGTTGCTCTACAGATTAATTCTAGTATGGAATTTGGGGGAGATTCATCAAAATCTGTGTAGAAGAAAAGGCGACCAGTAACCCATAGCAACCAATCAGATCACTTTGTTCATTTTTGAAAAGGCTCCTGAAAACTAAAATAAGCAATCTAATTGGTTGCTATGGGCAACTCAGCACAGATCTTGATGAACCTTCCCCTATGTCTCTATACAGACGGTTGGAACTGTCAGCTGTCTGGTGAGTGAGCCGTGCACTGCCGCTCGCTTCCCCGGCTGATAACTAGTCATTGCAGCAGGTCTCAGAAATAAAAACTTCTGATGAGTGGGCAACTTGCCAAAAGTTTTTACTTATAACAGTAACACTTTAAAATGAAGAAAACCTACCAATTCCAAAACTGGCTCCTTGCAAAGAACGATCTGGGATCATAGGTGTAGAGTTTGAGAAGAATCTCTAAGACATAGAGGGAGAGGAACACCCACTCAGCATTGGATATTAATGGGTTTTTGTCATCCAGGCCAATGAAAATGGCATTTACTAGAATTACGACATCATAAGCGTATACAAAACCTCTGAAAGAAAAAGTAAAATGAGCTTAACAATGTGAAAAAGAATCCAGTGTGAAAACTGTAAAAGCTATGTATTCCACTTACTTATGAAGGACGACCCTGCGGATAAAGCGACTCGCTGCGCATCTATACAGGTGAGGCATCCAGCATTCAACTGGATGCATGCGAGCCTTCATAGTGATCACCTGAATGTTCAGCAAGTCAGCCAAACGTATAAAAGCTTCCTTTCCTGAAAAGATTGAATTGTTACGCAATTGTATTTATGTACATAAGCCCTAAGTGCAACAAGAGGCATCCATTACATATAGAAGGAAAAGTAGGACTTTGCCAGATTGAGTCTTAATAATTAGCTTGTTCCAAAAACTTCAAACTTAATCTTCCTTATTAGACTGATTAATATGGCTGTTGGAATATGGAGTCATAACAATAATATGCATAGACATTACAAGGATCTTATTTTTGCCTTACTCTGGTTTAAGACAACATGAACACGATGGACTTCTGTTTTCTTCAAGTTACTAAAAATGTAACCTAAGGCGCCCAGACACCTTTAATAGCTGATGACTAGAGATGAGCGAACTTACAGTAAATTTGATTCTTCACGAACTTCTCGGCTCGGCAGTTGATGACTTATCCTGCATTAATTAGTTCAGCTTTCAGGTGCTCCCGTGGGCTGGAAAAGGTGGATACAGTCCTAGGAGACTCTTTCCTAGGACTGTATCCACCTTTTCCAGCCCACCGGAGCACCTGAAAGCTGAACTAATTTATGCAGGAAAAGTCATCAACTGCCGAGCCGAGAAGTTCGTGACGAATCGAATTTACTGTAAGTTTGCTCATCTCTACTGATGACCAAATGCTCATTCAGATGACTGCTGTTTCGATTCCTCTATAGACATAATTGCTTGGCTCACTCGGGTGTGTATTTTTAAAGGGGTATTCCAGTGAAAAACTTTTTTTTTTTTGTTTATCAACTGGTGCCAGAAAGTTAAACAGATTTGTAAATTACTTCTATTAAAAAAATCTTAATCTTTCCAGTACTTACAAGCTGCTGAATACTACAGAGGAAATTATTTCTTTTTGGAACACAGAGCTCTCTGCTTAATCACAAGCACAGTGCTCTCTGCTGACATCTCTGTCCATTTTAAGAACTGTCCAGAGTAAGAGAAAATACCCATAGCAAACACATGCTACTCTGGACAGTTCCTAAAATGGACAGAGATGTCAGCAGAGAGCATTGTGTTCCAAAAAGAAAATAATTTCCTCTGTAGTATTCAGCAGCTAATAAGTACTGGAAGGATTAAGATTTTTTAATAGAAGTAATTTACAAATCTGTTTAACTTTCTGGCACCAGTTGATTTAAAAAAATAAAAATAAAGCCCATTTTGGCCTTAAGGACTCAGACAATTGAATTTTTACGTTTTCATTTTTTCCTCCTCGCCTTCTAAAAATCATAACTCTTTTATATTTTCATCCACAGACTAGTATGAGGGCTTGATTTTTGCGCGACCAGTTGTCCTTGGTAATGACATAACTCATTATATCATAAAATGTATGGCGCAACCAAAAAACACTATTTTTGTGGGGAAATTAAAACGAAAAACGCAATTTTGCTAATTTTGGAAGGTTTCGTTTTCACGCTGTACAATTTATGGTAAAAATGACATGTGTTCTTTATTCTGAGGGTCAATACGATTAAAATGATACCCATTATTACATACTTTTATATTATTGTTGCGCTTAAAAAAAATCACAAACTTTTTAACCAAATTAGTACGTTTATAATCCCTTTATTTTGATGACCTATAACTTTTTTATTTTTCCGTATAAGCGGCGGTATGGGGGCTCATTTTTTGCGCCATGATCTGTACTTTTTTTTGATACCACATTTGCATATAAAAAACTTTTAATAAATTTTTTATAATTTTTTTTTTAATAAAATGTATAAAAAAAAGTAGGAATTTTGGACTTTTTTTTTTTTTCCGTTAACCGTACGGGATCATTAACATTTTATTTTAATAGTTCGGACATTTACGCACGCGGCGATACCAAATATGTCTATAAAAAAAAATTTACGCTTTTTGGGGGTAAAATAGGAAAAAACGGACGTTTTACTTTTTTATTGGGGGAGGGGATTTTTCACTTTTTTTTTCTTTTACTTTTACATTTTTTTTACACTTGAATAGTCCCCATAGGGGACTATTCATAGCAATACCATGATTGCTAATACTGATCTGTTCTATGTATAGGACATAGAACAGATCAGTATTATCGGTCATCTCCTGCTCTGGTCTGCTCTATCTCAGACCAGAGCAGGAGACGCCGGGAGCCGCACGGAGGAAGGAGAGGGGACCTCCGTGCGGCGTTATGAATGATCGGATCCCCGCAGCAGCGCTGCAGGCGATCCGATCATTCATTCAAATCGCGCACTGCCGCAGATGCCGGGATCTGTATTGATCCCGGCACCTGAGGGGTTAATGGCGGACGCCCGCGAGATCGCGGGCGTCGGCCATTGCCGGCGGGTCCCTGGCTGCGATCAGCAGCCGGGATCAGCCGCGCATGACACGGGCATCGCTCCGATGCCCGCGGTTATGCTTAGGACGTAAATGTACGTCCTGGTGCGTTAAGTACCACCGCACCAGGACGTACATTTACGTCCTGCGTCCTTAAGGGGTTAATGGTGAGAGAAGAGAGAATATAAAGCCACCTGTAACATTATATCATATGAACCAAATCACCCCTTGATCTTCCTCACCCACATAAGTTTGTCCATCTTCTTTAGACACTCGTAAGAGAAGTTCTCTGTGTGAGTTACTGATGTCTGGAGCCACCATCTTTACCAGTTTTAGCCATGTGGTTTCTGAAATGACAAATTCTGGTCCTTCCTGTACCTTCAGGGCATTAAATGCTTCTGCCATCTTGCGCCGTTTCATATAAGCCAATTTACGGATCTCATTCTGAAGGACACATCAAGGGTAGCATGCCATAAATTCATAAAAGCTATAAATAAATCATTTGTCTGCAGTTGCTAAAAATAAGTTTGGATCAAATTACTTTCATGTTTGGGCAGATGTACCAAAGCTCAATACAAAAACGATCTACATCCACTTTTTATGACTAGTTCAAACATTTAGGAAATTTTGATCAATGGTTTATCTCTTTTCTTTGTATACTCTCTAATATGAAACGTTTATGCTCCCTATCTATCTAGTCATTGTCTATATTAACTTTATCAATAGTGAATCCAGTCTTTTGTATGTTCCTGCCAAATGACCCACTAGAAATGCAATGCTGACTTTCTGACCTAGGTTTTAAACATGAAGTACATGCTGAAGCTGTGCATTAAATAGGTGCAGTTCCCTGTATGATCATGGCTGATATACTATATTTGTTCTGCAAACACTAAGACACTGGTTTATGACACTCAACACTCAATACCATTCCTTGGCATCTCATATTGAATGAGAAGTGTGGTCTACAGATATTTGAATCCCGACTTTTGACTTACCGTATTTATCGGCGTATAACACGCACTTTTTAGGCTTAAATTTTTAGCCTAAAGTCTATGTGCGTGTTATACGCCGATACAACCCCAGGAAAGGCAGGGGGAGAGAGGCCGTCGCTGCCCGCTTCTCTCCCCCTGCCTTTCCTGGGGTCTAAAGCGCTGCTGCCGGCCATTCTCTCCCCCTGGCTATTGGCGCCGCTGCCCGTTCTGTCCCCCTGACTATTGGTGCCGGCGCCCCATTGCCAGCGCCGATAGCCAGGGGGAGAGAAGCGGCGCCGACAGCCAGGGGGAGAGAAGGGGCAGCGGCACCCATTGCCGGCGCCGCTGCCCTGTTGCCTCCCCCCATCCCCGGTGGCATAATTACCTGGGTCGGGTCCTCGCTGCTGCAGGCCTCCGGCGTGCGTCCCCGGCGTCGTTGATATGCGCTGCACGGCGCATGACGTGCCCCTTCTCTCCCCCTGGCTGTCGGCGCCGCTTCTCTCCCCCTGGCTATCGGCGCCGGCACCGATAGTCAGGGGGACAGAACGGGCAGTGGCGCCGATAGCCAGGGGGAGAGAAGGGCCGGCAGCAGCACTCTAGACCCCAGGAAAGGCAGGGGGAGAGAAGCGGGCAGCGACGGCCTCTCTCCCCCTGCCTTTCCTGGGGGTGTATCGGGGTATACACGCGCACACACACACCCTCATTTTACCATGGATATTTGGGTAAAAAACACTTTTTTTTTACCCAAATATCCTTGGTAAAATGAGGGTGCGTGTTATAGGCCGGTGCGTGGTATACCCCGATAAATACGGTATGTAATATTACAATAACTTTAGAACAATAACCAACAAAATGAAACCAAAAACATTTTTTAACTTACCTTTAAATGTTTTCTGTAATTATTGTACACAACAGCTAAGAAGACGGACATAAAAATATAAGTATTCAGAATAATGTAGGCTACGAAGAAGATGGAATACCACCAATTGTAGTCATAAGCTGGCATCCTAGGGAGGAAAATGTATATTTGACTACAGTCAAAGAAAGTTTTTCTTTACCTTTTTTTTTTTACTTTTCTTTAATAAAATTTGTATCAATGCGCTTAAGAACTTTTCAAGGCTGGTTTCACATTAGACCAAGCAATGTCCTTTGGAGGTTTACATTGGGGGTCTTCTCAACACGCTTTATTCCTATAAAGGGCTCTATGTATTACGGATTCTAAGTGTTTAGCCGGGTAAGGGAGCGGTATTGCACTGCACTCCCCGACTGGCAAGAGATCCATACATTTCTTTGCATAGACTACTATGCAGAAAAATGGACGGATCTCTTGTTTGGCCAGAAGAGAGCTGAACGCAATGCCGCCTGCTTCTCCGACTAATAACTCATAATCACAGTGAGTCCTAGGAGTAAGACCCAATGCAATTAACAACCTTTTACAATGTTGTTTTTATTGACAGTAACGCTTAAATGAACTGTGAAACTAACCTTGTTTTAGTTTATTAAAATATAATACAGTACTTACATGATATCGGGGCTGTTGGCAGTCGTCACTAACACATAAAGATTAAATGCACCATCAAGGTAGTTTTCAAAGTAAGGTTCTCTTTCAGCTGTTAATAGTTTCCTGAAAATAACACAATTATATACTATGAACTTAGTCACGAAAAACCAAAAGATTACAACAACGTGGATGAGGCTGAGTGAACTGACAGGAACTGTATGGCGCCCTCTTTATTAAGCTAGTATCCACACTAGACAGTCCTCAGTAAACCAACTACATTTGTGACACCAATCTTACCACTGTCCTGTCCTGATAACTTGATACAATGGGCCTGAATTACTCTAAGTAAATCAAGGTCAATATATCAGATAAAATTGTATCAGATCACAATCTATCTTGTTTAGTTCATGTTGTTTTCAATGCCACCAAAACACTTAAATGTAATAACAGCAAACAGAGGCTTTAAAAATTGCAATGAATTGAAACAAAAAGTGGTATATTTATTACATTTTCTGGTCTAAAGGGCCATATTTCCAGTATGTGAGCCCTGGTGATGAATTTAGCACACACTGCATGCACAACTCACATGGAAAGGCAGGGCTAATACATTTCTCCCAAAGTGTATTAAGAACTTGAATAATCAATTAATTATACAATTAATCCTTATTTGCATTAAAAAGGGGGAAAAAAACTTATAAATTACATGTACAGAAGATGCTACAACAAGATGGTAACTAGAACTAACATAATGGTCTCCTGCAGAAACCTTTGGAAGCTACAGCTAAACTGCAAACCAAGCAGAGAAGAACAGTACAGTCCAGCACTTCCAAAAACATCAAATCTAGCTGCTATATTGAAGAACGGACACATATTTCTGCAAGACTGCTCACAACATATATAAGGGGTGTTTTCATAAATTCTGGGTATTGTTTTTTGAAGAAATGAACCTATGCTCGTATAATATTATTTTTTTGTATTTCCATAACGCAAATTAATTGAACACCCCCTTATGATGTAAGCAAGTCTGTTTTCCAAAACACATCAACTGTTTTTCTCATCCACCATGACGATGTATGTTCGTATGTTCATTCTTCAATAAAGCAGCAGAATTGCTGGACTATATTGCACTTCTCTGCTTGGTTTACAACAACATGGTACTCTTTTAAAAGGGGTACTTAAAAAAAGTGTTATGATGTTCTGTTAATTGTGATAGAATTATGTTATTATAACATTATAAACATGTGCAGGGTGGAGCATATGGTCAGATGTAGCCAGGGAATAAATAATGAAATGTAATTTTACCTGCTTCCAAAAAGCTTCTGAGCCATAAGTGAAAAAATGAGGACACTGAACATAAAAAGAAGGAAGACATAGAGAATTTCAGGTAATGTGTTTCTGATGCTACGGAATGCTCGGCGGATCTGCAAATGATACAGGAAAAAAATTACTGTCACATCCAAGGTAGGGATTAGTGCAGACTAATACTTGCCCTTACAACTGTCCCTACCTACTTTGACTATCTGCCTTAAATGGTGCCCCCCAACTGGGTGACGGCCGCTAAGCTGGACAAAGTGCAGGGGCATCAGAATAATCAGGTTGAGTCGGTAACAAACCGCACAAAGGCAGAAAACAAAGGGTTAACCAGAACAAGCCAAGAGTCAGAAACCAAGGGGGAAGCACAGTACAAAAGCAGAATCTATAGCAATGTCAGGACAAGCACGGGTCAAATCAGAAGAGTAGTGAAATACAAGGTATGCAGACTAAGGGATGGTTAGGTCACAAGCAGAGACACAGAAGTTACAAAGAACAAGGACAAGAGTAAAGGGAATGCGATCGCTGCTCTCAAGAGAGAGCGTGTGCTGTGGCTGAGGTCTGGTTCTGGGGATCGCGTACCCCATAAAAAATGTTGCTGGACAACCCCTTTAATGTTTTAACAGTATGTAGTAATCTCCCCTTAGTGGTGGATAAAGTGGTCAGAATTTTTTATTTTATTTACTAGGCCTATTCTGGGGACTTGAAGCTCTTTATTAGAAAAAAACTGATTTTGGACTGTTTATAAAAAACAAACAAAAAAAAAAAATCAACTGAAAGATGGTCTAAAATCATTTTAAAGGGGTACTCCACCCCAGGACATATTATCCTCTATCCAAAGGATAGGGGATAAGATGTCAGACCGCAGGGGTTCTGCCGCTGGGGACCCCCAGGATCTCAGCTGCAGCACCCTGCTATTACTGCACAGAGCAAACTCGCTCTGTGCATAAGGACGGGTGATACAGGGGCCGGAGCATCGTGACGTCACGGCTCTGCCCCCTCATGACGTCTCGACCCGCCCCCTCAATAAAAATCTATGGAAGGGGGCGTGGCAGTCGTCGTCGCGCCCCTTCCCATAGACTTGCATTAAGAGGACGGGCTGTGACGTCATGAGGGGGCGGAGCCGTGACGTCACGATGCTCTGGCCCCTGTATCACCCGTCATTACGCACAGAGCGAGTTTGCTCTGTGCAGTAATGAATGCAGGGTGCGGCAGCTGAGATCCCGGGGGTCCCCAGTGGCGGGACCCCCGCAATCTGACATCTTATCCCCTATCCTTTGGATAGGGGATAAGATGTTCTGGGGCGGAGTACCCCCCTTTAAGGAAGCAATAAACAGCCATATTTTTGGATATGAGAAATAGACAGATACTAAATAATTCCCACTTTAGAAAATCTATATTTAACAGCTTAATCATTTCTTTCCACAGAGAAAGGGAAAGGGTTAAAGAAATAAAATGTCTATACATCTGCAGTGCATAGGGATTTAAAAAAGATTTAAAGAAAAAAAAAAAGCACCTCTCACCTGACGACTTTCGGCGAAATTAACCAGGTAAATTGTACGTAGTACTCTAGACCATCGAACGCTAGGTATGTGAGCAATAAGCAAAGATCCATAGATAATCAAATCTACTAAGTTGAGCTGTAATAAATAATAATAGCCAGATATTTGAGTTAGTGTTCTATATCTTATACACATGTTAAAGAGAAATATTTTTAATTCACTTGATATTTTTATCTTTTGTATTCTAAGTAGTTAAACATTATGTTTTAAGTAAATACGTGAATAATTTTTTTTTTTTTTACCAATATTATGTATATTAGTAACTTAAAAAGTTATGGTCACACAGCTTCTCCCTTTAAAGGGGTATTTCAGCACTTGTATAAAAACTAGGATGGTACTGAGGCTTGTTTAAAAAAAAAAAAAAAAAAAAAACACAAGCAGGGAACCCTCCCCACCTATAGGAAAAACACAGAGGCAGTGTGATAAATAACATATAACACTCAGGGCAATAATAAACTAATCCTCATAAAAACCCATAAACGACAGGTATTAATCCCAATTTTGGTAACCATTATGGTAACTCCCTTTTTCATATTAGAATATGAAGTGGGTAGGTCTAAATAGCAAATGGTTCATAACAAAAAAAAACATATGGGGATGAAAAAAAAAAAAAGGTAAAATGACACAACAAAAATACAGAAATGTTTCCAATAGAGGACTCTCTAGTTTAACACATTTAGCTGAGTATTTACCTGTGCCATTATGATAGAATCTAGTATACTGTAATACTTACAAATATTGTTACCATTACACATATGTTCTTCGTGTCCTTCCAAAAAACACTACGAGGAGTAACTTTACTAAAATGTACAAGTCTGCCAAAGAAAGCCAATAAGCAGAGGACCTCAACTATGGAGGTAACCTAAAATACAACAGGACATAAATGTAAATGCTGTAGAAGCAACACAAATATAAATGCCTTTGTACATAGCGCTCAAAGAACATCATGTATATATGGAAGTAAAAGGTTTTGTTAATGCTGACCAATTTTTAAAATAAATAAAAACAAAAGTGTGTATATCATTTAATAAACCATGGATGGATATAGTGACTCGTTAGCAACTTTGAAAGTTTTAAATATTAAATATCTAGAAAATTGCATATTCATATGTTCCTGTCAAAGAGGAAAAATTTGTGAATTTTTAGTTACTTACCAGAAATGGGAGCTGGTAAACTGCAGGTTCCTCGAAAATGGCCAAAGCCAAGTCAACTGTGATACAGATATAAGTGGCAAATTGCATAACCCAGTGATTGTAAAAATAGTAAAGTCTATAAAACAAACAAAAAAATTATTATAATAATGATAATAATACTATGATATGATAATAACACAGTTTTGCCGAATTTTCCGGAAATATTTGGTTCAGTCCGAATTTGTTCTCGGCGAATGACGATTAAAAACGGCTACAGAGAGGCTCAATGGAGGTGTAGAACAGTTTGCCTTGCTGTAACACGCATAGGGTGTGTGCTGGGTTAGTGAAATAATACTGATATTCAGTATGACAGATCAGAGGCGTCGCTATTAGAATCACTGTCGCAGAGCGGCACAATGACAGAGCCTGGAGGTGGCATCAGTATGAGGAGACCATATAGTTGCTGAATGACACAACATGGAGGTGGCAGCAGCATGAGGAGACCATATAGTGGCTGAATGACACAGTGTGGAGGTGGCAGAAGCATGAGGTGACCATATAGCCTCAATAGGGGTGTAGAACACTTTGCCTTGTCCAAACACACATAGGGAGTGTGCTGTGATAGTGACATAATACTGTTATTCAGTAGGACATGCAGATTACAGACGCTGCTATTAGATCCACTGCCGCAGAGAAATTGAAGAGAATAAAGAGAATTTTTATTTTATTTAAATTACAATTTAATTCAGGTGAGCATAGAGCTGGTGGTCCTCCGCCAGGCAAGCTACAACCTGTTCCAGCCCTTGCCTCTCAGCAACCCCTTGACTGTGAAAGTGCAAATGTTTCATTTAATCAGTTATGGCTCATTGTTATTGCTCTATCGATTACTGAAATTGAAATTTAAGATTTAATAATAAAATATGTGGTTACAAAAGACCAAATCCAACAAGGAGTCACATGTCGGCACAATGACAGAGCCTAGAGGTGGCAGCAACATGAGGAGACCATAATCTGGCAGAATTACACAGCCTTGGGTTGGCGGCAGCATGAGGAGACCATAGGGCCTCACAATCCCTAAGAAAAAAAAGATGAATTTTCACATTCATTTAAATTGAAGATTTATGGTAGCTAGTGCCACCTTAAAAATTGTTAAGTAATGTACAAACAGCATGAAAAGACCATATAGTGTCTGAATGACAAAGCCTGGAGTGCAGCATGAGGAGACCATAAGGCCCCACAATCCCTAAGATCAAAAGATGAATTTTCAATTGAAGATTCATGGTAGCTAGTGCTACCTTAAATTTTTTTAAGTAATGTACAAGCAGCATGAGGAGACCATTGAGTGGCTGAATGACACAGCCTGGAGTTGGCGGCAGCATGAGGAGACCATAGGGCCCCACAATCCCTAAGATTAACCTCTTCAGGACACAGGGCGTATGGATACGCCCTGCATTCAGAGTCCTTAAGGACCGAGGGAGTATCCATACGCCCGTGGGAAATCCGGTCCCCACCGCTAGCCGGTTGGGGACCGGAGCCGGATGCCTGCTGAAATCGCTCAGCAGGCATCGCGGCATATCGCCCAGGGGGGTTATTATGTCCCCCCATGTCGGCGATGGCCGCAGATCGCTGGACAATTCAACCCAGCGATCTGTGGCGATTCCAGGTCAATTGGGTCTCCAGTGACCCGTAATTACTGGCTGATCGGGGCCGTCTCTGATGGCCCCGAACAGCCATAGCCAACAGGGGTGAGGTGGCACTGGTGCCACCTCACGATCGCCCTGATTCGTCGGCCGGTTTACCGGCCGACCAATCAGGGCACCTGCTGCGGGTGTCACTCCCGCAACCCGCTCCGCCCCTCTTCCGGAGGACGTGAGCGGGTGCGTGAAGAAGACCCCGGGAGCTGGGGACCCCGATCCCTGGTGTCCCTGTTGGGATCGGGGCCCCAGGAGCGGCGGCAGCGGGACTGACCTGAAGCGGCAGCTTGGAGCTGAGTGACAGCCTCCTGCTGTTGCTTAGCAACAGCTTCCAGCATGCAAAAGAGGCATGCTGGGAGCTGTAGTTATGCAACAGCAGGAGGCAGACAACCACAACTCCCAGCATTCCCTTATGGAAGTTTTGCAACAGCTGGAGGCACATTTTTTCTATGGAAAAGTGTACCTTCAGCTGTTGTATAACTACAACTCCCAGCTTGCACAAACAGCTAAAGTGCATGCTGGGAGTTGTAGTGGTGCATCTGCTGGTTGCATAACTACAACTCCCAGCATGCCCGTTGGCTGTCGGTGACTGCTGAGTTGTAGTTTTGCAACAGCTGAAGGCACACTGGTTGTGAAACACTGAGTTTTTTTTTTTACCTAACTCAGTGTTTCACGACCGGTGTGCCTCCAGTTGTTGCAAACTACAACTCTCAGCAGTCACCGTACACCATGCACCGTACATGCTGGGAGTTGTAGTTTTGCAACAGCTGGAGGCACACTGGTTGTGAAACACTGAGTTAGGTCACAAACTCAGTGATACATAACCAGTGTGCCTACAGCTGTTGCAAAACTAAAACTCTCAGCATGTACAGTCTGTCAGCACATGCTGGGAGTTGTAGTTTTGCAACAGCTGGATGTCCCCCCCCAATGTGAACGTACAGGGTACACTCACATGGGCAGAGGTTTACAGTAAGTATCCGGCTGCAAGTTTGAGCTGCGGCAAATTTTCTGCCGCAGCTCAAACTGCCAGCGAGAAACTACTGTGAACCCCGCCCATGTGACTGTACCCTAAAAACACTACACTAACACAAAATAAAAAGTAAAAAACACTACATATACACATACCCCTACCCAGCCCCCCTCCCCTCCCCAATAAAAATGAAAAACGTCTGGTACGCCACTGTTTCCAAAATGGAGCCTTCAGCTGTTGCAAAACAACTACTCCCAGTATTGCCAGACAGCCACTGACTGTCCAGGCATGCTGGGAGTTTTACAACAGCTGGAGGCACCCTGTTTGGGAATCACTGGCGTAGAATTCCCCTATGTCCACCCCTATGCAAGTCCCTAATTTAGGCCTCAAATGCGCATGGCGCTCTCACTTTGGAGCCCTGTCGTATTTTGAGGCAACAGTTTAGGGTCACATATGGGGTATCGCCGTTCTCAGGAGAAATTGTGTTACAAATTTTTGGGGGTATTTTCTGCTATTACCCTTTTTAAAAATGTTAAATTTTTGGGAAAACAAGCATTTTAGGTAAAAAAATTTTTTTTACATATGCAAAAGTCGTGAAACACCTGTGGGGTATAAAGGTTCACTTAACCCTTTGTTACGTTCCCCGAGGGGTCTAGTTTCCAAAATAGTATGCCATGTGTTTTTTTTTTGCTGTCCTGGCACCACAGGGGCTTCCTAAATGCGGCATGCCCCCAGAGCAAAATGTGCTTCCAAAAAGCCAAATGTGACTACTCCTCTTCTGAGACCTGTAGTGCGCCAGCAGAGCATTTTTCATCCCCATATGGGGTGTTTTCTGAATCGGGAGAAATTGGGCTTCAAATTTTGGGGGGTATTTTCTGCTATTACCCTTTTAAAAAAATTTAATTTTTTCGGAAAACAAGCATTTTAGGTAAAAATTATTATTATTTTTTACATTTGCAAAAGTCATGAAACACCTGTGGGGTATTAAGGCTCACTTAATTCCTTGTTACGTTCTCCAAGGGGTCTAGTTTCCAAAATGGTATGCCACGTGTTTTTTTTTTTTTTTTTGCTGTTCTGGCACCATAGGGGCTTCCTAAATGCAACATGCCCCCCAAAAACAGTTTCAGAAAAATGTTCTCTCCAAAATCCCCTTGTCGCTCCTTCCCTTCTGAGCCCTCTACTGTGCCCGCCGAACACTTTACATAGACATATGAGGTATGTGCTTACTCGAGAGAAATTGGGCTACAAATACTAGCAAAAAATTTCTCCTTTTACCACTTGCAAAAATTCAAAAATTGGGTCTACAAGAATATGTGAGTGTAAAAAAATGAAGATTTTGAATTTTCTCCTTCACTTTGCTGCTATTCCTGTGAAACACCTAAAGGGTTAAAACACTGACTGAATGTCATTTTGAATACTTTGGGGGGTGTAGTTTTTATAATGGGGTCATTTATGGGGTATTTCTAATATGAAGACCCTTCAAATCCACTTCAAAACTGAACTGGTCCCTGAAAAATATCGAGTTTGAAAATTTAGTGAAAAATTGGAAAATTTCTGCTGAACTTTGAAGCCCTCTGGTGTCTTCCAAAAGTAAAAACATATAAATTTTATGATGCAAACATAAAGTAGACATATTGTATATGTGAATAAAAAAAAATGTATTCGTAATATCCATTTTCCTTACAAACAGAAAGCTTCAAAGTTAGAAAAATGCAAAAGTTTCAAATTTTTCATCAAATTTACGGATTTTTCACCAAGAAAGGATGCAAGTTACCACAAAAATGTACTACTATGTTAAAGTAGAATATGTCACGAAAAAACAATCTCAGAATCAGAATGATAACTAAAAGCATTCCAGAGTTATTAATGTTTAAAGTGACAGTGGTCAGATGTGCAAAAAACGCTCTGGTCTTTAAGGCCAAAATGGGATTAGTCCTTAAGGGGGTTAAAAGATGAATTTTCAAATTTAAATTGAAGATTTATGGTAGCTAGTGCTACCTTTAAATTTTTTAAGTAATGTACATGTACAAGCAGCACGAGGAGACCATATAGTGACTGAATGACACAGCCTGGAGTTTGCGGCAGCATGAGGAGAACATATGGTGGCTGAGTGACACAGCCTGGAGGTGGCGGCAGCATGAGGAGAACATATTGGGCGCAGCAGCAGCATCAGGAGTCCTGAAAGTGACCCGGTGACAGAGTGGTGCGGTGGGTGGCAATACCAGTACCTGGTGACAAAGGTGGGTGAAAAAAAAGTCTGATGTAGAGGAATGTTTGTAACTGGGGAGCAGAGCATTAAATCTGCTTTGCACTAGCCATATTTGTGAAGTGTTGGTGTGGCAACATGGTCAATCTACTCTGATGCATCAAGGTTTGGTGGGTGGAAATCCTGGCTGATCCATGCCTGATTCGTCTTCACAAAGGTCAGTCTCTCCACATTTTTGTCTGTGGACAGACGAGTTCTCCTTGGGGTGACTATGGCCCCTGCTGCACTAAACACCCGCTCTGATGGCACACTACTGGCCGGGCAGGACAGCTTTTCCAGGGCAAACTCTGCTAGTTTCAGCCACAAATCAAGTTTGGCTGCCCAGAAGTCCAGCGGATCTTCAAGGTGTGTAGGCATGGGCATGTCAAGGTATGCCACCACCTGCTGGTTCAGGTCCTGCTCCAGGTCTACCTGCTGCTGATGAGTTGCTTCACTATGCGGGTGAAGAAACAGCGACTGTAGACTCAGGCTGCTGCTGATGGAGCTGGTAATGCTCCTGCCACCCCACCCCTACCCAGCAGCCATGGCAGTGGAAGGTGATAGCAGAGGGCCCAGCGGGACCTGCGGGAGGATGGATGATGGCGCCGATAGGCATCGGCCAACTGACTACGTAGGATGTCTCTGTAGTAGGTCAGTTTGTCCCTCTCCCCATTTTGTGCCGGAAGCGAGGGTCCAATAAGGTGGAGAGCCAGAAGTCATCCCGTTGCAGAATGGTGACAATTCGGCGGTCACTACGCAAGCAACTGAGCAAGCATCGTGCCATTTGTGCAAGTGACTCGGAGGGACTCCCTGCCTCCATCTCCACTGAATACTTCCAGTGTGTCTGGATCCTCTCGCCTTCCTCATAGCCCTCTAGCTCCTCTGGCTGCTCCTCCTCTCCTGTCAGATGACTAGAAAAACCGCCCATTTCGCAAAACCTAAACTGTGCTCCACTGTGCCCCTCCCCCTCCAGTCCAGCCCCCACAGGGCTCATGTGGGCGTGAGATGTAGGCACCACGTCTCCAGTGCCCTGACCTGCCATCGTTTCCAACATGTGTTGCAGGAAATGAAGCAGTGAAATGATGTTGTTCATCCCATAATCCTGGCGACTGACTAATAATGTAGCTTCCTCAAAGGGCCTGAGCAAACGGCACTTGTCACGTATGAGCTGCCACTGGTTGACATTGAAGTTACACAGGGTCTTGGATCATCCAAGAAAATGGTGATGGCTTTTCTCTGTTTGTATAGTCGGTCCCACATATGGAGGGTGGAATTCCAACATCTGGCAATGTCGCAAATCAGACTATGCTGGGGGATACCATTCTGACGCTGCAGGTATGCTTTGCGGTGTACCAGTGGCTGAAGTGCATGCAAAGTTTCCTTCCCATTGTTAGGATGTCTTGCAAATCGGGGGGAACACTTCAGGAACCACTTGACAACCAGATTGAACATGTGTGCCCTGCAGGGTGCATGGCTCAGCCTTCCTTGTCGCAGCGCAGACAAGATGTTCTTCCCATTGTCAGTCACCATGTTTCCCATTGCCAGTTTTCGTGGAGTAAGCCATGCTCCGATTTCTTTATGATGACTTTTAGCAGTTCCTCCACTGTGTGAATCTATTCACCAAGGCAAACCATGTGAAGAACAGCGTGACACTGCCGTGTCCTGCACATATGGTATGCTGAAGGGGCCCTGAGACTTGTCCGTGCAGTGTAGGCTGAGGACACGGTGGAGGATGAGGAGGCGGAGTCTCACACTGTCACAGGACCAACGGCCTGAGAGCGTGGAGGAGGAAGCAGCATGACCTGTCCATGTTGCTGCTGTGGCTGTGCAGGAACCACATTCACCCAGTGGGCCGTAAAGGACATGTATTGTCCCTGACCATAGTTACAGCTCCAGACGTCGGCGCTGCCGTGTATTCTGGTACACGCCGACAGGCTAGAGAACTGGCCTACCTTCTCTTCCACAAAATTGTGCAGGGCGGGTACTGCCTTCTTCGCAAAGAAATTACAGCTTGGGACTCTCAACCTTGGCTCAGCATAAGCCACCAGTTCTCTGAAAGGTGCAGAGTCCACCACTTGAAAAGATAGGGAATGCAGCACCAGCAACTTGGACAGGAGCACATTCAGCTTCTGCGCCGTTGGATGAGTGGGTGCATACTGTTGTCTCTTGGACATGGCTTCGTCGATGGATTGCTGGCGGAATGACTGACTCAAAGTAGGAGGAGCAGGAGCATCTGGAGCGACAGAAGGAGGGTATGACAAACAGAGCCCTTCGGCTGAGGTGGTGGAGCCTTGGCTGGCTGAAACATGGAGTGGCGTGCCACTGGGTAATGCAGCAGGCTGGACCACCACATCGGCGCCATGGTTCTTACAGGCCTCTTTATGGGGACACAGGATATGTTCGCGCAGGGCCGTGGTTCTAACATTGGGACCCTGGCCACGCTTCACCTTCTGCCGACACATCTTGCATGTGGCTGTGTTAACCTCCTACGGATGCTTGATGAAAAACTGTCACACCGCCGAGTAGCTGATTTTCCCACCAACAGTCCGCACTAATTGACTGCTACTGCCGCCGTCTCCAGGGACCCTTGTTCAACTACTTCCCGGGAACGTAGGCTGCCGCGAAGCAGGTGGTCTCCCCCGGGCACGTTTGGCTCCAGAATTTCCACTTCTGCCACCATGCTTACTGCCAACCATTCTAACACCTTGCTGGCTCAGCTGCTGCCTCACAGGCAACCTGCAACCCTCTTCTCCTGATGATGATGAAGCCTCTTCTGCATCCGGCTCCCAATTGCGATCGGCTTCATCATTATGTCTGCACGTCACTGATGTCCTCCTCAGGTTCCCAACAGTGTCTGCTTCAGGACCCTGAACGCTGGCAACACACCCTCCCACATCACTCTCCTCATCATTACTTGCCCACCTAGCGGAGAAAGCGGCTGATGTCTCCTCCACTTCTTGGCTGGGCAGTAGCTGCTGACTGTCCTCTATTAGAAGGGGAGGGAACAGCATAGGACAGAGGCAATGGGAGGACAGGAACTGCTCCCAGGCCATGCCAACTGAGGGTTGTGTCTGAGGAACCCACCTACTGTTGACTGGGGGTATCAGATGTCCCTTGTGATGAAGTGGATGACCATGTTAACCAATCGATGACGGCAGATGGGTTGCTGGTCGAGACACAACTGCTAGTTGACACCTGGAGATCAGGCCTCTCACTGCGACTCCTGCTGCCACTCGCTCCTAGTCTGCTGTGACCTCTGCCTGCGCCTGATGAATTTAGGCCTCTGCCACTCCTCTGTGCACATCCTGGCACTTCTCTGCCTGACATACTTAGTGCGTATATGAGGGGAGGACAATACGCTTCACTACATTTAAAACAGAATTTGTCTAGAACAGCAGCAGGTGTGTACTTTTAGATGGCCTTTTACAGTAACTAGGCCCTTAAGATTTTATCAGGAACAAAAGGGTACAACACTTAGATGTACGTATGTGGTATGCACTTATGAGGGCAGTAGAATGTGCTCCACTACGCTTTACAGTATTTGTCTTGAACAGCAGCAGGTGTGTACTTTTGGCTGTCCTTTCACAGTATCTAGGCCTTTGAGACTTAAACAGGAACAAAATAGTACACCACTTAGATGTACGTATGTGCTATGCACTTATGAGGGTAGAAAAATGTGCTACAGTACACTTAAAGTATTTGTGCACAATACCAGCAGTACACACCAGTGCTGCAGCACACAGTCGCTGTGTACTACACCAAAAATTGCACTCTCTCTCTCTCAATCTCACTCCCTTCCCAATAAGTGCTTCTAGACAGGATTTGTGCTTCAGCTGAATCGCTGCTGTTCTTCTGTGCAACACACTGCTCTCTGTAATAGAACGCTGTAGACAGTGACTGGGAGGTAAATCACTGCAGTAAGAATGCTTTGTGAAACACACACTGCTCTCTGTCCCTCTCTCTGTGCAACAGAACGCTGACTAGAAGGTGAATCGCAGCTGGAAAAAGCTTTTCTGTGCAACACAGCACTGTCTGTCCCTATCTATCTATCAGCAGTGAAAGGCTGAAGTGACTGGCCAAAATATGGCTGCCGATTATGCAGGACTGTGACATCACAGGGGTGACTGGGTGCTGATAGGCTGCATCCTGCATGTGATTCAGGGTCATCCCCCCTACCCTTGTTCCCGCCTTCCCAGGATTCCTTGCCCCATGTCCTCACATGTGGATCTGCCATTTTAAATGCCCTGGAACATGAACCGCACTAAATGGAGTTTAATGAAGCGATTCGGGCAATAGAATCACACCGATATTCACATTAGTTGCAAATAGAATTTTTCCTGAATTTGTAACGAATTCGGATTCGTCACATTTGATTTGCTCATCCCTAAATACTATGTTTACGAGAACCACTACTCAAATTAGAAAATAATAATATTAAAGATTATAATAAAGTTTTTTTTGTTCCCATCTTTGTATCGAATAATAAATGCCATATGATAAACAGATAATAGTATGCATTGTTTTGCAATAGGGAAACATAACAAAAAAAAGTTTTTGGGACAATAAATAAAATCACATTATTTAGGCAATCTTTAAGCATTTTTCAAAAGATGATTTATACTTTCAGGCAGGGAACAAAGGTTTCTTCTTGAGTTTACTAAACTTCTACAGCATTTTGAGGACACTGATAAACACATAAGCTTCCAAATTGTGGATACATTTATTTTGAGTACATTATAAACCTTATTGCTTGTCAACTGAGAACCAGTTAATGTAAGAACAATAAAGGATATTTGATTTTATAACTTTTAGCAAAACAGGAACATAGTTTGCATGGCTAAAAAAATACAGAAGTCCATCCACATCATCTGATTTTGCTTCAATACTGATCAAGAGGAAAGTAAAAACCACAAGAAGAAAGCAAAAACCACCCTGCGGCATACGCCTTCCACATTTTAAATCAGGCAAACAGAAAAAAATCCTGGCTCAACAACCCTTCTAAAGAATCTAGTAAGTATAACCTGTAATAGTATTTTACTCCAGAAAGGCATCTGGGCCTCTTTTTGAACCCTTTAGTGAATTCCTCTTGTACATGACCACTGAGGCCAATGACTGGCTGCAGTGCCCCATGAACAGTGTATGGTGACAACACAAGGGCGCTTCCAGGACACTGGACCAGAAGGAACAAGAGGTATGAGTACAAGTGAATTGTTATTTATTTCCACCACCAATCCCTGTCCCCTATCAATTATACTAAATATTTTTTAAACCAGAAAGTATGCACTGTTAGTAACCAAGGGCAATAACACATATACAAGGGCAATAACAAATATATTAAAGGAACGGTGACCCAATCAAAGTATGTACTGTTAGTAACCACCTTTTGTTTCCTATCACTGAGCCAGTTACACTATATGGACTAAAGTATTGGGACACCTACACATCACAGCTACAAGGGAAGTTATTTTCATTCTAGTTTATTCCAAAGGTGTTGTATGGGGTTGAGGTCAGGGCTCTTTACAGGCCTGTCAAGTTTTTCCCACACCAAATACTCCCAATCATGCATTCCTGGACCTTTCTTTGTGCACTGGGGCACAGTCATGCTAGGACAGAAAGGGACCGAACCCAGACTCTTCTCATGAAGTTGGAAGTATACAATTGTCCTGCCATAGTAAGGGATTGGCTGAGTGGTCCATCACTGCTAAGACAAGTCAATCTCGGAAGCAGGAAGAAGACTGACGAGTGTGGGACAGGATGCCTTCATACTAAAAGCTGCAGGGGATCGAGATAGGAGAATATGCTTTTTTTTATAGTACCCATATCAAAATAAAACAAAAAATATATGCCCAGATAACCACTTTAAGGTGACACTGCACATTTTTCTATGTTAGTACCACTGGTTTTGTAGAAAAATACCTTAGGCAGGCAGTTTTTTTTTTTATTCCAAACACAAAACAAACTTAAAGAGTACCTATCCCCATCTAAACTTTCCCTAATCCCTCTCCCCATCTGTCCCTGACTCTGACAAAGTCTACCCCTGCATTTATTTTGCTTTAAAACACCCTAAAAATACCTTTTTTCTATGCTCTTCAGTAGTGCAGTTGTAGGCACTTAGCAGGGGAGGTTGTCATAGCAACGGCAAGTCCATGGAGAGAGCGAGATAAGCAGTGTATATATAGAGGGGAGAGGAACATGAAAAAGAGAAGAGGGAATGTATCCTCTCTGTTCGCTCCCTGCATGTGTACAGCTCAGTGCTCCCTGCCTGTCTAACAGGTGGGGAGCTGCATTGAGCTGATTTCAGACGCACTCACTGAGTCTGAAATGCTTGCTTGACAGGATTGCTAGGGAGACCCCTAGTGGAGAAGTTTTTAAAGTAAAAAAAAAAACATGAAAGGAGGATTTTTTTTTAAATAAAAGCAATTAAAAAGTTGTTCAGTAGTGCTTTATCTTTAATATATAAAAAGTTTGTTTCATGAGAGGTACCCTTTAAAGGGGTAGTCCAGTGGTGAAAAACGTATCCCCTATCCTAAGAATAGAAGATGAGTTTCAGATCGTGGGGGGTCCGACCGCTGGGGCCCCCCACGATCTCTCTTACGGGGGCAGATAGCGCGTGTTGACCACCGCACGAAGCGGCGGCCGACATGCCCCCTCAATACTGTGCTATAGCAGAGCCGGAGATTGCCGAAGGCAGCGCTCTGGCTCTGCCATAGAGTTGTATTGAGAGGGCATGTCAGCCGCCGCTTCGTGCGTGGGCTGCCGGGGTCCAGTACAGGAGATCGCGGGGGCCCCAGCGGTCTGAAACTCATCCCCTATCCTTAGGATAGGGAATACGTTTTTTACCACTGGATATCTCCTTTAAAGAGTAGCTCCCACCACGTAAAAAAAAATTTTTTTGGGTACCTGCCTATAGCCCATCTATTCATAACCCCCTCCCTTCCTTCCTTTAAAATGTTTTTTACTACCTTAGAAATGTCTTTTTGCCTACCTGGTAGTGTGCTCACTTACCAGGCAGACTCAGGCGCAACGTCACTGATGCCTGCTGGGGGCAGACTTCCACCCTTAGCTCATCTATGCTGTGTTACCGTCGGGAGCACACATAGATGAGCGGCCAATAGCATGGCAGGCTGCTCCGGGGTCTCCTCCTCCCTGTTTAGCAGTGTAGTGTTATCCAGGGAGGAAGAGTATAGGAGCATCACCCCCCTGCCATGCTATTCTACACCGCCGACACCTGGGACTGAAATGAAATATAATATGTTAAATAAGACCTCAGATCAAACTTACCCGTACAGGACATGTACAGTCCTGGATAATCAGCGCGGCACTGAGATTCAGTACATGCTAGGGGGGGGGGGGGCGGGGATGGCCGTCTCGCGAGGCCAGTGAGCCAATGCGCGCAGCTCAGGTGTTAACAGCACTCACTCCCGCCTGTCTGATTGATAGGCAGGGAGCGAGCGCAGGCCGATTGAATTCAGATCGAATGCCCAGCCGGGATCGGTCCGAATTCAGCTGTGACGTCACAGCAGGCTGCAGCCGGCCGCAAGGAGAGAGACCCCTAGTGGCCAGATTTCAAGAGCAAAATAAAATAATTTAACCACAAAAAAAATTATAGAAGTATATTAGAGATATTTTGTAGTATATAAGTACTACAACATATCGAGAGAAAAAAAGTTGATGTCAGTGCCCATTTATTATACTCTGTTTCTTCCAGGGGTGTAGCGGTAGCAGTCGCACCAGGCCCCTAAGCAGATCAGCCACATAAAAGATCAGTATTATAACTGGCGCTGTTGCAGATTTTACATTGGGGCCCAGAAGCTACAGCTTTCTCCTCTGGTTTCTTCCCAGGTCCCTTTTACAATTCCTCTCTAACCACATTTTGAAACATTTATATTTATATTATAATTTATATTATTATTTTCATTCAAAAGTTTACATCAATAAATCAATCAAATAACAAATAAGTCAAGGAACAAAGAACAGGATACTCCATTTATAAACATGGAAATACTTATAGGGGTGTAACTTCCACAGGAGATATATACCCCTACCTATATTGGACTTATTGTTAACAAATTATAACTAAAATAGATAAACTATTTGAACCAAGAATCCTCTATCTAGCAAGGCATACTTTTAGATTATTCCCCTGAACACTATATTGTCTGCATCCTTGTACAGCTCTTTATTGGGGCAATGAAAAGGGAAGTCTGCTTTTCCAAGGTTTCTTGTCCAACGTGTATCTACTGCCTCTGGATATACTTGTGCTATTTAAACTGACTTTATTACAAAGTACCGTATTTTTCGTCATATAAGACACTCCGACATATAAGACGCACCTAATTTTATAGCATAAAAATCTAGAAAATAAAGATTCTGAACCAAATACAATGTAAAGTATAGGACAGTGATCTTCAACCTGCGGACCTTCAGATGTTGCAAAACTACAACTCCCAGCATGCCCGGGCATGCTGGGAGTTGTAGTTTTGCAACATCTGGAGGTCCGCAGGTTGAAGACCACTGGTATAGGAGGTAGTACTCACGTGTCCCCGCCGCTCCGGACCCGTCACCGCTGCCCTGGATGTCGCCCTCCATCGCTGTCCCCGGGGTGTCCCCGTCGCTCCGGAACGTCTCCGTTGCCCGGTATACTCTCTCTCCATTGCCGCCATGATGTCGCTACGCACGCTGCTGCGCACACCGCTCCTATTGGATGACGGGACAGCGTGCGAGACAACGTGATGACGACGAAGGAGAGCGCCGGCCATGCAGGGGATCCCGGCACGGAGCAGACACCGAGGAGGCAGGTAAGGTCCCTCCCGGTGTCCTGTAAGCTGTTCGGGACGCTGCGATTTCAACGTGGCGGTCCCGAACAGCCCGACTGAACAGCTGGGTTAGTGTAATTTTCGCTTCAGACACGGCAGTCAGCTTTGATCGCCGCATCTGAAGGGTTAATAAAGGGCATCACCGCGATCGGTGATGTCCTGTGTTAGCTGCGGGTCCCGGCCGTTGATGGCCGCAGGGACCGCTGCGATAGGTGTGTTTTCGCCTTATAAGACGCACCAACTTTTCCCCCCCAGTTTTGGGGAAGAAAAAGTGCGTCTTACACAGCGAAAAATACGGTATATGCAAAAAAACTGTGGCATTACAATATAAGACAGTAATAAAAGATAGTACATAGGCCTGAGGGGTTCTTGCAGTGTTTATATACCAGATACTCATAATTCACAGGAACATTCACCAGAGCCTTCCAAACGGCCAAGGTGGGGGACCTAGGATCCATCTAACGCAAGGCTATAGACTTGCGTGCTAAAAACAGCACCTCCCTAAGGAATACAATTTCATAAGGGGTCCACTGGTCCTCCTCAAGGAGACACAATAAACAGACCTTAATGTCAGAAAGTACGGGGCATTGCATAAGTGTGCCTAAAAATCCAAGTATCTGATCCCAGAAGCCCTGCACAGTCGGGCAGGACAACATTAAGTGTAGAAAATCTGCCCTGCTTGCTCCACATCGGTGACAGTTCATGGATGTAAGCCTACCCATTTTAACCAAACATGATGGTGTGAGGTAATATTGGTGAAACATGTATAATTGTGTTTGTTATTTACGGCAGGTCAAACATGTAAATGAGAGAAGAGAGCCTCCTCCCACCCCTCCTCATTTAACCCAGGCAGAAGAGCTTTCCACCGTGGCTCCCTGTCTATTTTAGCGCTAGTTGTGATATTTTATCTGGTATGAGATTTTATAAGCTGATTCAATATGGAATGAGCATTGAAAAACTTTCCTTATACATTTGAAGGCTCTCTGCCTTTCTTCTATGGGATATTAAAGGGGTATTCCAGGAAAAAAGGCGATTTTTTTATCACTTACCGTAAAATCTCTTTCTCGAAGGATCCATTGGGGGACACAGACAGTGGGTGTATCTTGCTGTCTCTAGGAGGTGTGACACTATGGTGATAAAAAAAAAGTCAGCTCCTCGCAGCAGGATACACCCGCCTCCAGGCTCTGAGCTAGTCAGTTTAAGTTCCAGAGCAATAGGAGACCAATAGGTCAAGGAAAAACCCAAAGAGCTGCCAATTCAGACACCCTCCGGATGGAGGTGATAGCCACCAGAAACGCCACTTTCCAAGAAAGGAGGCGGAGAGACACCTCTCTAAGGGGCTCAAAGGGTGCACCCTGGAGGGCACTCAGAACCAAATTCAAGTCCCAGGGAGGAGAGGGAGACCGATAAGGAGGAACAGCGTGCGCCACTCCTTGCAGGAAGGTTCGGACATGAGGATTAGAAGCCACAGGCCGCTGGAAAAGAACAGTAAGGGCCGAAACCTGACCCTTAAGGGAACTGAGAGACAACCCCAGTTCCAACCCCGACTGCAAAAAGGAGAGAAGACGGGGAACAGAGAAGGTCACCAGGGAGAAGTCCTGTGCTTCACACCAACGAAAATAAGACCTCCAAGTACGGTAGTAAATCCTTGCAGAGGAGGGCTTACGAGCCTTGAGCATGTTGCGAATGACTTGGGAAGAGAACCCGCGGGCCCTCAAAACCGCGGTCTCAACCGCAACGCCGTCAAATGCAGTGACTGCAAATTGGGGTGGCAAAGGGGACCCTGAGAGAGCAGGTCCGGACGGGGCGTAAGGCGCAGTGGAGCGTCGTCCAGGAGCCTGACTATGTCGGCGTATCATGACCTTCGAGGCCAATCTGGAGCTACCAGAATGGCGGGGATGTCCTCTGCCTTGAGCTTCCTCAGCACCCTGGGAAGAAGCGGAAGAGGAGGGAACAGATAGGGTAGGGCAAACCTCGCCCAAGGAATCACTAGGGCATCCACGGCAAGAGCCTGAGGGTCCCGGGACTTGGACACAAAAGGAAGGATCTTCCGATTGTGCCGGGACGTGAAGAGGTCCACGTCCGGAATGCCCCAGAGGTCACAGAGTTGCGCGAAGACCTCTGGATGTAGAGACCACTCGCCGGGGTCGGGTGAGGACCGACTGAGAAAGTCTGCTTCCCAGTTGAGCACCCCCAGGATGTGAATCGCCGAAATGGCCGGAACCTTGCTCTCCGCCCAAGAGAGAATCTTGGTCACCTCGGCCATGGCTGCCGAGCTGCGAGTGCCGCCCTGACGATTTATGTACGCCACGGCCGTGGCATTGTCCGACTGAACGTGGACAGGACGGGATTGAAGATGGAACTGCCAATGAAGAAGACAAAGAAGAATCGCCCGTAATTCCAATATGTTTATCGGAAGAAGGGTCTCCTGGGGAGACCAGAGTCCCTGAACCGTCCAATCCCTGAACACGCCGCCCCAGCCCGACAGGCTGGCATCCGTTGCAACAACCTGCCAGTGAAGGGGAAGAAACGACCACCCTTGGAGAAGAAGGGGGGAGCGGAGCCACCAGAGCAGAGACTGACGGACCCTGAGAGGGAGAACAATCTGACGATCGAGGGACAGAGGAGACCTGTTCCACCGAGAGAGAATCGCCAGTTGAAGGGGGCGGTAATGAAACTGGGCAAAGGTACGGCCTCCATAGTTGCAACCATCCAACCCAGGACTTCCATACAAGTGCGGATGGAGACTGATACCTGGGTCCGAAGGGAGCGGACCCCCGACCGGAGCGCCAGACGTTTGTCCGGCGGAAGATGAATTTCGGCAGAGGCCGTGTCGAATTGAAGTCCCAGAAAGGTTAGAGACTGGGTAGGACGGAGGACTGACTTGTCCTGGTTGACCATCCACCCAAAGTGAGTCAGAGTGTGGAGAGTGATGTCCAGATTCTCCAGAGTCTGGGCCCTGGTTGGAGCCTTGATGAGAAGGTCATCCAGATAGGGTATCACCGAGATTCCCCTCGACCGTAACAGGCCCATCACCGGCGCAAGGACCTTTGTAAAGTCCCGAGGAGCCGTGGCTAGACCAAAGGGGAGGGCTACAAATTGAAAGTGCCCCTCCGGGACCGCAAAGCGGAGGTACCGACGATGGCCCAGAAATATTGGCACATGGAGGTAGGCATCCTTGATGTCCACCGATGAAAGGAACTCCCCTTGTTCCAGGGACGCCACTACTGAACGGAGAGATTACATTCAGAAGTGGCGGATGAGAAGATGATGGTTGAGACGCTTGAGGTCCAAAATTGGACACACAGAACCGTCCTTCTTGGGGACCACAAAAAGATTTGAATAGAAACCCCGAAACCGTTCCCCTGGAGGAACAGGAACGATAACCCCCTGGAGAAGCAGAGACTGGTGAGCCGCTCGAAAATGCTTTGCCAGAGGAGGAGACTGGGGGGGCCCGGGATCGAAAAAAGCGATCCCTCGGAAGGGATGCAAATTCGATCCGGTGACCCAAGAGTCTTGAATGTGAGAGGTCCAAATGTCTCGAAAAAGTAAGAGATGACCTCCCACCCGAGAAGAAACCGCGGGTGAAGGCCTCACTTCATGCAGAAGTGGGCTTGCGGTTGCCTGATTTGGGTGCAAAACAGCCAGACCGGTTGGAGTTCGACTTCCAAGACGGGCGAGCCCGGAACGAGGGAGCCTTCTTGTCCCTCGAGGGCACCTGCCCGGACCCCTTGTTGGAGCTGGAGTTCCGAAAGGACCGAAAGGAAAAGGACTTCTTTTGGGAAGTAGGGCGAGCCTTATTTTGAGGTAACAAGGAACTCTTACCTTCCGTTGCCTCGGAGATAATCTCATCAAGGCATTTGCCAAAAAGACGGCCACCCGTAAAGGGAAGCTCAGTGAGAGATCTTTTGGAAGCGGCTTCCGCATTCCAAGCCTTAAGCCAGAGGACCCACAGCATAGGCAGAACAACGGGCTGCCTGCATGGAAGCTGCGCACAGAAAATCCCCGGCTTTGGAGCATTGGAGAGCCAAAGCAGATAGATCCTCCGGGGGGGATCCCGCTAAGATATCCTGACGGAGCTTTTGGCACCACTCCGACAGGCCCTTGGACACCCATGTGGAGGCGAAGATGGGAAGAAGAGAAGAGCCAGCAGCTTCAGTGGCAAACTTTGCTTAGGATTCTACCTTCTTGTCTGTGAAATCCTTGAAGGCAGCGGCATCTGCCAGAGGCAGTGTAGTCGCCTTATTGAGACGGTAAACTGGTGGATCCACTGAGGGAGGAGAAACCACCTTAGTGACAAAGACCTTGTCAAATGGATAACGATCTTGAATTGTCTTGATTCCCAGGAACCTCTTGTCTGGATGTTTCCATGCGGTTTCCAGAATGTCGTCAAAGTCAGCGTGAGAGCTGAACTTCTGAGGTGCTGGCTTAGCACGATGAAAGGATACTCCTGGATTGACATCCGAAGATCCTGGGTCCTCTAAGTGAAAGGTGTCTCTTAGGGCTGTATATAAAGAGTTAACCATTGCAACAGAGTCCGGGCGGTCCTCTGAGTCAGATGCCGGCTCGGAAGCCTCGTCCACCAGTTCACCAGGGGAATGAGAATGAGTAGAGGCAGTCCTGGAGGGGGGCGACTCTGACCGAGAACGCGGCTCTGGCGTGGCAGAGCGGCGACTCCGAGAACGTCCTCTGGAGGAGCGACGTTTGTGCCCAGATGACAGGGGGGGGGCGACCAACAAGGGGAACGCTCACGTCTACCTGAAGACTCATTGGAAGAGTCAGACGAGGCACCCCTAGGATGCTTGTGAGAGCGTGAAGTATGTGGAGACAAGAAGCGAGCCCTTCCAGAGGTCCTGCGCCGAGAAGACCCCTTCAAGGCGGACACCACTTCCCAGGAGGCCTCAGCCACCGAGTGGGAGACTTTGGTCAAGTCAGCCATATACTGGGTCAGGGAAGAAACCCAGGTTGGGGGAGCGGCTGGATCCACCGGGACCGAAGGGGCATCATGGGGTACCAGGGGGTCTGGGGGAGCAGTGGAGAAGGCAGGACATGTGGGCTCAGCAGAGCCAGACATTTTGGTATTACAGTGCTTACAGAGATAGTAAGTCACTGAAGTTCCAGGTGTCTGTTTAGAGGGAGGAACAGCTCTGGGTACGGACATAATGAGGGAAAAGAATGGAGATAGGAACTTTCTCACCCTAGTCTGTGTCCCCTGTCAGCTGCAGTGAGGAGACTCGCTCTGTGCAGCTAGAGAGAGAAACAGGCCAGCCAATAGGAAGAGAGGGGTGTTCCTGAAGCAAGGCACTAAGTAACTGACCCCTTCCTACTGAAAATCGCGCCCACGGCGCTGATTGGAGGCTGCTTCGCGCCTCTGAGCGGAGCTACAGACTGGCCGAAGAGAACTATCATGGCGCCCGCTCCTTGTCTCGAGCGCACCTGTCGGACGTTTGTGCGCTCGGGGGAATAGGGCGGGCGGCCAGCGCCGGCAGAGACTGCCGGTGAAAAGAAGTAAGCCGGCGCTAAAGCGCCCGGCTCATAACAGCGCCGCGGCTGTCAGCCGCTTATAAGGCGCTGCCGACAAAGTGAAAGTAAGCCGGCGCTGAGGGCGCCCGGCCCAGGACAGTGCCGCGGCTGACAGCCGCGTATAAGGCGCTGTTTAGAAGTAATATCAATCACACACACGCACACAAAGTGAAGCGCCGGAATAAGGCGCTGTGGAAGTAGTCACCCAAGCACACACACACACACAAGTGAAGTGCCCCCTATATGATGTCCCTTCAGGAGCCACTGCTCCCCCAAAAATAAACTGCAGCCCCTGTAAGCTAGCCCCAAAAACTAAAGGTGGGCCAAAACAGGGGGTCTCCAGCTGCTGCGAGTCCGTACCTGTGGAGGAAAAAAAGGGAGAAGTACTTACCTCAGTCAGAAGAACTCACCTACTGGAGTCTTCAGTCAGCATTAGTTACCTGCATCACGCCTGGCTGCTATGCGCGAGCGAGGCGAGCAGGGAAATAGGGGGACCCGGACCCGTGAGGTACCACCCAAGCGCTGACCATTGGCGAGGGGGGGTGAACAGCGCATATACGCAATGTCTGTGCCCCCTCACTCGCAATGGGGAAACGGGGAACCGCAGTCCCTGAGTCCCCACCTGAAAACAGAAAAGAAAAGGAATAAAAAACTAACACGTCCCTAACTAGGAAAACAAAAAAATTAGAAGACCTGGTCTGGAGCAACCCAGACCACGTCCACCTCCTTCAGACACTAAGCTTAAACTGACTAGCTCAGAGCCTGAAGGCGGCTATATCCTGCTGGGAGGAGCTGACTTTTTTTTATCCCCATAGTGTCACACCTCCTAGAGACAGCAAGATACACCCACTGTCTGTGTCCCCCAATGGAGCGGATAGAGAAAACTTTTTTATATATATCAACTGGCTCCAGAAAGTTAAACAGATTTGTAAATTACTTCTATTAAAAAATCTATATCCTTTCAGTACTTATGAGCTTCTGAAGTTAAGGTTGTTCTTTTCTGTCTAAATCCTCTCTGATGACACCTGTCTCGGGAAACGCCCAGTTTAGAAGAGGTTTGCTATGGGGGTTTGCTTCTAAACTGGGCGTTTCCTGAGACACGTGTCATCAAAGAGGATTTAGACAGAAAAGAACAATCTTAACTTCAGAAGCTCATAAGTACTGAAAGGATTAAGATTTTTTAATGGAAGTAATTTAAAAATCTGTTTAACTTTCTGGAGCCAGTTGATATATATAAAAAAGTTTTCTCTATCGGCTCCATTGGGGGACATATATATATATAAAAAGTTTTATCCTTGAATACCCCTTTAAGGCCCATGTTTTACTTTCTTTGGCAATGAGTCTCTCTGTATCTAGCTTGGCTCAGTTTTTTTTAAAGAGTTTTTTCCCTTATTGCTTTTTAATGCTTCTTTAGTGCCTTCCTGATTTAGTTAACATGCTTTTTTCTGTAATTTTTTGCCCCTTTTCCATTTACTTATCTACATTGGCTTTCACCTATCCCTGACTTTTTTATTCCCATGAGGTATGTACCTCTCCTAATGAAAATGTGAAACATTTCCAAAAATTTCACTATAAATGTTGTTCCAGTGAGGACTCAGAACTTGAATTTTTTATGCATTTTTGTTACAGAATAACAACTGCAATGCCAAAATGTTAACAAAGGTAAATACATTATGCTGACTAGGTTATTTTCAAATACAGCTTTTTCCACAGGGAAAAGCTGGAAATTAGCTCTACTGAATGACACCAGCGCTAATCCACATGCAGATCTGGTCTATTGCAAACAGCAAATCCATGGCAGAAATCTAGAATTCAGCCTCAGATATCTGCTACAGAAACAAAGATTTCCACATTACCCAAGCAGTGTCATTGTCAATAACCACCCATTGGTTTCAACATGAGAAGGATGCACACAGAAAAAAAGTGATCTATCACTTTTTTCCCACTCAGCTATGCTCTGAAGCTTCCATTGAAGTCAATGGGAACTTCAGGTCTGCTGTTCCCCCCCAAAGCCTGCATGTTTCCTGGGGTTCAGAAAAAGCCTTTGCCTGTGTAAACCTACCCATAAAAGAGTTTGGGGAAAAATGTTATTCACCTATTCTGCCCAGGTTGACACAATTAAAATAATAAACTTTGACTTACCTCCTGCTGCTCCTTCAGTATACTGGTATCACTCTCTCATCCTCTGGTGTGGTCTTCTTCCTGTTTTTGGGGCCCGACACGTCACAATGCAGCTTAGCTAATCTCTGGCCGTGGTGATGTCCTACCTCAGCAGGTGATAGGCTCAGGGCCAGTATGATGTACTGGGCATAGGCAGAAGAAAGAAGGCTGGGCCCGAGCTCACATACATCACAATTCCGCTCCGCCTAACACTGGCCACAGTGGTACACTGCTTCAGTCGACGATTAGTTGAGCCAAAGTGTGACATGCCGGACCCCAAAAGCAGAAAAGACTGCACCGGAAGATGGGAAAATGATATCATTGGCACTGAAAGAATGGCAGAAGTCAAAGTTTGTTATTTTAGCCTAGACATAATGGGCAAATATAACATTTTGCTGGATAACCCCTTTCAAATTAGCAATTTGTAAATATCGCCTGTTAAAGGCTAAATCTCAAATTAATTACATTTCTACTCACCTTACTGCTTTAGGAGATGTTTCGAAAGGAATGTTTCTGTTGTATTGAGCATCGTAAACGTATGCAGCAGCCAGTAACAATTTCTGATCAAAAAGAAAAAATTCACAATGTAAATCAGTCTAAAAACAGTGGAAGGAAACTAAAAAATATCAAACATGCTGAATGGCATAGATATAGGGGTTGCAGTGGTTGCAATTGTTATAGGGCTCCAAAGCCTATGAAGTCCACAAGCTCCCTATTACAATTATGCAGGGCCATCTTCTTCCCTACAAATTTCCTAAAACTGTTGTGTGTAGTAGTAGGGTGTGACTTGCATGCACATGTCTGTGCTGTTGTAGAAACCTTCTTTCCTCAAGACGTAGAGGATGCCCCCTTGTTATAGATACAGTCCTGGGTATAAATAGGCCAATAAAAAGGTCTCTGTACGGCCCCTGATATATTTATACATAGTTATTAGGTCGCCCCTAAGTCTTCTTTTTTCTACACTAAATAACCCTAATTCTTTCTGGGTACTGTAGTCCTCCCATTCCCCGTATTTTTCCTCCCCATGTAAATTACCTTACATTTATCAGTGTTGAACCTCATCTGCCACTTCCCAGCCCAAACCTCCAACCTATCCAAATCCATTTGTAACAGTGCACTGTCCTCTATAGTGTTTATCGCTTTACAGAGTTTAGTATCATCTGCAAAGATTACTACTTTACTACTCAACCCCTCTACCAGGTCATTAATGAATATTTTTAATAGAACAGGCCCCAAGACTGACCCCCTGTGGTCCCCACTAGTAACAGTCACCCAATCAGAATAAGTACCATTAATAACCACCCTCTGTTTCCTATCACTGAGTCAGTTACTTACCCACTTGCACACATTCTCCCCCAGCCCCATCCTTCTCATTTTATGCACCAATCTTTTATGTGGCACCATATCAAATGCTTTGAAAAAATCCAGATATACGACATCCAGCGATTGTCGCTGGTCCAGTCTGGAGCTCACCTCCTCATAAAAGCTGATCAGGTTAGTTTGACAGGACTGATCCCTCATAAAGCCATGCTGATATGGAGTCATACATTTATTTTTAGCAAGATATTCCAAAATAGCATCCCTTAGAAAACCCTCAAACAATTTACATAAAATGGAGGTTAAACAAACAGGCCTAAAATTGCCGGGGTCACCTTTTAACCCCTTTTTAAATATTGGCACCACCAATAGGGGTCTGTCTATTACATTACTTAATTCCTTTAGAATGCCATCTGGACCTGGTGATTTGTCTATTTAGATTTTTTGTAGGCGGCACTGTACTTCTTCCTGGGTTAGACAGGTGAGTTTACCCTATCTCGCTGTATTTTACCTGCCATTTCATTTTCCTCGGTGAATACAGTGGAGAAGAATTTGTTTAATATATTTTTGCTTTTTCCCCGTTTATAATTTCTTCTTTCTTGTTTTTTAAAGGGTGAACACTTTCATGTTTAACCTTTTTGCTATTTATATAGTTAAAGGGGTACTCCGCCCCTGGCATCTTATCCCCTATCCAAAGGATAGGGGACAAGATGTTAGATCGCCGTGGTCCCACTGCTGGGGACCCCGGGGATCGCCGCTGCGGCACCCCGCCATCATTACTGCACAGAGCGAGTTCACTCTGTGCGTAATGATGGGCGATACAGGGGCCGGAGCAGTGTGACGTCATGGCTCCGCCCCTCATGACATCACGGCCCGTCCCCTTAATGCAAGTCTATGGCAGGGGGCGTCACGCCACGCCCCCTTCCCATAGACTTGTATTGACGAGGGCGGGCCTTGACGTCCCGAGGGGCGGAGCCATGATGTAACGATGCTCCGGCCCCTGTATTGCCCGTCATTACGTGCAGAGCGATCTCGCTCTGCGCAGTAATGATAGCGGGGTGCCGCAGCAGCGATACCCGGGGTCCCCAGCAGCGGGACCCCGGCGATCTGACATCTTATCCCCTATCCTTTGGATAGGGGGTAAGATGTCTAGTGACGGAATACCCCTTTAAAGAACATTTTGGGGTTAGTTTTACTCTCTTTGGCAATAAGTCTGTGTCTATTTTTGCTGCTTTTATCTGTTTCGTACATATTTTTAATTTTTTGTCTATAGCTTTTTAATGCTTCTTCACTGCCACCCTGTTTTAGTAGTTTAAATGCTTTATTTTTGTCATCTATTGCCCCCTGAACATTTTTATTCATCCATATTGGTTTTCTTTTATTCCTGATTCTTTTATTCCCATAAAGTATATACAGTGAGAATTTAAGATATTTTTAAAAGTCTCCCATTTAGTGTCAGTATTCTTGTTTTTGAGGACATTATCCCATTTTATATTGTTAATCAAACTTTGCCTTCCTAAAGTTCATTGTTTTTGTGGCCCCTCTAGAGATTCCCTTATTGAAGAACAAGTTATAATGTATTATATTATGATCACTATTTCCTATATGTCCTGCACCTTAGTTACTCTGTCAGGTCTGTTGGTTAAAGGAGTACTCCTGTGCACACTTTTTTCATGTTATCCCATCCGGGCTGCAAAATAAAAGAAAACGCACTTTATCTTACCTGCCAACGAGCCCCCAGAGCTCCGGTACAGGTGTTCGGTCCCCGGGCTGTATTCTTCTTACTTCCGGTTAGCCCGGCACGTCACACGGAGCTTCAGCCTATCACTGGCCGCAGCGATGTCCCGCCTCGGCCAGTGATAGGCTGAAGCTCCGTGTGACATGCCGGGCTAACCGGAAGTAAGAAGAATACAGCCCGGGGACCGAACACCTGTACCGGAGCTCTGGGGGCTCGTTGGCAGGTAAGATAAAGTGCGTTTTCTTTTATTTTGCAGCCCGGACGGGATAACATGAAAAAAGTGTGCACCGGAGTACTCCTTTAAAGGGGTTGTGCGCTGCCCTGCCTTTCTGAGCTCCGCTCGCAGCGTCCGGAAGTGCATTACTCCGAACGCTGTGTGCGGGCTTTCGTGTTCGTGGCCGCACCCTCGTGACATCACGCCCGGCCCCTCGTGACGTCACGAGGGGGCGGCCGCGAACACGGAAGCCCGCACACAGCGTTCGGAGTAATGAACTTCCGGACGCTGCGAGCGGAGCTCCGAAAGGCAGGGCAGCGCACAACCCCTTTAATATTAAGTCTAGCAGGGCGCCCCCTCTGGTCGGGCCCTGCACTATTTGGGACAGATAATTGTCTTTAGCTATAGTCAGAAACCTGTTTCCTTTATGAGATTCATAGGACTCAGTCTCCCAATTTATATCAGGATAGTTAAAGTTATTATCACTCATTGTGATTTGCTGCCTTGTTTATTTTCTTCAGTAATTGATCTTCTGCCTCTTCCATTATGTTTGGTGGCTTATAGCAAACCCTTACCAGAACTTTTTTTTAATCTCCATATATTCTACCCATAATGACTCCACATTATCGTTTCCCTCCCGTATATCCTCCCGCATTGCGGCCCTCAGACTGGACTTTACATAAAGACAAACTCCTCCCCTTTCCGTTTTGTCCGATCCTTCCTGAATAGACTATATCTCTGTATGTTGACCGCCCAGTCACAGCTATCGTCCAACCAAGTCTCTGTTGTACCCATTATGTCATAATTCTCCTCAGACATCAACCACTCCAGTTAGTCAGTTTTTTTGGACAGACTTCTGACATTAGTCAACATGCAATTCAATGGTGAATTTTTTCTTCTTCCTATAACGCCTATCCCTATTAACTATTCTAACCCCTCCCTCTGCTCCACCCCCAGGTATATTAATAAGTCCCCCCTCTCTAGCTACACTATCTTCCCCCTCTATGTTGAAGGTACCCTCCCCCCCAGTCCCTAGTTTAAACACTCCTCCACCCTTCTAGCCATCTTTTCCCCAAGCACAGCTGAACCTTCCCCATTGAGGTCCAGTCCGTCCCTACGGTAGAGCGATTATTCACCAGCGAAGTCGGCCCAGTTCTCCATAAACCCAAATGCTTCCTTCTTACACCAGCTTCTGAGCCACTTGTTTACCTCCTTAATGTCCCGCTGCCTCTCTGGTGTGGCTCGTGGTACAGGTAATATTTCTGAAAATATTACATTGGAGGTCCTTGCCTTAAGCTTGCGGCCTACGTCCCTGAAATCATTTTTAAGGACACTCCACCTACCTCTTACTTTGTCATTGGTGCCAATATGTACCATGACTGCTGGGTCCTCTCCAACCCCACCCAGCAACCTGTCAACCCGATCCGCGATGTGCCGAACTCGAGCGCCAGGAAGACAACACACTGTTCGGCGATCCCGGTCTTTGTGACAGATCGCCCTGTCTGTCCCCCTAATAATTAAGTCTCCCACTACCAGTACCTGTCTGGCCTTCCCTGAATTCCTCCCTCCCTCCTTACTGGAGCAGACACCCACCTGGCAGTCAGAGGCGGTATCCTGCTGCAGTTCTGCTAGCTCTGAAATGGCATCCCCCTCATCTGCCAACCCGGCAAACTTGTTGGGGTGTGCCAGTTCAGGACTAGCCTCCCTGACACTTTTACCTCTACCCTGTTTTCTGACTGTAACCCAGCTAACTGCCTGACTGTCCTGCCCTTCCGTCTCACTATCCTCCTCCACCTCTACCCTAGAGCATACCTGCTCAGTGAGCAGGAGACTCCTCTCCAAGTTGTCAATGCGTCTCAATGTTGCCAGTTGCTCCTCTAGATCCAGGATCTGAGCTTCCAAATGAACAACTCGCACACATCTCGCACAACAATATGCACCCTCAAACTGCTGTTCAAGGATTGCATACATTGCACAAGATGTACACCGGACTGCGTTTTCCAACATGGAGGCCATCTAGCTATGAGGAGTTCACAGATTAACAGCCAAAAACAGACAGTAACTATTAGAATTAAATTCTAAGTAGACATTGTGAGTTAAAGTCTCTACAGTGTAAGGAAAGTAACACTCACAGTGATCTCAAACTGCTGCTTTCAAACTCTGTTTTATAACTCTCTTTCGACAGCCTCTCTTCCAAAGCACACTCAGACAGAGCATGCCATGGTAGGTGGAGGCCTTGTTAAAGATTTTGACAGAGAAGCAATAAAATACCGTTGCTGCGATTATCTGCAAAACTAGGGAACCGCTGACCAGATAACAAGGAAACTCTGACCTAATAATAAATACAATGCCAGGACTGCTACAAATATCAGCATAGCATAGTATCATCCAGGTTGCCCAATTGTGGCATTTTTTTTACCAGCATGACCCCTGACTTGTAATGTTACTGATTTTGCATTTCAGACACATGCCAAATTAAGGCAGCTTACAAATATACATACAAATGTTCAGCCTTGACCAAAATCCAATAATGAATACCTTGTTGGGGGAAATACTAATCAAAATACACCCGAATTATGCATAAAAAAAAAAATAACAACATTGCATAATACCAGTGCTGGCCCAAGGCATTGTGCTGCCTGGGTCCAAGAGTGAAATGCTCCTCCCCCCCCCCCCCCCGCCCCCGCCAAAAAGAAAAAAAAAAAAGGTATTAGGTAGGTAGCAGTTCCCCCATATTAGGCAGGCAGCATAGTTTCCCCACATTAGGTAGCATAGTTTCCCCACATTAGGTAGCATAGTTTCCCCACATTAGGTAGCATAGTTTCCCCACATTAGGTAGCATAGATTCTCTGCCCCCCCCCCCCCCCCCCCAACCAGACACACTCACCTGGCCTGTGCCGCGATTCTCTCCGGCGGCGGCCTGACGAGTAACGTCACTGACATCTCCTGCACAGGTCTGCGGAGGAACATCACTTACACGACATCACTCGTCAGACCCGACTGACACGGAAAAAAAAAGGGGGCGGATCCCAAGGTAGGGCCGGCCCTGATACATATTATGGTCCAACTTTATTATGTGTTTTAGATACCTCATAAGACAGTTTTGAGGAGACTAAAAAAAGGAGAATAGCTAAGTGGCATGTATGATGTGCGGAATTTGTTAATGCTGTGCTGTATCCTGCTTCCTGAACCATCCTTCTGCAGAGGCAGGAAGTTCTGTAATCACAAACTTGAAGGGGGAATAAGTGAAGAACTTAATTTTAACCCCTCCTGCACAAATGTTAGAATCCAGTTGTTGGATGGAAATCTTTCCCCAATTTTTCATAAAAGTTCATAATCCTGCCGCCCACTTTGCCATCCTTGTTTGTCAGGACTGCAGCTGAAAATTCTGGGTCAAGACACAGCCATTGGTAGTGAGGAAAGAATATAAATTAGAATAAAAGGTATTCTGCTGCTCTACCACTTTAATGCTTGACTGAATGTATATATGTTATCTACATTGGGGTACACAGTTATCCCCTACCCACAGGATAGGGAAAAAATATCTGATCGCAGGGGTCCGACCATTGGGACCCCCTCAATCTCCAGAACAGGGCCCAGACTCTCAGTGAGAGAGTGTGCTGTAGACCACACGTGCTCCCTTAATTTGTTTGGGAGTGCCAGAGATGCATGAAAGCTGGACTTTGGCATCTCTTGTGCTCTCAGACACTTATCCCATATCCCATGGAAACGATAAGATCGATTTCACTGGACAACTCCAAAGGGGTCCTTGGTTTACATGAATTATTTTGCCAAGCATTTTAAGCCTACACCAGAAGTGGAACCAACTCAGAGAAAAACCACACTTGAAAGATTTGCACCTTTTTGTATGTTTTGCACCCACTTGTGGTATTCCTTGACAAAAAAATACATTATGCACCAAAGGAGTTGTTACAAATGAATAAAACTTTATATGTGTGAATTACAATATTGCAATTACAATATTAGAGAGAACAAACATGTTTATTGGGGTAAACTGTACAATAGAAAGGAGGCTCTAGTACCCCTATTGGGCCACCTCCAGCCTGGATACAGAATGAGATGAGGTTGGGCATGGAGGCATACAGATTCTGTATGGCATCCTTTGACATACTTGCCCAAAGATGTTGCAGTTGGGCCTCTAGATTCTGCACTCTGGTAAGGTTCTGAAGCTGGCTCTCTATAAATGTCCTATTGGCAGGCCAGGCCAAAAAAATGGTGCAATCTGGCGGAAGCTATTTTGGGCAGTCTGTGATCATTATCCTGTTAAAAATGCCAATTGGAAGCCCTGCCATGAGAGACAACACGGCACGTGTCTGTCATATCACTACTACAGGTGACAGACTGTCTATGTCAGAGCTTTCCAAACTTTTCATTTTGGTGACATCATTTTTAGACATGCATAGTTTTCTGACACACTCCTCGCTATACCACCAATTCCACGCATTGTGTTGCACATTCTACGGCACACAACGTAATGCCAGTTTCAGCTGCTTTCCCCAAATGCCATTTTATCAACTCCCACCTTCATCACCACCGATGCTATTTCATCCCCTCCCTTCACCCCCCCGTGTCATTTCATCTCCCCCCCCCATTCATTACCCCCTGTGTCATTTAATCCCACCCTTCATCATCCCGTGTGATTTAACCCACCCCATTATGGCACATCCCCCACCCCCTATGCCATTCCTCCCTGTCCCATTTCATCCCACCCCTGTGATCCCCTCCTGTGCCATTTCATTCCCCCCTCTTTCCCCCACTGCCATTTCAATTCCCCCCTTTATCACCCTCTGTGCCATATCATCAAAAAACTCCTCCCCCCCAACTCCTCTCTATGATCCTTCTGCTGTTCCGTTGCATTTCTCACCTAGCCGGTGTCCCTCGATGCGCTCCAGCAGGCTTAGGTGAAGGGACCTGGCGTTAAGGACAAGCAGCGTCCTCTGTGTGATGTCAGGAATGTCACTGGTTGAAATCTTCAGCAGAAAATCCTGCACATCAAATCTGCAGAGAATACTGTACGTGTGAATTAGGGATCAACCGATTATCGGTTTGGCCGATATTATCGGCCGATATTCACGATTTTGGACATTATCGGTATCTGCAATCACCTGTTCCCAGGGTCCGCGCTACTTCTGGCTCCTGCGGCGCCCTGCACTATTGCTGTGCGCTGCGCAATGACGAGTGACGTCCTCAACGTGACGTCACGGTCAGTGTGCACAGTGACAGCTCAGGACGCCGCCAGAGCCAGAAGTAGCGCGGACCCTGGGAACAAGTAATTATAAAACCGGGGATGGGGGAGGCAATGGGGCAGCAGCGGTGGTTGGACTCAGGACCGGCAGGGGGAGAGAAGCGGACGGCGGCGGTCTCTGGGTAGAGGATAGGCAGGGGGATCAGTGGCGGTCTCTGACCAGAGGATAGGCAGGGGGGTGGGTCAGCGGCGGTGGTGGTTGGACTCAGGAGGACCCCAGGACAGGCAGGCGGAGAGAAGAGGGTGGCGGCGGCGGTCTCTGGCCCAGCAAAAGACGCTGCAGTTCATTGATTTAAAGCGCCCGCTTTAAATCATTGATCTGCAGCTACTTCTGCAGGGCCGGGGGTGGGGGTGGTTTGGTTAGAAATAGCCGATAACTTATACCAGAATTATCGGTATAAGTTATCGGCTATCAGCCTGAAAGTTTACAGATTATCAGTATCGGCCCTAAAAAATCAATATCGGTCGATCCCTAGTGTGAATAGACCATTAAAGTGTCCGTGGCCCATGCTGGACTTGAACAGGCAATCAGCACCGTGGCCACTTTAACCCCTTAACGACCAAGGACGTATATTTACCCTCATACCGCCCCATATGCGGAAAAATTAAGTTATAGGGGTCAAAAGATGACAATTTTAAACGTATACATTTTTCTGCATGTAGTTATGATTTTTTATAGAAGTACAACAAATTCAAACCTATATAAGTAGGGTATCATTTTATTCATATGGACAAACAGAATAAAGATAAGGTGTCATTTTTAGCAAAAAATGTACTGCGTAGAAACGGAAGCCCCCAAAAGTTACAAAATGGCGTTTTTTCTTCAATTTCGCCGCACAATGATTTTTTTTTCCATTTCGCCGTAGATTTTTGGGTGAAATGACTGATGTCACTGCAAAGTAGAATTGGTGGCGCAAAAAATAAGCCATAATATGGATTTTTAGGTGCAAAATTGAAAGGGTTATGATTTTTAAAAGGTGAGGAGGAAAAAATGAAAGAGCAAAAACGAAAAAACCCGTGGTCCTTAAGGGGTTAAATCAGTGAGCAGTGGTAGCTGCTGCTGTGGGACTGGACACGCCTGGGGATTACAGCCGACAGACTAGTGTGTCACGGCACTCAGTTTGGAAAGGACTGGTCTATGTGAAGGCTTCTAAGATCATCACACCAGCAACTGGGGTAGTCACTTACCAGCAAAGTGGCATGGGGCATCCATATTCCAAACTAACCGCTGTCATATAACAGGGAACAATAAAATTACATTTTTGTGACCTTTTGAGCCATTTTAAATTACAAAACAGCTGAAAATGACTTGTTTGAACATAGCCTTAGGGTGTCATATGCTGGTTTGTTGATCAGAGTTGAAGTGTCACCAGTAATAAAAGTTTTACTGCAACCACTGCCTTACTTATGTCATGTACTGTACTAGCACTATATAAAAGGGGAAAAAAGTAGCATAAACCGCACTTATCACTGGATTTTTAAGATTTTAAGAAAAACTAAGCAGCAGAAAAGACAAGGTCCTGAGAAGGAGAGAGGATCACTTTCCTATCTGCTAATATTTTACCCAGTTCATTACATTGTAACAGAAAGTCAGCAATTTTGATCCTTCACATGTTCACTGTCTACAAGGATGAATTACAAGTTCAGAACAACACATTCTGAGCGGTGACCACCAGATTCAATGAAATGGCTAATAGATCTTGGACTGATATCTAGTTCATGAACTTTAGCTATATGGATCTTCATACCCTAGATCACTAGAAGGGCTACAAATACACTTCATCATTTCTTTTAAGGAAGTTTATTGTTTTGAAAACAGAAGTAAACAAGAGTCTGATGTTTTCCTGCATAGACAAAATAAACAATGTATCTTCTGAACTATCTGATGTACATGCACTGATCTTCATGCACACACATACAATATTCTATATGCACCTACATAGAATAATCTATATGCCCATACATACACTGACCTAAATGCCAATACATACACTGACCTATATGCCCATACATACACTGACCTATATGCCCATACATACACTGATCTATATGCCCATACATACACTGATCTACACGCTGGAGGGAACTGGGAGCAGGCTGCATGTCGACCTAGTGCTGCTGTAATTGCCCACTGGCCCCTGGTTTTTGCTTATTACGCACAGGTAGGTTAGCGTTAGGTCCCGTGCCATCTGAGAAACCTTGGCGTTGGTGTGCGGGCTCTGGTGTGTCCTTTATATAAGGATACTGGCGAATGTCTCAATTTTAACATCAGTGTTGAGGGATTAGCCAATGTCACTGTATACATCTACCACAGTAGTGCACCTAAATTTCTGTATTGCAATACATACACTGACCTAAACGCCAATACATACACTGACCTAAACGCCAATACATACACTGACCTAAACGCCCATACATACACTGACCTAAACGCCCATACATACACTGACCTATACGCCCATACATACACTGACCTATACGCCCATACATACACTGACCTATACGCCCATACATACACTGACCTATACGCCCATACATACACTGACCTATACGCCCATACATACACTGACCTATACGCCCATACATACACTGACCTATACGCCCATACATACACTGACCTAAACGTCCATACATACACTGACCTATATGCCCATACATACACTGACCTATATGCCCATACATACACTGACCTATATGCCCATACATACACTGACCTATATGCCCATACATACACTGACCTATATGCCCATACATACACTGACCTATATGCCCATACATACACTGACCTATATGCCCATACATACACTGACCTATATGCCCATACATACACTGACCTATATGCCCATACATACACTGACCTATATGCCCATACATACGCTGACCTATATGCCCATACATACGCTGACCTATATGCCCATACATACGCTGACCTATATGCCCATACATACGCTGATCTATATGCCCATACATACGCTGATCTATATGCCCATACATACGCTGATCTATATGCCCATACCTACGCTGATCTATATGCCCATACCTACGCTGATCTATATGCCCATACCTACACTGATCTATATGCCCATACCTACACTGATCTATATGCCCATACCTACACTGATCTATATGCCCATACCTACACTGATCTATATGCCCATACATACACTGATCTATATGCCCATACATACACTGATCTATATGCCCATACATACACTGATCTATATGCCCATACATACATTGATCTATATGCCCATACATACACTGATCTATATGCCCATACATACACTGACCTATATGCCCATACATACACTGACCTATATGCCCATACATACACTGACCTATATGCCCATACATACACTGACCTATATGCCCATACATACACTGACCTATATGCCCATACATACACTGACCTATATGCCCATACATACACTGACCTATATGCCCATACATACACTGACCTATATGCCCATACATACACTGACCTATATGCCCATACATACACTGACCTATATGCCCATACATACACTGACCTATATGCCCATACATACACTGATCTATATGCCCATACATACACTGACCTATATGCCCATACATACACTGACCTATATGCCCATACATACACTGACCTATATGCCCATACATACACTGATCTATATGCCAATACATACACTGACCTATATGCCAATACATACACTGACCTATATGCCCATACATACACTGATCTATATGCCCATACATACACTGATCTATATGCCCATACATACACTGACCTATATGCCCATACATACACTGACCTATATGCCCATACATACACTGACCTATATGCCCATACATACACTGACCTATATGCCCATACATACACTGACCTATATGCCCATACATACACTGACCTATATGCCCATACATACACTGACCTATATGCCCATACATACACTGACCTATATGCCCATACATACACTGACCTATATGCCCATACATACACTGATCTATATGCCAATACATACACTGACCTATATGCCCATACATACACTAATCTAAATGCCCATAGACTATAGCTATACGCACATGCATGCAATGCTCTATATCTACATACAATGCTCTATATGCACATACACACAATGATCTATAGGTATAATCCTAGGATCACCTCTGGAGACCATGGCATCCTCCAGATCAGTGTTTCCAAACCAGGGCTGTCCGGTCATGCTGGGAGTTGTAGTTTTGCAACAGCAGGAGGCCCCCTGGTTAAAAGACACTGCTTCAGATGCAAGAATGGTCCCAACCTGTGGCTTTCCAGCTGTTGCAAAACTACATCTTTCATCTTGCAGGCATGCTGGGAGTTATAGTTTCACTACAACTGGAGCGATGTTTTCCAAACCGTGCGTCTCCAGCTGTTGCAAGACTACAACTCCCAGCATGCCCGGAAAGCCGAAGGCTGTCCGGGCATGCTGGGAGTTTTAGTATGGCAACAGCTGGAGACACACTTTTTGAAAACCCCTTCTGAGTTGTCTCAGAATAGAGACACTACCAGACCCTGCTGTCCCATACTCTGCAGCGCTATCCCTACCTCCTCGGCATCCTGCCCTGGGACACCGCATCCTCCCCGCGTTCCGCTATTTCTCCCGCCGCTGTGGACCTCTGAGAGAGCGGTTTTCTCCGGACTTTGTGACATGCTGTAAAGTAATATTCCTGGAGGAGAAGTGGACGGTGACTCGGTGCACTGTTCGCCCCGCGGTCCGTGCAGTCTCCTCCATACAAGTTACTAGATAACCAGCCCTGAGCTCCCGTCCACAGCCCGAGCCTGGTCACATGACCGAACGGAAACCACTCAGCAGGATTGAGGGAACAGCTCGGGTTTCACCTTCCGCAGAGATGAGCAGCCCCCCATGACAGACACATTGCCCCCCCCCACATGACAGACACATAGCCCCCCCCCATGACAGACACATAGCCCCCCACATGACAGACACATTGCCCCCCACATGACAGACACATAGCCCCCCACATGACAGACACATAGCCCACCCCCCACGTGACAGACACATTGCCCCCCACATGACAGACACATAGCCCCCCCCCCCATGACAGACACATAGCCCACCACATGACAGACACATTGCCCCCCCACATGACAGACACATAGCCCCCCACATGACAGACACACAGCCCCTCCACATGACAGACACATTGCCCCCCCACATGACAGATACATTGCCCCCCCCCCCCACATGACAGACACATAGCCCCCCCCCATGACAGACACATAGCCCCCCACATGACAGACACATTGCCCCCCACATGACAGACACATTGCCCCCCCACATGACAGACACATTGCCCCCCCCCCCACATGACAGACACATAGCCCCCCACATGACAGACACATAGCCCCCCACATGACAGACACATTGCCCCCCACATGACAGACACATTGCCCCCCCACATGACAGACACATAGCCCACCCCCCACGTGACAGACACATTGCCCCCCACATGACAGACACATAGCCCCCCACATGACAGACACACAGCCCCTCCACATGACAGACACATTGCCCCCCCCCCCACATGACAGGCACATTGCCCCCCCCCCCACATGACAGACACATTGCCCCCCACATGACAGACACATTGCCCCCCACATGACAGACACATTGCCCCCCACATGACAGACACATTGCCCCCCACATGACAGACACATTGCCCCCCACATGACAGACACATTGCCCCCCACATGACAGACACATTGCCCCCCACATGACAGACATGCACCTAATGTTGGGGGATTTATACTGCCAGCCTAATGTGGGGGAACTACAACCTAATGTGGGGGAACTACAACCTAATGTGGGGGAACTATACTGCGCCTAATGTGGGGAACTATACTGCACCTAATGTGGGGGAACTACACTGCACCTAATGTGGGGAACTATACTGCACCTAATGTGGGGGAACTATAGTGCACCTAATGTGGGGGAACTATAGTGCACCTAATGTGGGGGAACTATACTTCACCTAATGTGGGGGAACTATACTTCACCTAATGTGGGGAACTATACTGCACCTAATGTGGGGAACTATACTGCACCTATTGTGGGGAACTACACTGCACCTAATGTGGGAAAGTATACTGCACCTTATGTGGGGAAATATACTGCACCTAATGTGGAGGAACTATACTGCACCTAATGTGGGGGAACTATACTGCACCTAATGTGGGGGAACTATACTGCACCTAATGTGGGGGAACTATACTGCACCTAATGTGGGGGAACTATACTGCACCTAATGTGGGGGAACTATACTGCACCTAATGTGGGGGAACTATACTGCACTTAATGTGAGGAACTATACTGAACCTAATGTGGGGAACTATACTGCACCGAATGTGGGGGGATTTATACTGCCAGCCTAATGTGGGGGAACTACAACCTAATGTGGGGGGATCTATACTGCCAACCTAATGTGGGGGGATTTATACTGCCAGCCTAATGTGGGGGAACTATACTGCACCTAATGTGGGGGAACTATACTGCACCTAATGTGGGGGAACTATACTGCACCTAATGTGGGGGAACTATACTGCACCTAATGTGGGGGAACTATACTGCACTTAATGTGAGGAACTATACTGAACCTAATGTGGGGAACTATACTGCACCGAATGTGGGGGGATTTATACTGCCAGCCTAATGTGGGGGAACTACAACCTAATGTGGGGGGATCTATACTGCCAACCTAATGTGGGAGGATTTATACTGACAGCCTAATGTGGGGGAACTACAACCTAATGTGGGGGAACTATACTGCACCTAATGTGGGGGAACTATACTGCACCTAATGTGGGGGAACTATACTGAACCTAATGTGGGGAACTATACTGCACCGAATGTGGGGTGATTTATACTGCCAGCCTAATGTGGGGGAACTACAACCTAATGTGAGGAACTATACTGCACCTAATGTGGGGAACTATACTGAACCTAATGTGGGGAACTATACTGCACCTAATGTGGGGAACTATACTGAACCTAATGTGGGGAACTATACTGCACCTAATGTGGGGGATTTATACTGCCAGCCTAATGTGGGGGAACTACAACCTAATGTGGGGGATATATACTGCCAGCCTAATGTGGGGGAACTACAACCTAATGTGGGGGAACTATAGTGCACCCAATGTGGGGGAACTATACTGCCAACCTAATGTGGGGGGATTTATACTGCCAGCCTAATGTGGGGGAACTACAACCTAATGTGGGGGGAACTATACTGTACCTAATGTGGAAAACTATACTGCCAACCTAATGTGGGGAAACTATACTGCACCTAATGAGGGGGGGGGACTACAACCTAATGTGGGGGAACTTTTACTGCCAGCCTAACTGTGCTGCCAATCTAAGGTGGGGGAACTATAAACTATCAATTAAAAAAAAAAAAAAGTTTTTCTCTATCGGCTCCATTGGGGGACACAGACCGTGGGTGTATGCTGTTGTCTCTAGGAGGTGTGACACTATGGCAACAAGAAAGTCGTCTCCTCCCAGCAGGATATACCCGCCTCCAGGCCCTGAGGTAATCAGTTTAAGCTTAGTGTCTGAAGGAGGTGGACATGGTCTAGAATATTCCAGACCAGGTCTTCAGATTTTTTGTTATCCTAGTATAGGGACGTGTTAACTTTTTATTCCTTTTTCTTTCATGTTTTCAGGTGGGGACTCAGGGACTCCGGTTCCCTGTTTCCCCATTGCGAGTAAGGGGGCACAGACATTGCGTATATGCGCTGTTCACCCCCCCCCCCCCCTCGCCAACGGTCAGCGCCTGGGTTGGTACCTCATGGGTCCGGGTCCCCCTATTTCTCTGCTCGCCTCGCTCGCGCATAGCAGCTATGCGTGATGCAGGGACCATAAGCTGACTGAAGACTTCTCTGAAGACTCCATAAGGTAAGTTCTTCTGACTGAGGTAAGTACTTTCCCCTTTCTGCTTAGGTGCGGACTTGCAACCTCTGGAGACCCCCTGTTTTTGGACCACCGTTTCAGGTATACAGGGGCTGGACTTTTATTCTGGGGGAGCAGTGGCATCTTAGGGGGCATGGACTTGCAACATCTGGAGACCCTCATTTTGTGGCCCACTTTTCAGGGTCGAAAGGGCTGGCCTGAGTTAGGGGCTCTATTTTTTATTAAAAAAATAGGGGGAGCAATGGCAGAATGTATGGATTACTTTATTATGCACATGTGTATGTGAGTGTGTTCTAGTATGCGGCTTACAGCCGCAGCGCTTATTATGCGGCTGACAGCCGCGGCGCTTGTACTTTCGGGCGCATGTAGCGCCAACTTGCTTTCACTTTCGGCAGCAGACGGCTGCCGGCGGATATGTGTATCGCCCACTCACTTCCCAGCGGGCGCATATACGGCTAACATATGCGCTCAGGGCAAGGAGCGGGCACCATAACTGTGTTTCTTCCCACAGGGCCGCCGGAGCTTACTGGAGGCGCAAATCGCCCTCCAATCAGCGTTGTGAGCGCGATTCAGGTGGCAGGGGCCGAACAAAGACAGTGCCCCTGCTCCAGGAATGCCCCTCTCATGCTATTGGCTAGCTCCTCTCTGTCTGCATAGAGCGGTGTCTCCTCTCAGCAGGGACAGAGTGTTACAGTGTTGGGGTTAAAATCTTTCAGCTCTCACGCTGAATTACTGTCACAGGTGACACAAATCTGTTCCTCCCTCTAAACTGTCAACTAGACTGCTAGTCTTCTATTTTGTCTATATGACATATTATTCCAAAAATGCCTGGTTCTGCTGAGCCCACTGGCTCTGCCTGCTCCACTGCTCCCCGAGACCCCCTAGCTTCCCCGGATGTTACAGTTTCCGGTGGATTCGGCCGCCTCTCCAGCCTGGGTTTCTTCCTATCCCAGTGTATGGCTGACTTGACTCAAGTCTCCCTTTCGGTGGCCGAGGCCTCCCGTGACATGGTGTCTACCTTGAAGAGGTCTGCCCTGTGCCGGCCCTCTAGTGGGTCCCGCTCCTCTTTTCCACAAGCCTCACGCTCTCACAAGCGTACTAGGGGTGCTTTTTTTTACTCTTACATTGAGTCTTCGGGTAGACGTGGGCGTCCCCCCGTGGGTCTCGCCCCCCCGTGTCATCTGATCACAGACGTCGCTCCTCCAGAGGACGTTCCCGGAATTGCCGCTCTGCCTCGCCAGAGCCGCGTACCCGGTCAGGGTCGCCCCCCTCCTGGGCTGCCTCCACTCATTCACATTCTCCTGGTGAACTGGCGGATGAGGCTTCCGAATCGGCATCTGACTCAGAGGACCGCTCGGATACAGTTGAAACGGTGAACTCATTGGTTGCGGCCATAAGAGACACCTTTCACTTAGAGGACCCAGGATCTTCGGACGTGACTCCTGAAGTATCCTTTCATCGTGTTCAACCAGCACCTCAAGGATTCTGCTCTCACGCTGAATTTCACATCCTTCTGGAATCTGCATGGAAACATCCGGACAAGAGGTTCTCGGGAAGGAAGAGGGTTCAAGTGCGTTACCCATTCGCCAAGGACCTTGCCTCTAAGGTGGTTTCCCCTCTCTCGGTGGATCCACCAATTTCCCGCCTCTCTAGGCTACTACACTGTCGCTAGCGGCGGCTGCCTTCAAGGACTCGACAGAAAAGTAGGTGGAGTCCTTAGCGAAGTTTGCCTCTGAAGCAGCAGGCTCTTCTCTGTTTCCCACCTTCGCCTCTGCATGGGGCTCCAAGGCCCTTTCGATGTGGTGCTCAAAACTCAGTCAGGCGGGATTCCCCCCAGAGGATCTATTTTGCTTTGGTTCTCCAATGCTCTAAAGCTGGGGGCTTTCTGTGCTCAGCTACCATGCAGTCAGTCCGTTGTGCTGCCTTGCTGTGGGTCTCCTAGCGGCCCTCCGCCGCTCCATGTGACTTAGGGCGGGGGATGCGGATGCTGCCTCCAAAAGGTCTCTTACCGAGTTTCCTTTTACTGGTACCCGTCCTTTTGACGGGCGCCTTGACGAGATTATCTCTGAGGCGACGGGGGGTAAGAGTTACTTGTTGCCTCAAAATAAGGCTTGCTTTTCTTCCAAGGGGAGGTCCTCTTCCTTTCGGACCTTTGGCCACAATAAGGGGTCTGGGCAGGTGCCTTCGCGGGACAAGAGGTCTCCCTCTTTCCAGGCGCGTCCGTCTTGGAAGTCGGACACCAACCGTTCCGGCCGTTTTGCGGCCAAATCAGGTAAACGCAATCACACTTCCGCATGGAGTGAAGCCACCACCCGCAGGTTTTTCTCGGGTGGGAGGTCGTCTCTTACTTTTTCGAGACAGCTGGACCACACACATTCAGGAAGTCCCTGCCCAGGGAATCATTGTCCCAGTTTCTCCAGGGGAATGTTTTCGGGGTTTTTTATTCCAATTTTTTTGTGGTCCCCAAGGAAGGCGGTTCTGTGCGATCGATTCTGGACCTCAAGCGTCTCACCGTCATCTTCTCCGCCACTTCTGAATGGAATCTCTCCGTTCGGTAGTGGCATCCATGGAACAAGGGGAGTTTCTTTCTTCGTTGGTCATTAAGGATGCCTATCTCCATGTTCCAATATTTCCCGGCCATCAGCGGTACCTCCGCTTTGCGGTTCCGGAGGGGCATTTTCAATTCATAGCCCTTGTCAGGCCCAAGGCCTGATTATTAAAATCCTATATGTGTATTAAAATTATAACTGTGTGATGTATTATCCAAGCCAGGGGTGAGAGTTCATTCAGACTGTGTTTTGTGTATTGCATTTTATTGGGGGGTCTGACTGCTTGTTTACTTCTCCTTTGAAGTCAAAGGCTTATTTGAAGTCATGCACTCTGGTCCCATCATATAATCAAACAGATAATGGACCAGGAAGAGAGATGCCCCACCTGGTGGGACCAGAGGGGAGGGGGGAATGGAGTCTCTCTCCCAAGAAAGCAGATATGCTATTTTAAAACAATGCTAGACTCAAAGTTGGGTGTTAAATGCTGGGCAACAAGCTGACAAGACCATCCTAAGAACAGCTGGAACTCATGGACTGATATCATCATGCTGTAAGAACTTCATCTTTTGTTTTCTGAACTTGCCTTTCTAAACTCTTTTATATATTTTTGTAACTGTATGTCATTTGTTTCTATATTTTTATATAGTCAGCACTGTGATACATTTTATCAGATGAGATGTTTCATTAATCAGCTCTGGTCTTTGATCTCTAAATATATGAGCTCACCTTTTTGAAGGCAGCTCTGGTAAAACACGTTTATCTAAGGGTTAATTTGGTGACTTACTGGGACTTGTAGTCGATACCCAGAGGTCTGGCGGCTTTAACCCTTGCACCATCACACTCTCTCTAATGTCTTGGCTGGACCGATAGGGTGTGATCGTGACAACTGGTGGCAGCGTCGGGATATATTTAGATATTTTTAGTGCTTGCTGGATTTTACCTGTAAGGAAATCTTAGCACTAAAAAGAAATTGCATACATATTATTGTGTGTAAATTCCAAAGACAGAGCTCAGTGCTGGTTTAAAAAACATACAAAAAGAGTGCAAGACAGTTCTGTCCTCCCCATCTCCTGTTTTACCTCCTCTGTCTCATCTCGGAAGTATGGAGGCATATCGCAAGCAGTCCAAGCCTGCACTGGAGCTAATGTGCCAAGAACAAGACATCCCTACTGCAGGAAAGAACAAGGAACAACTTATTGCTTATCTTGTGGAGTATGATGCCCGTGCAGAAGAGCTGAGTGACATGAGACAAAGTCCTACAGCTGGAACTGCCATCCAAGGACTGATATCTCCTGGGGAATACAATATTACTCCCCATCAGGACAGTACTCCACATGAGGCCTTGGACTCTTATATGCGGACTGCCTTACAAAACCTTGGGAATGTGGATGCCAATATGAAACTCCAACTGCTTCTCCAGTACCAAACTGCAGAGAGAGAGAGGCTCAGGCACGAGCGGCAGAGAGAGAGGCACAAGCCGCAGAAAGAGAGGCCCAGGCACGAGCGGCAGAGAGAGAGGCACAAGCCGCAGAAAGAGAGGCCCAGCGAAGGCATAAAATGGAGGATCTGAGGCTTAGAGGGGATGCTTCATCTGCACGGAGTGATGTGCAGGATCAAGGAGACCACAAACCCCGCTTGGAACATTTCCCCATGTTGGAGAAAGATGGTGATCTGGATGTGTTCCTGAGGGGATTTGAAGATGTTTGCCGGCAGTTCCATCTACCTAAGGAACAGTGGGGACGATATCTAACCCCACGGTTGCGAGGAAAAGCTCTGGATGTGTTTGCTTCTCTTTCCTCTGAGAGTGACCAGGACTATGAGGCAATAAAATCTGCCCTGCTCAAAAGTTTTAATCTGACTCCAGAGACTTATCGGAAAAACTTTTGGACTTTGCAACAAAGTGCCACAGAAAGCTGCACTTAACATGCAGGTCACCTAAGGACTGCATTCAGGCTATGGACTGGGGGCCTACAAGTTACTACCTATGAGGCCCTGGAGGACTTGATGGTCCTGGATCAGTTTCTCCAAACACGGAGCTTTGAAGCCAGAGAGTGGATTTTGGACCGCAAGGCCAAGACAGCCATGGAAGCAGCAGAACTAGGAGATGACTTTGCCAACAACCGGGCACCAGCAGCAAAGCGTGGATATGCACAAGCTGGAGCAAGTACCTGGAGGGGAGCCACACAACCACAAAGCACCACCAGGTCAGCCGGGAAATTCTTGCCATCCTTACCAAAAGCAACAGGAGCCACATTGGGTCAGGGGGACACCCGCCGATGTTACAGATACAACAATATTGGGCACCTGAGTGCCACTTGCCCCAACAAAAAGAATTCTCCACCAGTAGCTGGAGGACACACAGCTGTTCTTCTGGTGTCTGGACTGGAGCAGTGAAGAAAAGAGCGGATAACCTGCAGAGTGTAACTGTGGGTGACCGGGTGACAGTGGGTTTGCGGGATTCTGGAGCCTTCTTTACCTTGGTGCGGCCTGAAGTGGTGGATACAGAGGACATCATCCCTGGAAGAACCATGGCTTTAAAAGGAATTGGAGGTGTGCGGCCTGCTGTGCCCATGGCCCGTGTGTACCTGGATTGGGGTACAGGCAAAGGTTTGCGGGAGGTGGGGGTCTCTGAGGACATCCCTGTTGATGTTCTGCTGGGGAATGATTTGGGTCGGATGCTCTGTCATTATGCTCCAGAGGACACTACCTGCACACTGGCAGGGCTAGGAGAGAGCCCTGTTTATTCTGAGGTACTGTGCAAGACTTTGGGAGATACTGTGGAATGTGGTAACTGGGAGGGGGTGCAGGGGATTGATAATTGTTTACCTATGACTGAACCAGTAATGTTTTCCAAAAGTGGAATGGGGTGTATTGTAAAATGTGGTGACAATGCATTGCCAATGCCAAAACCTAGTGGAGATGGGCTAGGGGGAGGGGTTGGTGTGCCACTGGTGACATTTAAGGATGAGGGACCAGCAGTGAGTGATATGTCCCAATCCTGTGAGCCTAAGGAGGAGGGAAGGAGTGATAGCCCTGTGTATGATGCCTGTAACATTGTTATGTCTGGAACTGAAGGAGAGGAAAGTGGAGATGCTAGTTCACCTGGGGGAAATGTGCTCCCTGATACCACAAGATGGGGGAGGGAAATGGGCATTTCCGGGAAGCTCTGCGCAGTGACCCTTCCCTTGAAGGGCTGAGACAACGTGCTGAACATACAGGTGTTGACACAGATGGGCATCGGGTATATTGGGAAAATGATATCTTGTACTGGGAGTCTCTTTCCAAAGGCATGCTAGGGGCCCAGGAGGGAGAAAGGCCGTTAGTGGTTCCTAGGCAGTACAGGTAAGAGCTGCTAAGGTTAGCCCATGAGACCCCCCTGGCAGGACATTTGGGAGTGGCCTATGCGGTCATAGAGAAGGAATGTCTAGCTGTGTTCTGGGCTTTGCAAAAATTACAGCCATACCTGTATGGCAGGGATTCTACTGTCATAACTGATCGTGACATCCCTCCCTTTTGATCTGGCCTCGGCTCCTCAAGTCTTTACAAGATCCTTGCGCCAGTAATAGCCCTGTTGCGGTCGAGGAGTCTCAATGTTCCCTTTCCTGGACAACCTTCTCATCTAGGTTCCCACCAGAGTCCAGACTCTGGAGAATGTGGATCTCACAGGATGCGCAGGAAACTTATTGATATTGCATCAAGGGTACATATTATACATCAAGGGTACATATTATACATTGTTTATAGGTCCCTGTTTCATTATATAACTCTGACCCAGTTTTCCTATTAGTTACAGTATTGTAATTGTGTATTAAGGCAGTCTTTATCTGTATTATCCATGTTCTTATAGAGATGACTCTTCATCTTATCAATCCATTTTCTGTTGCTCTATATGCTCATGAGGTGTTATATATTTCTCTAAATTGGGTCTTATTTATATAAGTTATCTCTATTTTCTTGATATTTTCATTTATAATCTCTTCTCTTCCCCTTGTTGTACCTCTTTTTCTTGATACATCTGATAGGCTAATTTTTCTCATTTTTTTTAAAAATCCTATTATTCTCTTTCTCTTGATAGCTCTCTCTGCTAACAAAGTAACCAATGATATCAGACTTAGCAAAAAAAATAAAAATAGGATGGTGGGAGCTACCCTTTAAAGGGGTACTCCGGTGCTTACACATCTTATCCCCTATCCAAATGATAGGGGATAAGATGCCTGATCGCAGGAGTCCCGCCGCTGGGGACCTTATTGTATTGCTTTAAAAAAAAAAAAATACATTTTCCTATACAGGGCTGTATGAGGGATAATTTTTTGCACCATGATCTGTAGTGTTTATCGGCACCACTTTTGCACATAAAATACTTTTTGATCACTTGTATATTCAATTTATTCTGGGTTGTGATGTGGCCAAAAATGAGCAATTATGACCATTATTTTACATTTAGGCCATTCACTGTATGGGATCATCAACATTATATTTTAATACAGTCATGGCCGTAAATGTTGGCACCCCTGAAATGTTTTAAGAAAATGAAGTATTTCTCACAGAAAAGGATTGCAGTAACACATGTTTTGCTATACACATGTTTATGTGTGTATTGGAACTAAACCAAAAAACGAGGAAAAAAGCAAATTGGACATAATGTCACACCAAACTCCCAAAATGGGCTGGACAAAAATATTGGCACCCTTAACTTAATATTTGGTTGCACACCCTTTGGAAAAAGTAACTGAAATCAATGGCTTCCAATAACCATCAATAAGCTTCTTACACCTCTCAGCCGGAATGTTGGAACACTCTTCCTTTGCAAACTGCTCCAGGCCTCTCTTATTGGAAGGCGCCTTTTCCCAACAGCAATTTTAAGATCTCTCCACAGGTGTTCAATGGGATTTAGATCTGGACTCATTGCTGGCCACTTCAGAACTCTCCAGCACTTTGTTGCCATCCATTTCTGGTGCTTTTTCACATATGTTTGGGGTCGTTGTCCTGCTGGAAGACCCAAGATCTCAGACACAAACCCAGCTTTCTGACACTGGGCTGTACAGTGCGACCCAAAATCCGTTCTTAATCTCAAGTCCTTAGACAGTTCTTTTCTTCTCTTTCTGTTGTCCATGCTTAGTGTGGCACACAGACACACAATGCAAAGACTAAGTGAACTTCTCTCCTTTTTATCTGCTTTCAGGTGTGATTTTTATATTGCCCACACCTGTTACTTGCCCCAGGTGAGTTTAAAGTAGCATCACATGCTTGAAACAATCTTATTTATCCACAATTTTGAAAGGGTGCTAATAATTTTGTCCAGCCCATTTTTTGAGTTTGGTGTGACATTATGTCCAATTTTGCCTTTGTTACTCCCTTTTTTGGTTTAGTTCCAATACACACAAAGGGAAAAAACACGTGTATAGCAAAACATGTGTTACTGCAATCCTTTTCTGTGAGAAATACTTAATTTTCTTGAAAAATTTCAGGGGTGCCAACATTTACGGCCATGACTGTAGTTCAGACATTTTCACACGCAGTAATACCAAATATGCAGGTTTTTTTTATTATTTATTTTTATTTAAAAATAGGAAAAGGGAATATTTCAATCTTTATTATGGGAGGGGCTTATGTGTATTTAAAAAAAAAAGAATAAACGACATTTTTTTTATTATACATGCTGTGGGGTAGCCAATCAGTTTAGGGGGACAGTGATTGCGCAGCTTAAGAGTCATGATTATGGCACTTAAGGGGTTAGCGAAGGAGAACAGCAAGAATGCCGTTCTCTGTCACTGACTGTAAGTGCTTGGCTGCTGACAGCTGCACTCTCTTCATTCTTGGTATACTGCTCAGGGTGTAAATGTACTTCCTGTTGGTACCAGGGCACCAAAACGTATATTTATGTTCAATGGGGGAGATTTAGTAAAACCTGGGCAGAGGATAAGTTGACCAGTTTCCCATAGCAACCAATCAGATTGCTTCTTTAGTTTTTTAACCCCTTAACGACCACAGGCGAATATTTACATCTGTGGCCATCTCCCGATCTGTGAAGCGCGCTCAGAAGCTGAACGCGCTTCGTATCTGCTGGGTCCCGGTTGCTATCAGCAACCGGGACCCGCAGTGAATGCCGGACATCGCTGATCAGGCTGATGTCCGGTATTAACCCTTTAGACGCCGCAATCAAAGTTGATTGCGGCATCTCAAACGGGAGAAATCCATGTCGTCTAGCTCAGCAGAGATGTTCGGGACCGCCCCTGTGAAATCGTGGCATCCCAAACAGCTGAGAGGACAGCAGGAGGCGCCTTACCCTGCTCCTCCTTGTCCGATCAGCGTTTGATTGCTCCAAGCCTGAGATCCAGGCTTGACAATCAAGCACAGATTACAATGGCATAGCATTGTTCAGTGTATGCAATCGAATGATTGCATGTAATAGTCCCCTATGGGGGGGAGGGGGAAAGAGTAAAAATAGTAAAAAACTAAAAGTAAACAAATATGATTTAACCCCTTCCTGAATAAAAGTTTGAATCCCCCCCTTTTCCCATTTAAAAAACAAAACAAAAAACTGTGTAAATAAAAATAAACATATGTGGTATTGCCGCGTGCATAAAAAAAGTCCAAACTATAAAAAAACATTTTTAATGAAACCGCATGGTCAATGGTATATGCGTAAAAAAAATTACAAAGTCCAAAATAGCGTATTTTTGGTCACTTTGTATACATTAGAAAAATGGATAAAAAGCGATCAAAAAGTCTGATCAAAACAAAAATGGTACCGATAAAAACTTCAGATCCCGGTGCAAAAAATGAGCCCTCATACCACCTCATACTCAGAAAAATAAAAAAGTTATAGGGGTCAGAAGATGACAATTTTAAACTTATTCATTTTTGTCCATGTACCGTATATACTCGAGTATAAGCCGACCCGAGTATAAGCCGAGACCCCTAATTTCAACCCAAAATCCCAGGAAAAGTTATTGACTCGAGTATAAGCCTAGGGTGGGAAATACCTCATCCCCCCCTGTCATCATCCAGACCCGTCATTAACATCCTCATCATCCCCTTGTCATCATCCCACACATCCCCCCTTCATCATCCCCTTGTCATCATCCCACACATCCCCTTATCATCCCACACATCCCCCCTTCATCATCCCCTTGTCATCATCCCACACATCCCCCCTTCATCATCCCCTTGTCATCATCCCACACATCCCCTTATCCCACACATCCCCCCTTCATCATCCCCTTGTCATCATCCCACACATCCCCTTATCCCACACATCCCCCCTTCATCATCCCCTTGTCATCATCCCACACATCCCCCCTTCATCATCCCCTTGTCATCATCCCACACATCCCCTTATCATCCCACACATCCCCCCTTCATCATCCCCTTGTAATCATCCCACACCCCCCCCCCTTCATCATCCCCACCCCCCTTCATCATCCCCACACCCCCCCCCTTCATTATCCTCTTCTCATCATTCGCCCTCAGTGGTCTTCAACCTGCGGACCTCCAGAGGTTTCAAAACTACAACTCCCAGCAAGCCCGGGCAGCCATCGGCTGTCCGGGCTTGCTGGGAGTTGTAGTTTTGAAACCTCCGGAGGTCCGCAGGTTGAAGACCACTGCGGCCTTCAACCTGCGGACCTCCAGAGGTTTCAAAACTACAACTCCCAGCAAGCCCGGGCAGCCATCGGCTGTCCGGGCTTGCTGGGAGTTGTAGTTTTGAAACCTCCGGAGGTCCGCAGGTTGAAGACCACTGCGGCCTTCAACATGCGGACCTCCAGAGGTTTCAAAACTACAACTCCCAGCAAGCCCGGGCAGCCATCGGCTGTCCGGGCTTGCTGGGAGTTGTAGTTTTGAAACCTCCGGAGGTCCGCAGGTTGAAGACCACTGCGGCCTTCAACATCATCCAGCCCCCTCTCACCCCCTTTAGTTCTGAGTACTCACCTCCGCTCGGCGCTGGTCCGGTCCTGCAGGGCTGTCCGGTAAGGAGGTGGTCCGGTGAGGAGGTGGTCCGGGCTGCTATCTTCACCGGGGGCGCCTCTTCTCCGCGCTTCCGGCCCGGAATAGAGCCGTTGCCTTGACAGCGACGTATCTGCGTCGTTGTCAAGGCAACGTGACTATTCTGAGGCCGGGCCCGAAGCGCTTAGAAGAGGCCTCCCCGGTGAAGATAGCAGCCCGGACCACCTCCTCACCGGACAGCCCTGCAGGACCGGACCAGCGCCGAGCGGAGGTGAGTACTCAGAACTAAAGGGGGTGAGAGGGGGCTGGATGATGTTGAAGGCCGCAGTGGTCTTCAACCTGCGGACCTCCGGAGGTTTCAAAACTACAACTCCCAGCAAGCCCGGACAGCCGATGGCTGCCCGGGCTTGCTGGGAGTTGTAGTTTTGAAACCTCTGGAGGTCCGCAGGTTGAAGACCACTGCGGGTGGGGGAGTTCACTCGAGTATAAGCCGAGGGGGGTGTTTTCAGCACGAAAAATCGTGCTGAAAAACTCGGCCTATACTCGAGTATATACGGTAGTTATGATTTTTTCCAGAAGTACGACAAAATCAAACCTATATAAGTAGGGGATCATTTTAATTGTATGGACCTACAGAATAAAGATAAGGTGTCATTTTATCGAAAAATGCACTGTGTAGAAACGGAAGCCCCCAAAATACCAAAATGGCGTTTTTTTTTTTCAATTTTGTCGCACAATAACTTTTTTTTTGTTATTGCCATAGATTTTTTGGTAAACTGACTGATGTAATTACATATTAGAATTGGTGGCACAAAAAATAAGCCATCATATGGATTTTTAGGTGTAAAATTAAAAGGGTTATGATTTTTAAAATGTATGGAGGAATAAGCAAAAGTGCAAAAACAGAAAAACAGTCCTTAAGGGGTTAAAAAAACTTCTGAAAAATGAAAAAAGCGATCTGATTGGTTGCTATGGGTAACTGCTCCACTTTTCCTCTGCATAGGTCTTTATATATCTCCCCCAATATCCTTAACCCCTTAAAAACGCAGGACGTACTCAAACGGCCCCTTTTCCGAGTCCTTAAGGACTCAGGACGTTTGAGTACGTCCTGTCAAATCCCGGCCCCCCGCCGCTAGCTGGAGGGGAGCCGGTGCCCGATGCCTGCTGAAATCGTTCAGCAGGCATCGGGGCATATCGCCCAGGGGGGTCATTATGCCCCCCCATGTCGGCGATGGCCGCAGATCGCTGGACAATTCAGTCCAGCGATCTGCGGCAGATTCCGGGTCAATCGGGTCTCCAGTGACCCGGAATTACAGGCTGTTCGGGGCCGTCGGAGACGGCCCCGAACAGCCAGAGCCTGCAGGGGTAAGGTGGCACTGGTGCCACCTCACGATCGCCCTGATTCGTCGGCCGGGAACTCCCGCTTCGCCTCTCTTCCGGAGGACGTCACTCCCGCTCCGCCTCTCTTCCGGAGGACGTGAGCGGGTGCGGGACGTGCACCCCGGGTGCTGGGGACCCCGATCCCCGGCATCAATGTTGGGATCGGGGCCCCAGGAGCAGCGGCGAAGACGACGAGGGACTGATGTGATGCGGCTGGATCGTTGGAGGTGAGTGACGGCCTCCTGCTGTTGCTTAGCAACAGCTCCCAGCATGCAAAAAGGGCATGCTGGGAGCTGTAGTTATGCAACAGCAGGAGGCAGACCACCACAACTCCCAGCATGCCCTTATGGGCATGCTGGGACTTGTAGTTTTGCAACAGCTGGAGGCACATTTTTTCTATGGAAAAGTGTACCTTCAGCTGTTGTGTAACTACAACTGCCAGCTTGCACAAACAGCTAAAGTGCATGCTGGGAGTTGTAGTAGTGCATCTGCTGGTTGCATAACTACAACTCCCAGCATGCCCGTTGGCTGTCGGTGACTGCTGGGAGTTGTAGTTTTGCAACAGCTGAAGGCACACTGAGTTATGTAGCAAACCAGTGTGTCTCCAGCTGTTGCATAACTACAGTCCCCAGCATCCCCAGCCAAAGTAGTATGCCTCCAGCTGTTGCATAACTACAAGACCCAGCATGCCCTTCCGCTGTCCGTACATGCTGGGGGTTGTAGCTTTTGCAACAGCTGAAGGCACACTGGTTGCAAAACACTGAGTTTGTTACCAAACTCGGTGTTTCACAACCAGTGTGCCTCCAGCTGTTGCAAAACTACAACTCCCAGCATGCACTGATAGACCGTACATGCTGGGAGTTGTAGTTTTGCAACAGCTGGATGTTTCAACCCCCCCCCCCCCCCCCCCCAATGTGAATGTACAGGGTACACTCACATGGGCGGAGGATTACAGTAAGTATCCGGCTGCAAGTTTGAGCTGCGGCAAATTTTCTGCCGCAGCTCAAACTGCCAGCGAGAAACTACTGTGAACCCCCGCCCGTGCGACTGTACCCTAAAAACACTACACTACACTAACACACAATAAAATGTAAAAAACACTACGTATACACATACCCCTACACAGCCCCCCTCCCCTCCCCAATAAAAATGAAAAATGTCTGGTACGCCACTGTTTCCAGAACGGAGCCTCCAGCTGTTGCAAAACAACTACTCCCAGTATTGCCAGATAGCCACTGACTGTCCAGGCATGCTGGGAGTTTTACAACAGCTGGAGGCACCCTGTTTGGGAATCACTGGCGTAGAATACCCCTATGCAAGTCCCTAATTTATGCCTCAAATGCACATGGCGCTCTCACTTTGGAGCCCTTTCGTATTTCAAGGCAACAGTTTAGGGCCACATATGGGGTATCGCCGTACTTGGGAGAAATTGTGTTACAAATTTTGGGGGGTATTTTCTGCTTTTACCCTTTTTAAAAATGTAAAATTTTTGGGAAAAGAGGCATTTTAGGTAAAAAAAAAAATTTTTTTTTACATATGCAAAAGTCGTGAAACACCTGTGGGGTATTAAGGTTCACTTAATTCCTAGTTACGTTCCCCGAGGGGTCTAGTTTCCAAAATGGTATGCCATGTGTTTTTTTTTTCTTTTTTTGCTGTTCTGGCACCATAGGGGCTTCCTAAATGCGGCATGCCCCCAGAGCAAAATTTGCTTTCAAAAAGCCAAATGTGACTCCTTCTCTTCTGAGACCTGTAGTGCGCCAGCAGAGCACTTTTCATCCCCATATGGGGTGTTTTCTGAATCGGGAGAAATTGGGCTTCAAATTTTGCGGGGTATTTTCTGCTTTAACCCTTTGTATAAATGTAAATTTTTTGGGAAAAAGCATTTTAGGGAAAAAAAATGTTTTCATTTTTTTTTAACATATGCAAAAGTTGTGAAACCCCTGTGGGGTATTAAGGTTCACTTTACCCCTTGTTACGTTCCCCAAGGGGTCTAGTTTCCAAAATGGTATGCCATGTGTTTTTTTTTTTGCTATCCTGGCACCATAGGGGCTTCCTAAATGCGGCATGCCCCCAGAGCAAAATTTCTTTCAAAAAAGCCAAATGTGACTCCTTCTCTTCTGAGACCTGTAGTGCGCCAGCAGAGCACTTTTCATCCCCATATGGGGTGTTTTCTGAATCGGGAGAAATTGGGCTTCAAATTTTACAGGGTATTTTCTGCTTTAACCCTTTGTAAAAATGTAAATTTTTTGGGAAACCAAGCATTTTAGGTAAATTTTTTTTTTTTTTTTACATATGCAAAAGTTGTGAAACCCCTGTGGGGTATTAAGGTTCACTTTACCCCTTTTTACGTTCCCCAAGGGGTCTAGTTTCCAAAATGGTATGCCATGGGTTTTTTTTTGCTGTCCTGGCACCATAGGGGCTTCCTAAATGCGGCATGCCCCCAGAGCAAAATTTCCTTCAAAAAAGCCAAATGTGACTCCTTCTCTTCTGAGACCTGTAGTGCGCCAGCAGAGCGCTTTTCACCCCCATATGGGGTGTTTTCTGAATCGGAAGAAATTGGGCTTCAAATTTTGGGGGGTATTTTTTGCTATTACCCTTTTTAAAAATGTAAAACTTTTGGGAAACCAAGCATTTTAGGGAAAATTATTTTAATTTTTTTTACATATGCAAAAGTCGTTAATCACCTGTGGGGTATTAAGGTTTACTTTACCCCTTGTTATGTTCCCCGAGGGGTCTAGTTTCCAAAATGGTATGCCATGTGGGGTTTTTTGCTGTTCTGCCACCATAGGGGCTTCCTAAATGTGACATGCCCCCCAAAAACCATTTGTCGCTCCTTCCCTTCTAAGCCCTCTACTGCGCCCGCCGAACAATTAACATAGACATATGAGGTATTTCCTTACTCGAGAAAAATTGGGTTTCAAATACAAGTAAAAATTTTCTCCATTTTACCCCTTGCAAAAATTGGGTCTACAAAAACATGCGAGTGTAGAAAATGAAGATTGTGAATTTTCTCCTTCACTTTGCTGCTATTCCTGTGAAACACCTAAAGGGTTAAAGCGCTGACTGAATGTCATTTTGAATACTTTAGGGGGAGCAGTTTTTATAATGGGGTCATTTATGGGGTATTTCTAATATGAAGACCCTTCAAATCCACTTCAAACCTAAACTGGTCCCTGAAAAAAAGCGAGTTTCAAAATTTTGTGAAAAATTGGAAAATTGCTGCTGAACTTTGAAGCCCTCTGATGTCTTCCAAAAGTAAAAACACGTAAATTTTATGATGCAAACATGAAGTAGACATATTGTATATGTGAATTTAAAAAAAATTATTTGGAATATCCATTTTCCTTACAAGCAGAGAGCTTCAAAGTTAGAAAAATGCTAAATTTTCTAATTTTTCATCAAATTTTGGGATTTTTCACCAAGAAAGGATGCAAGTTACCACAAATTTTACCACTAAGTTAAAGTAGAATATGTCACGAAAAAACAGTCTCGGAATCAGAATGATAACTAAAAGCATTCCAGAGTTATTAATGTTTAAAGTGACAGTGGTCAGAATTGCAAAAAATGGCTGAGTCCTTAAGGTGAAAAAGGGCTCAGTCCTTAAGGGGTTAAGGGGTTATCATTCTGATAATACAACAAAAACCTCCTTATGTCCCTATTATGATGATAACACAATGTAAAAAAACCTCCTGATGTAATTTGCTTATTACTGGGGTGACACACTGTAACAAACCTCCTCCTCATGTAATCTCCTTACTACTGGGCTGACACACTGTAACAAACCTCCTCGTCATGTAATCTCCTTACTACTGGGGTGACACGCTGTAACAAACCTCCTCGTCATGTAGTCTCCTTACTACTGGGGTGGCACACTGTAACAAACCTCCTCCTCATGTAATCACCTTACTACTGGGGATACACACTGTAACAAACCCCCTCCTCATGTAATCTTCTTACAACTGGGGTGACACACTGTAACAAACCTCCTCCTCATGTAATCTCCTTACTACTGGGGTGACACACTGTAACAAACCCCCTCCTCATGTAATCTTATTACTACTGGGGTGACAGACTGTAACAAAACCCCTCATGTAATCTCCTTACTACTGGGATGACACACTGTAACAGACCTCCTCCTCATGTAATCTCCTTACTACTGGGGTGACACACTGTAACAAACCCCCTCCTCATGTAATCTCCTTACTACTGGGGTGACAAAATGTAATAAACCTCCTCCTCATGTAATCTCCTTACTACTGGGGTGACACACTGTAACAAAACCCCTCCTCATGTAATCTCCTTACTACTGGGATGACACACTGTAACAATCCTCCTCCTCATGTAATCTCCTTACTACTGGAGTGACACACTGTAACAAACCCCCTCCTCATGTAATCTCCTTACTACTGAGGTGACACACTGTAACAAATCTCCTCCTCATGTAATCTCCTTACTACTGGGGTGACAAAATGTAATAAACCTCCTCCTCATGTAATCTCCTTACTACTGGGGTGACACACTGTAACAAACCCCCTCATCATGTAATCTCCTTACTACTGGGGTGACACACTGTAACAAACCTCCTCCTTATGTAATCTCCTTACAACTGGGGTGACACACTGTAACAAACCTCCTCTTCATGTAATCTCCTCACTACTGGAGTGACATGTGACCTCTCCTCTTGCTCAGCCCCACCTCCTCCACAGCATCACACAGGTCCTTCAGCCACCATCTCTCCTCTACAGCTGAACTACGCCCCCAACATGTGATGGTGACATCATCAAAGGTCCTACACATCCAACATTTAGCAGCAGGGGGGGATGGGGGAGGGTAAGAATATTTCAGAGGTCGGTCCTGCAGGACTTATGTAATAGGGATGGAGTTCCTCCTCTGGAAAAAGCAAAGGAAAGCCATTCCTGTGCGTTCCTGCAGGACTCGAGCCCTGCATCTAACCCTGTAGAGAGGAAAAAGAGGAAAGGGAGTGATGGCGGCAGAACATTTGGCCAGGCCACAGAAACATCTAACCCTGCAGAAAGCAAGGGAAGCGACAAAGATGACAACAAGAGAAAGAGTGAGGAGAATGATAAAGAACCATCATTAAAGATAAGCAGGAAGAGGAGCGATGAACATCAAAAGAGCTTCAAAAAGTGTCAACAAAAGCAAGACCTTGAGCGTCCTGAAAGAACTGGACAGAAAAGAAAAATGAAGAGGAGGTGGAGAAGGTAGATACAAAGAGAAGTAAGTGTGATGATACTGAAGCATCCACATCATCTGCAGCCATCACCCCCCTTGGACTATCACAGTTTCAATTCCATTAGGAACTTGGCCGAGGGGGGTTTGGAACAGTTATTTTGGAATCTCTGAAAAGACAAAACAAGATGGTGGCTGTAAAAGCCATTCCCAAAAGAAAAAAGACTTTACTGAGGTAGAAAACAGCCCTTCTCAAGACATCTGGAAACCCCTACATCTGCCAGGCCTTTGCCTGTTTGCAGAATGACACAGAATGACACATGGATTTATTGTGATGGAACATCTCCCTGGTGGTGACCTGGAACAAATGTTATATGCTCAGGGACCAATAGATGTACCAAAAACAGCTCTCTGCACTGCCGAAATTTTATGTGGTATTCAACATTTACACCAACTGGGAGTCATCCATAGAGACCTAAAACAGGTAATATCAATCATTGACCTCCAGGGACATATAAGAATTAGTGATTTTGGATTTGCTGTTGAAAATGTTTTGGTATCGAAACCATTTTTGGATTCTGTGGGACAGGTTACTATATGGCATCCGAGATGCTACAAAAAGACCCCTATGGCTCGGCCGTAGATTGGTGGGCATTGGGAATAATAATTTCTCGCCTCATGACCCATAAATTTCCATTCGATGGAGTAGAAACACCGGATGAACTTACAGTTATTCTTTAACACTGAGCTCACCTACCCTGAGGACTTTACAACGGAGGCTATAGACATCATACAGAAGTTTCTGGACAAGGACTGGCATGGGCGTCTGGGTTGGCATGGAAAGGTGCACCCACACCCATTTTATAGAGAGATTGATTGGCAGGAAATAGAAAATAAATCCAACAAACCTCCTTTCCTGCCAAAGTTAGATGAGGTGAAGTCTGATGTCTCATCCCAGACCGTAGACCTGTCCTTCCTTCACCCTCCAGAAGAACCCACCAGCTCATCTATGAACCAACACATCCCGGGGTTCTCCTTCGTTCACCCGGATTGGGCGCCCAATGGCGGAGTATGATCAGAGCGCTCTTCTCTGCTCACATAAAGACATTAGACCATCTTCACCATCATACAGGTACACTGCTCTATAATTTGTATAATGTTCTTGTGTCACTGATATTTGTGTGTACTGTTACTTGTCATCCAATCAGATCCAAGCTTATGAGCAAATGCCCTACATATTGGAGGAGGTTCCTACAACTGTGTCTATGTTGCTCATAGCAACCAATCACAGCACAGTTTTCATTTCTTATGGGGGAAGATTTATCAAAACATGTGCACAGGAAAACATGACCAGTTGCTCATAGCAACAATCAGATAGTTTATTTTATTTTTCACAGGCCTTTTTAATAATGAAAGAAGTGATCTGATTGGTTGCTATTCGCAGTTAACTTTTCCTCTGCACATGTTTTGATAAATCTCCCCGTGTTGCCCATAGCAACCAAGCACAGGACAGTTTTCATTTTTTATAGAGTTCTTTAAGCTGTGATTGGTTGCTATGGGCAACCTGTGTATATCAAAACATGTGCAGAGGAAAAGTTTACCAGTTGCCCATAGCAACCAATCAGATCGCTTTTTTTATTTTTCACAGGCCTTTTTAAAAATGACAGATCTGATTGGTTGCTATTGGAAACAAATCATATGTTTTGCATATGTTTTGATAAACCTCCCCCATAGTGATTCATTAATATGTCCGCCCTGGTCACACACATCAGCCCTAGTATGTTTGTTCCAGTGTTGGGTTAGCTAGAGGCCGAGCAGCCTGGGTATAAATATCACTGTATGGCTATGTTCACATGGCAGAATTCTGCAATTCCAAACAAATTTCATTCAGGAAAGCTTGCTAAACGGGATTGCGGAATTCTAACAGAATTTCTGTGTTATTTAATGACAGAATTCTGCCAAAATGAAAGCTCTGGTGAGTTCAATGGGATTCTGCCCGCAATTCAGCAAAATTTTAAGACCAGTCTTTAAATTTTGCAGAATGTGGAATTTCCACAGATTTCCCCAGCAGGCATGATGTCACTGAAGCCTGCTGGGGGCCTTCTTCCGCCTTTACCTCATCTATGCTGTGCTCCCCGTCGGAAGCGAGCATAGATGAGCGGCCAATAGCACGGCAGGCTGCTCCGGGGACTCCTCCTGCCTGTTTATCATTGCATGTTCTATCCAGAAAGGAGGAGTATAGGAGCATCACCGACCTGCCATGCAATAGTTTACTGCCGAGACCTGGGACCGATAAAGAATACCAAATTGGTTAGTATTTTATTCCCCCCCCCCCCCCAAAAAAAAATAAAATAAACAACAAATATTGAAAAACCCAATAGCGTGGCCCATTATGCCTCAGTATGTCCCATTGTATTTTAGCAACAGCTGGAGGCACACTGATGATTAGAACTCAGTGTTTCTCAAACAGTGTGCCTACAGCTGTTGCAAAACTACAAATCCCAGTGTGCCTGTAAAGTGTTTGTCCAGGCATACTTGGAGTTGTATTTTAGCAACAGCTGCAGACGCATGTTTGAGAAACACTGAGTTCAAATTATCAGTGTGTCTCCAGCTGCTGCAAAACTACAACTCCCAGCATGCCCCTAAAACTTTTGGCTTTCCAGGCATGCTGATAATGATAATAAGACCTCAGTTTTTCTCAAACATTGTACCTCCAGCTGTTGCTAAACTACAACTCCCAACATGCCCGGTATCTTATTGCATGATTTGAGTTGTAGCTTTCTAATAGCCTTAGGTTAGTCCCAAACCCCTCCCCCCCCCCCCCCCCTTCCCATGCAAATGTACAGGGTACATTCACACGGTCGGGTTTACATCAAGTTTCCCATTTCAAGTTTGAGCCGTGCCAAATTTTACAATGCAGCTCAAACTCCCAGCGGGAAAGTTGCTGTAAACCCCCCCTGCATGATTGTACCCTAAAAACACTATACTACACAAAATATAGAGTAAAACACTACATATACACACACACCCTTCATCCCCCCCGAATAAAAATTCTAAATGTCTGGTACGGCACTGTTTCCCAAACGGACCCTCCAACTGCATAAAAAATACAACTCCTAGCATTGCCAGATAGACAAATGTTTTATGGGCATGCTGGTAGTTGTAGTTTATCAACAGGTGGAGGTACACTGTTTGCTTATTATATCACATGCAGAGAAAGCTGGCTCAATATCAGTTTTAGAACGTTCTTATGCCGACTCAATACCAGATATTGAGCGTTAATAATAACTGTATAGAAAATGTATACATTTACCTCCCCAAAAAAAAGTACACTACAACATGTAAAAGATTGTGAAAGTTTTTTACTTTTCATTTAGATATATATATATATATATATATACAGCAACAGAAGCACGCAGCAGCACACTGCCAGCACAAAGATATAGGTGAAACATAAAAATGCAGATAAAACATGGAGAGCTATACAGCTATGGTGTAATAGATGCAAATGTGAAACTATGAAATAGTGAGGCACTTAGCTCACAAATTTGTCTCCGCCGGCAGTCAAATAGCTTGGACCGTCCCACCGCGATAAGGTGGCCTCATTGGGACGGACCCTACACTGTGAATATGCCTCTGTGTGAACAATTCAGTAAGCATGTCAGGATCTGGAACATCCAAGACACCTTATATACACACCTGATAGAGGTGGGTGGGGTACAAGGCCAACATGGAGGTAGCCACTCCCCCGTATGTTCAATACAGAGAAAGAATAAGTCAGCCAGCACTTTAGTTGATACCAAACTATTATATGGACCTGGCCTACAGGTGCATATAATACGAGGCTAGATATACAGCAACAGAAGAATACAGCAGCACACTGCCAGCACAAAGATATAGTTGAAACATGAAAATGCAGTTAAAACATGGAGAGCTATACAGCTATGGTGTAATAGATGCAAATGTGAAACTATGAAATAGTGAGGCACTTAGCTCACAAATTTGTATTGTATATATATTGTAATTTGTATATATATGTTTCACTTACTAAAATAATTTTGTGCTTACCTTGGTTTTGAGCACAATTTTGTAATGTTGTTGTTACTTCACAGACCAGCCCCCAGGGACTCCACTGGGGATGTTCAGGTCCCTTTTTCAGCGCTTCTTATCTAGTATTACTACTCCTATCATGAGACAGATTCTGTCAGGGAAAGGAGTTTTAGTCCAGGTACTGAGTGAGACATGGCACCTGTTGACACGTTAGCGACCCGCTGTCATCTGCATTTATAACCTTGACAAGCGTGCGTCATATTCCGCTTCACTCCACACTCACTACACTCTCTGGCTGTCTCCCTGCGAAATATCCACTTCTATGCACTGTACCTTCATAATTACCAAAGGGGAGTTGCCATTGTTTTGCACATGTTACCATTCAAAGATCACAGCAAGGAATTTGAGTTCTGTGCTAATGTTTTCATTATTCTAATTAGGAAGTAAAAGCTCTCATGGAGGGATTATGGCTCAAAGCAGAGCAGCATGGAGAGCTTCAAGAGCACTGCTTTCAGAACGACCCAGAATGGCCCAGCCTGCAAGGTATCCCGCAGGAAAGTAATTCTAGACCACATCCAAGGATCGGTAACACCAATTGGTGTAAGTGCCAGAATTGTAAACCTATGAAGACTCGGGATGAAAGCAAATGTTGTCAGGATGGAGACGCTCAATCCCCAGTTAGATAAAGGCCTCTCCTGTATTTTACATCATGAGGAATTGGTCAATCTGCGACAGAGTGAGAAAATTCTTCAAATAATGGCCGAATTTGCGGAACTAATAAGCCCAAGGGAAATGCTAGCAAATCGCAACAGATAATAAAATTATCTGTTAATAATTTACATAATGCCTGATAGAAATGAAACTTTCTCAGACTCCAGAAGGGTGGAAGCTCTTCACTGTCTTTCAGAAGTCAGAGTAAACTGGATTACACACTTGGATGACATGCAGGTATGGTATTACATTCAACTTTCTCAGACTCCAGAAGGGCGGATGCTCTTCACTGCCTTTCTGAAGCCAGAGTAAGCTGGATGACATACAGTTATGTTGTTTCATCCAACTTTCTCAGACTCCTGAAGGGTGTATGCTCTTCACTGCCTTTCAAAAGTCAGATTAAGCTGGAATACACACTTGGATGACATGCAGGTATGGTATTACATCCAACCTTCTCAGACTACTGAAGGGTGTATGCTCTTCACTGCCTTTCAGAGGTCAGAGTAAGCTGATGACAGGCAGGTAACTTTCTTAGACTCCAGAAGGGCTGATGCTCTTCAATGTCTTTATTGATAACCAATATTTATGTTCTTTATTACCATTATATTATATTATTAGTTCCTAAAAGATCACTTGACTATGTTTCCAGTTTGAATTTTTTTTTCAAAAAGTAGAATTTATGTATTTATTACCTTTTTTTTTTTTTTATAAATATGTATAATTTTTTTTTAGGGTCATAAGAAAAACAGCATACCATTCATTTTCTTGTTTTGCTCATAGTATTCTGGGACCACGAAGAAGGAAACCAATACCATCTTAAGTGGTGAACTACATTAGAAACCGGTTTCCAGACCCAGATGGACATGATATTGGTTTTCATGGGGCTGGGGAATATGCAGCCTTTGACATGGCGTCCGATGTTTAACATTTTTTATTTAAAATAAAAATCTATGTTGTTTTTTTATAATGTTTTATTTATGTTTTCCCCGGTTATTTATGTTACAATATTATTTATAGTTATTTATCTTAATAGGCTAATTGGCTCTACTTTTGTTATCATGTATTTTGGACCGGAATGTAGGACCATCCTGTAGGTAGCTGGTACCATGTATGTAGGACCCTCTGTTAGTAGCTTGTTCCCTGTATCTAGGACCCTCTGTTAGGTAGCTTGTTCCCTGTATGTCGGACCCTCTGTTAGGTAGCTTGTTCCCTGTATGTATGACCCTCTGTTAGGTAGCTTGTTCCCTGTATGTAGGACCCTCTGTTAGGTAGCTTGTTCCCTGCATGTAGGACCCTTTGTCAGGTAGCTTGTTCCCTGTATTGGACCCTCTGTTAGGTAGCTTGTTCCCTGTATGTAGGACCCTCTGTTAGGTAGCTTGTTCCCTGTATGTAGGACCCTCTGTTAGGTAGCTTGTTCCCTGTATGTAGGACCCTCTGTTAGGTAGCTTGTTCCCTGTATGTAGGACCCTCCGTTAGGTAGCTTGTTCCCTGTAGGTAGGACCATGCCCCTGTATGAATATTGGTAGATAGAGCACACTTGTCAAAATTTTGTCAGATGTAGGTATTACGCTTGCTAGGCAGTTATTAATTTTCTAAAGTATGTTGGTTTTCTGAGTAGACAGCTAGTAATTTTTCTATTTTTTTAAGGCAGGGAGACAGTAAGTTTTATAGGTAAATAGGTAGGTAGACAGGTAGTGTGTTCACTAGAAAGGTAGGGAGATAATTCTTTTTGTAGGTGGGTAACCTTCGGCTGTCAAGGCATGCTGACATTTCTAATTTTTCAACAGTTAAAGGTATTATGGATGGCAAAGACTACTAGACTTTTTTCTTTCACAAACATGGTGCCTCCAGCTGTTGAAAAATTACAACTCCCTGTATTCCAGGACAGCCAAAGGGCTAACTATAACTCCCAGCATACTAGGACAGCATTTGACAAAATGTGGAGGAAAGCTGGTTGGTAAACACTGACCTCCAGCAGTGTATCACAAGCAGGGGATCTCCAGCTGTTTTACCACTCTGAGTAGGCTCGGACAGCCTTTGTTTGTGTGGTAATGCTGAGAGTTGTAGTTTTGCAACAGCACGAATTACTAAACTATAAAAATAAGAAAAACAAACATAAGAATTTTCCCAAAAATGTTTAGGTATCTTTTTTCAGTAAATTAAAAGATATAATATATGGAACAAAGATAATACAACTTCAACGTTACTTTTTATATTAAAAAATGTAACTGTTCTAAAATCTAGAACGGTGCTTGGCAATCATCTCTTTCTTGTCAGGTTTTGGGACTTGTGCTGGATTAGAGGGCAAGGAGGATCTTATGTCACTCCATTCTAAAGAAAAGTTCCCAGCTGCAAAGTCCACAACATTTTTCATTATGCCGAAAATGAAATCTTGTGTTGACAGCTTGTTAATTGAACGGATGAACCATTCCTTTCTTGCTTTTTAGTTGGCAAGGTTATATCGAGAAATGCCAATAGGTCCACTACTCTCACTTTGTTTTTTGACCACAGGTTGGGCCCTTTCAACATTAAAATTGTGGTCTAGAGCTGCATGCTGTGTCCTTGCTGTAACGCAGAGCGCCCCGGGTCCCTCTCCTCCCCCAGAGCGCTTGCGGCGTTCTTCTCCTGTCCGCAGCTCCCCGGTCAGACTCTCTGACCGGGAGCGCTGCTCTGATTCCCCCGACGGGGATGCGATCCGCATGGCGGGACGTGCCCGTCCGCGGGTCGCATCCCGTTCTTCTCACCTGCCCCGTCCTCCATCTGCTCAGGCCCGGCACGCGCGGTCCCGCTCTCTAGGGCGCACGCGCGCTGGGTCGCTCAGATTTAAAGGGCCAGGGCACCATTAATTGGTGGCTGGCTTAATCAGTTCTAATCAGTTGCCAATCATCCCCAACACATATAAACCCACTTCCGCTTCCTGTCCTCGCCGGATCTTGTTGCCCTTGTGCCAGTGAAAGCGTTTTTGTGAGCAACTGCCTGTGTATCCAGACCCTTGCTGTTGCCCCTGACTACGAACCGTTGCCACCTGCCCTGTCTTTCTGCTATGTCTGACCTTGCCTTTGCCTTGTCCTTGTGTCCCACGCCAGTCTCAGCTGCCAGAGGGGTTGAGTCGCTACCGGGTGGAATGACCTGGGGTGTACCTACCGCAGCAAGTCCATCCCACTTTGCGGCGGGCTCTGGTGAATACCAGTAATCCCTTAGATTCCGTTCCCCTGGTACGGCCATCGCCTGTCTGGCACAGAGGATCCACTACCAGTGTCCTCCCCGTATACCAGTCCGGATCCTGACACTTACATTCATTCCTTTAGCACTAAAATGCAGTCTTTTGGGTCTGTACTTGGTAAGTGTGCTGTGGAATACTTCCAAGTCACCAGTGTGACAAAAATGGTTTATTTGCCATAAGTCCTTTTGTAGGCGATAGTCCATTATAATTTTTTTTAGTGCCTCAAAACTCGCACTTTTTATTTTACCTCAACCTCTGCATCAAGATCAGCATGCTGGCAAGTTGTATATTGTGAATTCTCATCCTCCCATGAATGGATGTCCCTCACATGGTACAGGACTGAATTCAATCTTACCAGGAGTTCTTCAGGATTTTTATTACAAGTGTTTGAGCTCCACCATATATGATTTTTTACTGGTGCAATCCATTCTGCCAAGTCATTAAATTTTTTTCGCTTACTGGCTGCTAGGAGTTTCTTTCCAATCGATTTCTCCATGTTACAAAATATAGAAATTGGGGCTCATAGTCTTGAGTATAGGATTTCAATTAAAACTTTTATTAAATATATTATATAAAATTTTACATATAGGTATAATGTACTGCGGATCACAGGGCCCTTGTGATCCCACAGTAAAATGTATAAATATTTAATATTTATAACCCTTGGCAATTTAATAATATATATATATATAATGTTACAATATTAAAAACAATAATATATTAAAAACAATAAATAAGTGTCCACATATCTATAGAAATAATTGAAATTGGTGATTTGTGAATAGCAGTGATAACAGTTTGAGTTGCTATTTTCACAAATATTTGTATCCAGTTAGAAAAGGAAAGTGGTTAAAGTCTTGAATAGAATACAGCAAAGATGAATGGCAATTGTATCATTTATTGTATACTTTTGTAGCAGATTTCAATCCTCTAGGCAGAGGGCCCACAGCTGGAGACACTGCTGTCTCCTAATTGTGCAGCGGCAATACGACAAATGAATGAAAAACAGCGTTAGTTACAATAAGTTCCGATCCTCTATGTAGAGGGCTCACCGCTTGAGACAATTCCGTCTCCTATATGCGCCGATATTATGATGTAGAAAGCTTGTATCTATAGTCAGAGTGAGTACCTTATGTAGATAGCGCTGGTCGTCAGACGGGTCCTAGTCCCTGGATGGAGGGTGCGCTGCTGGACGCACCCTCCATCCAGTCCCTTGACGATATCGGGAGTTGACTGATCCCTGGAGAAGAGTTTTCCTGACAGACATAAATGTATATCCTGATGCCCTGATATTTAACACACTAGGATGTACATGTATGTTCTGAGCGTTTCTCTGAAGTAAGTGCCAGCACCTCACGTAGCATTTTCCGGACAGCCACATGACAGTCGGTACAGATCATGTATTTGTTGACCTCTTTCGCAATCTAATAATCAAGAGCATTTTTACATGCTATTTTCTCCAGTCCGGCCGAGGACACACCAGAACCAATTCTTCACACAAGGGTTTATGGCAAGCATCAGCGTGGTCAGTGATATATGCCATTAGTGGTGAGGTCCTGGCACTTACTTCAGAGAAACGCTCAGAACATACATGTACATCCTTAAATATCAGGGCATCAGGATATACATTTATGTCTGTCAGGAAAACTCTTCTCCAGGGATCAGTCAACTCCCGATATCGTCAAGGTAATAGGTTTATTACATACATCGATGTATAGGTGATCCTTACATAGAGAAAGTCAGGTAAAGAATCCCCCGAGCTAAGACATTCAACAGCTTTTAGCACGTAAGCAGTTACATCATAACCGATAAGTGGGTAATGCTGTCAGATCATTGGTCAAGAACTTTATTGTCTGCTCAGCAAACCAGTACATTCAGGCTTCAGTACCTTCAAGGCCACTAGTTAGTTTCGATTTTAATAGGGCGTGTCACAAGAAGCAAGCTCCATATTGTGATTTATAACTACGCAGTGAGAAAATAGAAACTTAAAACGAATAAAAGTAGGTACATCCCATTATTCTACAATTCTATTCTTCAAACATCACTGGGCGCTGGCCAGAACTAAGATGAAAGTTAACTGAAGCTAGGAATAAAATTCAGCCAACGCCATCTTTAGTTAGACAATATATTGATATATAATACAAGGAACATAGATATCAAAATATAATTTTACCAACAATGTTAGATGTCCTTAACCCCTTAAGGACAATGGACGTCCTCCTTCGCCCCCATTTCCGAGTCCTTAAGGACCGATGACGTAGGAGTACGTCCTGTCCATTCCCGGCCCCCCGCCGCTAGCCGGAGGGGAGCCGGTGCCCGATGCCTGCTGATATCGATCAGCAGGCATAGCGGCATATCGCCCAGGGGGGTCATGATGACCCCCCATGTCGGCGATGGCAGCAGATCTCTGACGGCCCCGAACAGCCATAGCCAGCAGGGGTGAGGTGGCACTGCTGCCACCTCACGATCGCCCTGATTTGTTGGCCGGTTTACCGGCCGACCAATCAGGGCACCTGCTGCGGGTGTCACTCCCGCAACCCGATCCGCCCCTCTTCCGGAGGACGTGATCGGGTGCGGGAAGAGGACCCCGGCAGCTGGGGACCCCGATCCCCGGCATCCCTGTTGGGATCGGGGCCCCAGGAGCGGCGGCGAGGGACTGACCTGCAACGTGGATCAGCAGTTGGGTGAGTGACAGCCTCCTGCTGTTGCTTAGCAACAGCTCCCAGCATGCAAAAAGGGTATGCTGGGAGCTGTAGTTATGCAACAGCAGGAGCCAGACCACCACAACTCCCAGCATTCCCTTATGGGCATGCTGGGACTTATAGTTTTGCAACAGCTGGAGGCACATTTTTTTCTATGGAAAAGTGTACCTTCAGCTGTTGTATAACTACAACTCCCAGCTTGCACAATCAGCTAAAGGGCCTGCTGGGAATTGTAGTGGTGCATCTGCTGGTTGCATAACTACAACTCCCAGCAGGCCCGTTGGCTGTCGGTGACTGCTGAGAGTTGTAGTTTTGCAACAGCTGTAGGCACACTGGTTGTGAAACACTGAGTTAAGTAGCAAACCAGTGTGTTTCCAGCTGTTGCATAACTACAATCCCCAGCCAAAGTAGTATGCCTCTAGCTGTTGCATAACTACAAGTCCCAGCATGCCCATCCACTGTCTGTACATGCTGGTGGTTGTAGCTTTTGCAACAGCTGAAGGCACACTGGTTGCAAAACACTGAGTTTGTTACCAAACTCGGTGTTTCACAACCAGTGTGCCTCCAGCTGTTGCAAAACTACAACTCCCAGCATCCACTGATAGACCGTACATGCTGGGAGTTGTAGTTTTGCAACAGCTGGATGTCCCCCCCCCCAATGTGAATGTACAGGGTACACTCACATGGGCAGAGGTTTACAGTAAGTATCCGGCTGCAAGTTTGAGCTGCGGCAAAGTTTCTGCCGCAGCTCAAACTTCCAGCGAGAAACTACTGTGAACCCCCGCCCGTGTGACTGTACCCTAAAAACACTACACTAACACACAATAAAATAAAAAGTAAAAAACACTACATATACACATACCCCCTACACAGCCCCCTCCCCTCCCCAATAAAAATGACAAACGTCTGGTACGCCACTGTTTCCAAAATGGAGCCTCCAGCTGTTGCAAAACAACTACTCCCAGTATTGCCAGATAGCCACTGACTGTCCAGGCATGCTGGGAGTTTTACAACAGCTGGAGGCACCCTGTTTGGGAATCACTGGCGTAGAATACCCCTATGTCCACCCCTATGCAAGTCCCTAATTTAGGCCTCAAATGCGCATGGCGCTCTTTCGCTTTGGAGCCCTGTCGTATTTCAAGGCAACAGTTTAGGGTCACATATGGGGTATCGCCGTACTCGGGAGAAATTGTGTTACAAATTTTGGGGGGTATTTTCTGCTATTACCCTTTTTAAAAATGTAAAATGTTTTTTTTTTACATATGTAAAAGTCGTGAAACACCTGTGGGGTATAAATGTTCACATTACCCCTTGTTACGTTCCCCAAGGGGTCTAGTTTCCAAAATAGTGTGCCATGTGGTTTTTTTTTTTGCGGTTCTGGCACCATAGGGGCTTCCTAAATGCGGCATGCCCCCAGAGCAAAATTTGCTTTCAAAAAGCCAAATGTGACTCCTTCTCTTCTGAGACCTGTAGTGTGCCAGAAGAGCACTTTTCACCCCCATATTGGGTGTTTTCTGAATCGGGAGAAATTGGGATTCAAATTTTGGGGGGTATTTTCTGCTATTACCCTTTTTAAAAATGTAAAATTTTTGGGAAACCAAGCAAAGATTTTTTTTTTTTTTTTTACATATGCAAAAGTCGTGAATCACCTGTGGGGTATTAAGGTTCACTTTACCCCTTGTTATGTTCCCCGAGGGATCTAGTTTCCAAAATGGTATGACGTGTTTTTTTTTTTTTTTTTGCTGTTCTGGCACAATAGGGGCTTCCTAAAGGTGACATGCCCCCCAAAAACCATTTGTCGCTCCTTCCCTTCTGAGCCCTCTACTGCGCCTGCCGAACACCTTACATAGACATATGAGGTATGTCCTTACTCGAGAGAAATTGGGTTTCAAATACAAGTAAAAATTTTCTCCTTTTTACCCCTTGTAAAAATTCAAAAATTGGGTCTACAAAAACATGCGAGTGTAAAAAATGAAGATTTAGAATTTTCTCCTTCACTGCTATTCCTGTGAAACACCTAAAGGGTTAAAACACTTACTGAATGTCATTTTGAATACTTTGGGGGGTGCAGTTTTTATAATGGGGTAATTTGTGGGGTATTTCTAATATGAAGACCCTTCAAATCCACTTCAAAACTGAACTGGTCACTGAAAAATAGTGAGTTTGAAAATTTTGTGAAAAATGTAAAAATTGCTGCTGAACTTTGAAGCCCTCTGGTGTCTTCCAAAAGTAAAAACATGTCAACTTTATGATGCAAACATAAAGTAGACATATTGTATATGTGAACCAAAAAAAATTATTTGGAATATCCATTTTCCTTACAAGCAGAGAGCTTCAAAGTTAGAAAAATGCAAAATTTTCATTTATTTCATCAAATTTGGGGATTTTTCACCAAGAAAGGATGCAAGGTATCACAAAAATTTACCACTATGTTAAAGTAGAATATGTCACGAAAAAACAATTTCAGAATCAGAATGATAAGTAAAAGCATTTCAGAGTTAAAGTGACAGTGGTCAGAATTGCATAAAATGCTCTGGTCCTTAAGGTGTAAAATGGCCTGGTCCTTAAGGGGTTAAAGGGTTAAGAGACGTAACTCTTTTCTTTGTAATGACAATTTTTATTTTATCATAAAATATATGTTGCAACCCAAAAAATATTTACTTGAGAAACTGAAAAGAAAAATTTGGGGTGGTTAATTTTTATGCAGTCAACTGACAGAGTGGGCCTCATTTACTAAGGCTTTTCAGAGTAGATTTTGTAGGTTTTTTTTGTCGCATGTGTCGTGCACCAGAATTTCCGAGAAAAGATTTTTAAAAAACTACGAAGGGCTGGTGCAAGAATTTTTGCCACCCTAGGCAAAAAGTAATTTTGCCGCCCCCTTGACTCCGCCCATTGGCCTGACCTTTGACACATCCCACCTTACTACTGGGGTGACACACTGTAACAAGCCCCCTCCTCATGTAATTAGCATACTACTGGGGTAACACACTGGTGGTTGAGGGGCGGTGACGGAGTTGTGATGTCATGAGACAGGAGCCTCAGGACCTGAGCAATCATGTCGGTCTGCCTCGGAGGAGCACGGCGCTGCCTCTGAAAGCAGTACTCCTCCAAGGCAGACATGATCGCTCAGGAGCGCCGTCACTGAATATTGTCACCATACATATTACCATTATACTGTGACTAACCAAATCCTGTATACTGAGACCAATGTTACCAATAAAACCAGTATACAGGAAGGAATATTATCACCATAGATATTACCATCATACTGTTACTGACCAAATCCAAAATACTGAGACCGATATTACCCATAATACCAGTATACAGGAGGAAATATCACCATACATATTAACATTATACCGTTACTGACCAAATCCTGTATACTGAGACATATATTACCAATAAAACCAGTATACAGGGAGGAATATTATCACCAGAAATATTACCACCATACTGTTACTGACCAAATCCTGTATACTGAGACCAATATTACCCATAATACCAGTATACAAGGAGGAAATATTCCCCTCATATAGTCACCATATAGTAGTAGGTACCATCTCTACACAGGCTCTGAAGACCATATAAGTGATTACATACAGTCACAGCTGACTTGCATGTGATGTATTTTCCGGCCCAGACCGTCATGATGATTTCTTCCAGCCACAACTCATCTCCAAGGAACCTGCCAGACAAACATTTAACGCTCCGCACTTTTTTAGCACCTATAGCGCTCCATACAGTAATAATAACCTCTTTTTGGGTAGATAATTGGCTGGGGAAGAGTAGGTAGGTCACTCCAATAGGTGACAGGTCCCCTCACATGGTTTCCCCCATTATGGCGGTGCCATGAGTAGGTAGGTGCCACCTGGAAGTAGGTTTCTTTTATAGATAGCTTGCACAAGTATGACCGGGAGGGGGGAAAGGGTGTGGCGGGCGAATTATTGTTTGCTGCAGCAACCAGCTAGCATAATGAGGATGGGGGGCACTATCAAGGCTGCGCTGGCTGATCAAGTTTGTTTTGCGGCGGGCAGAGCTGCGTCCCCCTCGAGAGGCCACTCTAGACGGCTGCGGCTGCCTATTTTGCCTGTAAACATAGCCGTCCCTGACCCTACTAACTGTCCACTTTACTAAAAAAAAAATACAGAAGGGCGTGGAAAAGGGAGAGTCTCCAAAAAAAACTACACCTACAAAACTTAGGGAAAATCCCCAAATACAAGATAGTAAGTACCATGGAAAGATACCCTTCAGAAACAAAAACCCACTTTCTTTATTCTGTTGGCCAATACTAATAATATGATACCCACATTTACATAGTTTTTTGTGTAATTGTAAAACTTTTTTTTTACTAATAAGTATGCTTATAATCACCTCTATTCCAACCACTATTACTTAAAAAAAAAAAATTTAGTCTATGGGGCTGTTTAGTCTACGAGACTTTTTGATCACCATTTTATTGATTTTTTTTCTGATATATGATGTGACCAAAAATCATCAATTTTGGCAACTGGTATATTTTTACGTTTACGCCACTTACTGCGCGGGATCATAAACATTTTATTAGTTCAGACTATTCTGCAGATGGCAATACAAAATATGTTGTTTTTTTATTTGAAAAATGTTTTGGAAAATATTTCGAACATATATTTTAATAACTTATCTTATCGCTTTTTAAGTTCCCATATGATCCACTTGATCGCTGATGTCAGCCAATGACTGTGAGTGCATGGCTGCTGATAGTAGATGTCACTCAAATTTTATGAATGTGCACTGCTCTTGCTTCTAGCTCCAGAGTATACATATATGCCTTGGTTTTTGAGGTTTTTTTCTTTTTCACCTTTTAACCCCTTGGGGATGGAGCCCATTTTGACCCTAAGGACGGGAGCACTTTTTGCAAATCTGACCACTGTCACTTTAAGCATTAATAACTTTGGGATGCTTTTACTTTTCATTCTGATTCCGAGATAGTTTTTTCATGACATATTCTACTTTATGTTAGGAGTAAATTTTCAGCATTACTTGCATCATTTCTTGGTGAAAAATGTAAAAATTTCATGAAAATTTTGAAAATAGACATTCCAAATAAATAGTATCTTTATTCACATATAAAATATGTCTTGTTGGAAACAGAAACTTGATATGTTTTTACTTTTTGAAGACATTAGAGGGCTTCAAAGTAAAGCAGCAATTTTCCAAATTTTCATGAAAAATTCAAATTATGATTTTTTCAGGGTCCAGTTAGGTTTCAAGTTGATTTGAGGGGCCTTTCTGTAAGAAACCCCCCATTATGAAAAGTGCACCCCTCAAAGTATTCAAAATGACATTCAGAAACTTTGTTAACACTTTAGGAGTTTCACAGGAATAGCAGCAAAGTGGAGGAAAAAATTTTTTTTACACTAACATGTTCTTGTAGCCCCATTTTTAGACTTTTTACAAGGAGTAAAAGTATAAAAAGACTCCTAAAATGTGTAGCCCAATTTCTCTCGAGTATGGAAATACCTCATATGTGGATGTTAAGTACACACAACATGGCTCAGAAGGGAAGGAGCAGCTTTGTAATTTTGGAGAGAGAATTTTGTTGGAATGGTTTTGAGGGGGCATGTCGCATTAACCCCTTAAGGACGCAGGGTTTTTCAGTTTTTGCACTTTCGTTTTTTCCTCCTTACCTTTTAAAAATCATAACCCTTTCAATTTTCCACCTAAAAATCCATATTATGGCTTATTGTTTGCATCACCAATTCTACTTTGCAGTGACATTATTAATTTATCCAAAAATTCACGGCAAAACAGAAAAAAAATAATTGTCAAAGAAAAAAACGCCATTTTGTAACTTTTGGGGGCTTCTGTTTCTACGCAGTGCATATTTCGGTAAAAATGACACCTTATCATTATTCTGTAGGTCCATACGGTTAAAATGGTACCCTACTTATATAGGTTTCATTTTTTCGTACTTCTGGAAAAAATCATAACTACATGCAGGAAAATTTATACGTTTAAAAATGTCCTCTTCTAACCCCTATAACTTTTTTATTTTTTCCACGTACAGGGTGTTTTGAGGGCTATTTTTTTGCGCCGTGATCTGAAGTTTTTATCGGTACCATTTTTGTTTTGATCTGACTTTTTGATCACTTTTTATTCATTTTTTAATCGTATAAAAAGAGACCAAAAATACGCTTTTTTTTACGTGCGGTTTAATTAATGATATATTTTTATAGTTCGGACATTTACGCATGCGGCGATACCACATATGTTTATTTTTATTTACACTGTTTTATTTTTTTTATGGGAAAAGGGGGGTGATTTAAACTTTTATTTACTTTTTACATTTTTTTTTGCAGTGTTATAGCTCCCATAGGGACCTATAACACTGCACACACTGATCTTTTACACAGATCACTGGCGTGTATTAACACGCCTGTGATCAGTGTTATCGGCGCTTGACTGCTCCTGCCTGGATCTCAGGAAAGGAGCAGTCATTCACCGATCGGACACCGAGGAGGCGGGTAAGGGCCCTCCTGGTGTCCTGTAAGCTGTTCAGTACACCGCGATTTCACAGCGGCTGTCCCGAAAAGCCTGACTGAGCAGCCGGGATACTTTCACTTCAGACGCGGCGGTCAGCTTTGATCACGGCGTCTGAAGGGTTAATACAGGGCATCACCGCGATCGGTGATGTCCTGTATTAGCTGCGGGTCCCGGCCGTTGATAGCCGCCGGGACCGACCTGATATGACGCGGGGTCACTGCGTGACCCAGCGGCATATCGCGGGAGCCGGCGGAGGACATAAATATACGTCCTTCGTTGTTAAGGGGTTAAGGTAGCCCCATGGTGCTAGAACAGCAAAAAAAAAAAAAAAAACACATGGCATACTATTTGGGAAACTACACCCCTCATGGAACGTAACAAGGGGTATAGCGAGCCTTAACACTTCACAGGTGTTTGACGACTTTGCGTTGAAGTTGGATGTGAAATGGAAAATTTGATTTTTTAACACTAAAATGATGGTGTTACCTCAAATTTTTGTTTTTCTCAAGGGGTAATAATAGAAAATGGACCCCAAAATGTAAAGCCCAATTTCTCCTGATTCAGAAAATACCCCATATGTGGACATTAAGTGCCCTGCTGGCGCACTACAATGCTCAGAAGACAAGGAGCAAATTTTGGCTTTTTGCTGGAATGCTGAAATGGTTTTTGGGGGGTTGAAATGGTTTTTGGGGGGCATGTTGCATTTAGGAAGCCCCCATGGTGACAGAAAAGCAAAAAAAAAAGAAAAAAAAACACATGGCATACTATTTTGAAAACTACACCCCTCAAGGAACATAACAAGGGGTATAGTGGGCCTTAACACCTCACGGGTGTTTGATGACTTTGCGTTGAAGTTGGATGTGAAAATGGAAAATTTGATTTTTAACACTAAAATGATAGTGTTACCCTATATTTTTCTTTTTCACAAGGAGTAATAGGAGAAAATGGACCCCAAAATTTAAAGCCCAATTTCTCCCGATTAAGAAAACACCCCATATGTGGACGTTAAGTTCTCTACTGGCGCACTACAATGCTCAGAAGACAAGGAGCAAAATTTGGCTTTTTGAAAGAGAATTTTGCTGAAATGGTTTTTGTGGGGCATGTTGCATTTTGGAAGCCCCCATGGTGCCAGAACAGCAAAAAAAAAAACACTTTGCATACTATTTTGGAAAATACACCCCTCAAGGAACATAATAAGCATTACAGTAAGAACTTATACCTCACAGGTTTATTGAACAGTGGGTTGTAAAAGTGAAAAATTAGATTTTTAACACTAAAATTCTTGTGTTAACCCAAATTTTTCATTTTAACAAGGTGTAATTGAACAAAAATCCGCCCAAAATTTGTAGCCCAATTTCTCATGAATAAGTAAATACCTCATATGTGGATGTAAATTGCTCAGCGAGTGCACTACAGGTCTCAGAAGAGAAGGAGCTCTGTTTGGCTGTAGGAGAGAGAATTCTGCTGTAATTTATTTTCCAGGAATGGATGAAGGGTAGTTTTTTGAAAAATGAAAATTGCAGTCATAGGCAAAGATAGGCACAATCACCTTGGGGGGGGGACATGCTGCATTGTCATTGAAATGCAAACATTTCCTTATGGCCTCAAAACGTTCCCCTGCCATGGCCATACTGTAGAGCGGGGTCTGGTAGAGGACATCCCCGCTCCAGTACTGCCTGACACTGGGCTTTTTGACCAGGCCCGTATGCAGCACATGGCCCCAAAAGGACCTCATTTTGGCTGCATCGACTGGGGACCAGCCGTTGGGCCTAGCCAAAATCGAGCCCGGTGAGCAGTGACAAACTGTTGGGTGTACAGGTTTGTCTGTGTCACCATCATGTTGACAAAGTCGTCACTGAAATAATGACTAAAAAAGTCTAGTTCAGTGAAACCGGCAATGTCAATTTGGATTCCTGGGTTGCCAACAAACCCAGGAATCACGGGCTCAAATTCTCTGGGGTAGTCCAGAAAGGTTCCCCGGTAGAGGGTACCAGTGGACTTGCCTGGAGTGCCACCATACTAGTACACACCCCAGGATGACCAGCAAATTTGGAACAATGTCTCCAAGAAAGTACTTTCCTCTTGGCAAGCGGAACAAAGATCTCTTCTGGAGGAATATCCTTTAGCTGGACAGGAGCCACAGAGACCAGACGAGAAGGATCCACGATGTGTTGTGGTTCCTCGATATTGTTCTCTGGATCAAAGGAACGGGAGAGTGCATCTGCCTTCACATGCTTGTCTGGGAATCTGCCGTTTTCAGGGACACTCGGCTGCCTTCAAGCTCTGCCTACTCAGCGGTAAAGTATCGCTTCAATTCCTATCATTAACTGTATCAGCATTCTATCACAATCTTGTTACATTTTGAATACAATTACCGGCATCTTACAAACTTCTCCTCTCAACACATTGATGAATGACATTTAAGATTACCTCAATTCACACATTTAAACTTGTGGAATCTGTCAAGTTTTTGCTGTCAATTCTTTGCTACTATAGACAATTTTTTCTTTTTTGAGATGGCTGGCAATTTTTTGCATAATTTTTTAGAATTTATTTTACCCTTTCAGGCTTTTTATTACCATTTTTATTTTCATTATCACTACTACTGTATATTGTTTATTGTCACCCCCTTTTCTCCCATTCCTCTTCCCTTTTTCCCACTACCCCTTGAGGACTGGTTATATAATATTTTATTATTATATAATTTTTCTCTGCCTACCATTTGGTCTTTTGGGGTTCTTAGACCATACCAGTTAACCTCGGGTTAGAATATTGATTGAGCTGCACTAACTCTATTCTATATTCGTACTTTCACTTTGTATCATAAATTAGACATGTTTTAACTTTTTCAAGACATTAGAGGGCTTTAAAGTTTAGCATAAATTTTCCAATTTTTCACAAAAAATTCAGAATTGTTCTGGAAAAAAAAATCTGAGTTTTTCAGGGACCAGTTCATTTTAAAGTGGATTTGAGGGGACTTTCTTTTAGAAATCCCTAATAAATGACCCCATTATAAAAATAAAAAAAACTCTCAAATTATTGAAAAGTACATTCAGAAAGTTTAACCCTTTGGGTGTTTCACAGGAATACCAGCAAAGTGGAGGTGATAAGTCAAATGTTACGCCGAGCGCTCCGGGTCCCCGCTCCTCCCCGGAGCGCTCGCAGTGTTCTCCTGTTCGCAGCGCCCCCGACAGACCCGCTGACCGGGTGCGCTGCGATAATGTCCCTAGCCGGGATGCGATTCGCGATGCGGGACGCGCCCGCTCGCGGTGCGCATCCCGACCCGCTTACCAGACTCGCTCCCCGTCTGTGCTGTCCCGGCGCGCGCGGCCCCGCTCCCTAGGGTGCGCGCGCGCCGGTTCTTTGCGATTTAAAGGGCCGGTGCGCCACTGATTGGCGCATGGGTTTTAATTAGTGTGTTCACCTGTGCACTTCCCTATATTACCTCACTTCCCCTTCACTTCCTTGCCGGATCTTGTTGCCATTGTGCCAGTGAAAGCGTTCCTTGTGTATCCCAAGCCAATGTTCCAGACCTCTTGTCGTTGCCCCTGACTACAATCCTTGCTGCCTGCCCTGACCTTCTGCTACGTCCGACCTTGCTCTTGTCTAATCCCTTGTACCGCGCCTATCTCAGCAGTCAGAGAGGTTGAGCCGTTGCCGGTGGATACGACCTGGTTGCTACCGCCGCTGCAAGACCATCCCGCTTTGCGGCGGGGTCTGGTGAAAACCAGTAGCAACTTAGAACCGGTCCACCGACACGGTCCATGCCAATCCCTCTTTGACACAGAGGATCCACCTCCAGCCTGCCGATCCTGACATCAAAATCTCCAGTTTTTACATGTTGTTCTAGCCCCACATTTTATATTTTTTTTTACAAGGGGTAAAAGGGGAAACACCCCCTCAAAATGTGTAATCCTATTTATCCTGAATACCAACATACTCCATATGCTGACAAAGGTGCACAACAGGGCTCAGAAGAGAAGGGGCAACATTTGACATTGGGAGAGATAATTTGGCTGGAATAGTTTTAGGGGGCGATGTTACCCCTATAGTGCCTGGACAGCAGAAAACCTGGTCATGTGACACAATTTTGGTAAGAGGTGTAGTGAGCATTTATACCCCACAGGTGTTTGACACAATTTTGGAATAGTGGGCCGTGAAAATAAAAAGTTTACATTTTTACACTACAATGCTGGTGTAGCCACAAATTTTTCATTTTTACAAAGGGTAAAAGGAGAAAAGGCCTTACAAAAATTGTAACCCTATTCCTCCAGAGTATGAAAATACTAAAGTTCAACAGCTAGAGGCAAAAATTTTTGAACAAAAAAAAAGTGCCACTAGCTGTTACATTACTACAACTCTCATCATGCATGGACAGCAAAAGGGCATGCTGGGTGTTTTAGTTTTGTGCCTCCAACTGTTGCATGACTACAAAGTCCATAATGCCTTTTGATTGTCCTTGCATGCTGGGAGTTGTAGTTATGCAACACCTAGAGGCACTTTTTTCTATGAAAAAGTGTGCCTCCAGCTGTTACATACTTACAACTCCTAGCATGCCCTTTAGCTGTTTGTGCATGCTAGGAGTTGTATTTATTCAACAGCTAGAGGCACAATTTTTGATAGAAAAAAAGTGCCACTAGCTGTTACATAACTACAACTCCCAACATGCAAAGACAGCCAAAGGCATGCTGGGAGTTGTAGTTATGTGTCTTTAGCTGCTGCATAACTACAGTGCCCTGCATGCCTTTTGACTGTCTGTGCATGCTGAGTTGTAGTTATAAAACAGCTGGAGGCACTTTTTTTCTATAAATAAGTGTTCCTTTAGCTGTTGCATAACTACAACTTCTAGCATGCACAAACAGCCTAAGGGCATGGTGATATTTTTAGTTATGCAACAGTTGGAGGCACACAACTACAACTCCCAGCATGTCCTTTGGCTTTCTGTGCATGCTGGGATTTGTATTTATGCAACACCTACCTAACTCCCGCTGCTGACAGCACCATGCACACTATTTCTAGCTCATCAATTCTTGGAAAAGCCGTGATTCTCTGGTCAGAATTGACCCCTTGTTCGTTTGTGTGATTACAGCAGTCATCCTGTTCCAATCACTGCCAATAGTGCGATAGTGATCGGAAAACCTCAGGGGGTAAAGCTCCCCCTTTGTCCTTAAAGGAGTACTCTGGTGGAAAAAAATGTTTTTTTAATTATCTGGTGCCAGAAAATTAAACAGATTTGTAAATAACTTCCATTTAAAAAAATTAATCCTTCCAGTACTTATCAGCTGCGGTTTGCTACAGAGGAAGTTCTTTTCATTTTAATTTATTTTCTGCCTGACCACTGTGCTTTCTGCTGACACCTCTGTCCATGTCAGGAAATGTCCAGAGCAGGAGGAAGTCCCCATAGAAAACCTATCCTGCTCTGGACAGTTCCTGACATGTAAAGAGGTGTCAGCAGAGAGCACTGTGGTCAGACAGAAAGAAAATTCAAAGAGAAAAGATGTGTTATTGGCAGCATGAGGAGACCATATAGTGGCTGAATGACACAGCATGGATGAGGCTGAAGCATGAGGAGACCATATAGTGGCTGAATGACACAGCGTGGAGGTGTGGGCAGCATGAGGAGACCATATAGTGGCTGAATGGCACAGCGTGGAGATGTTGGCAGCATGAGGAGACCATATAGTGGCTGAATGACACAGCATGGAGGTGTTGGCAGCATGAGGAGACCATATAGTGGCTAAATGACACAGCGTGGAGGTGTTGGCAGCATGAGGAGACCACATTGTGGCAGAACGGCATAGCCAGGAGTTGGCATCAGCATGAGTAGACACTAGGCCTTCACAATCATTAAGATTAAAATATGAATTCAGAAATTTAAACCGAAGATTTTGGATAGCTAGTGCTACCTACCAAAACAACATTTTTATTCCCAGACCCAGGCCCAGCAGCGGTATCAGTAAACCATATATTGCCTGAATGACACAGGCTGGAGTTAGCTGAAGCATGAGGAGACCCCAGGATTTCACAATCCCCAAGAAAAAACACAAGATTTGTTGAAATTTAAAATGAAGAATTTGGCTGAAGCATGAGGAGACCATTGAAATCTATGATTCTTTATTTAAATTTAAGAATTTGAAATGTAATTTAATGATTTTGAAATTTAGCTTTTAACTTTCAAATTTTAGTGTCCCAGACCCCGGTGTGTAGGTACAAAGGGCCAAATCTAACAAGACCCCACAGGCCGTGAGATGTAGGCACAATGGGGGACATTTACTAATCTAGTCTATTCTGGGTATGCTTATAGACCAGCGTATGTGGTAGTCTCCTGTCTATTATGCTCCTAATTTATGAAAGGTCTCACAGCCCTTGATAAATTCTGTGCTCAGACTTCAGGGTCTACAGCTTAAACTGCATTTAGACCTGCTCCAACATGGTCTGACATTTCAGCGTATTTTGGGCAGATGCGACTTGTCGCACAAAAGTCGCACTTGATAAATTCAGCACCAATGCATTTTCTAATGCATTTCCATCTAAAATAGACTTGCATGCATCATGTTCTAAAAATCATCTACAGCAAAAGTCGCAGAAAAGTCGCACATATTTAGACTGCAACTTTCTGTGCGACAAATTTAGACAGGAAAAACCAGTCTAAATCCTTTGATAAATCTCCCCCAATGTCTCCATTGCCCTGACCAGCCATTGTTTCCAACACTTTTTGCCAAGGCAAACCATGTGAAGAACAGCATGACACCTCCATGCCCTGTACACATGGTATGCTGAAGGGCCAATGAGATCCTGAGACTTGTCCTGGCAGTGGAGGCTGAGGACATGGTGGAGGATGAGGAGGTGGAGTCGAACACTGTCACAGGACCAATGGGCTGACAGAGTGGAGCAGGAAGCAGCATGAGTACACAAGAGGGGTTCACAACCCCTAAAAGTAAAAGGTGAATGTTGAAATCTCTATTGAAGATGCATGTTAGGTAGTGCTACCATCCAAAAATGTAAGGCCCAAGCCCAGAAGCATCAGTAAGCCAAGTAGTTCCAGAAAAACACAGTCAGGAAAAGGCATCAGCAGAACACAAGAGGATTTCATAATCCCTAAGCTTGAAAGATCAATGTTGAAATCTCAATTAAGCATGTATGTAAGCTAGTGCAAAACATCCATAAATTTAAGGCCCAAGCCCTAAAGCATCAGTAAGCCAAGTAGTTCCTGAAAGACACAGGAGCAGTCAGGAGCAGGCATCAGAAGTACCCAAGAGGGTTTCATAACCCCTTACATTGAAATATCAATGTTGAAATTTCTATCAAGCATGTTTTTAGCTCGTGCTAAACATCCAAGCATCAATAAGCCAAGTAGTTCCTGAAACACACAGTCAGGAGCAGGCATCAGCAGTACCCAAGAGGCTTTCATAACCCCTTACATTGCACGATCAATTTTGAAATTTCAATTATGTATGTATGTAGCTAGTGCAAACATCCAAAAATTAAAGGCCCAAGGCCAGAAGCATCAGTGAGGCAAGTAGTTGCTGAAAGACACAGGATCAGTTAGGAACAGGCATTCGCAGTACCCAAGAGGGTTTCATAACCCCTTACATTTAAAGATCAATGTTGAAATTTGCATTAAGCATGCATTTAGCTACTGCTAAACATCCAAAAATGAAAGGCCCAAGGCCAGAAGCATCAGTGAGGCAAGTGGTTCCTGAAAGACACAGGATCAGTCAGGAACAGGCATTCGCAGTACCCAAGAGGGTTTCACAACCCTAATTGATAACCCCAGAGGGTTTCATAACCATAATTGTGAAGTATTGGTGTAGCAGCATGGTCAATCTACTCTGAGGCATCTGGCATTGGTGGGTGGAAATCCTGGGTGATCCATGCCTGATTCATCTTCACAAAGGTCAGTCTCTCCACTTCGTGGACAGACGAGTTCGCCTTGGGGTGACTATGGCCCCGGCCGCACTAAACACCAGCTCTGATGGCACACTACTGGCCAGGCAGAAGAGCTTTTCCAGGGCAAACTCTACTAGTTGTGGCCATAAATCAAGTTTGGCTGCCCAAAAGTCCAGCGGATCTTCAAGGTTTGTTGGCATGGCCATATCAAGGTATGGCATCACCTGTTGGTTCAGGTCTTGCTCCCTGTCTACCTGCTGCTGATGAGTTGCTTCACTATGCGGGTGAAGAAAGCTACTCAACACCGACTGTAGACTTAGGCTGTTGATAATGGAGCTGCTACTGCTCCTGCCACCCCTCCCCTCCCCAGCAGCCATGGCAGTGGAAGGTGAGCGCAGAGGGACCCCCGAGTCAGACCTGCGAGTGGATGGACCATGTCGCCGATGGGCATCGGCCAACTAACTATGTAGGATCTCTCTGTAGTAGTTCAGTTTGTCCTCCCTCTCAGTGGGTGTAAAAAAGGCCCCCATTCTGTGATGCTAGCGAAGGTCCAATAAGGTGGAAAGCCAGAAGTCATCCCACTGATGAATTTTGACAATTCGGGGGTCACTACGCAAGCAACTGAGCATGCATCGTGCCATTTGTGCCAGTGATTCGGAGGGACTCCTTGCCTCCATCTCCACTGCATACTGCCACGGTGTGTCTGGATCCTCTGTCTCGCCTTCCTCATAAGAACCCTCTAGCTCCTCTAGCTGATCATGCTCCTCCTCTCCTGTCCGATGACTAGAAACGCAGCCCATCTCATCCAACCTAAACTGTGCTCCACTCTGCCCCTCATCCTCCTCCTCCAGTTCAGCCCCCACAGGACTCATGTAGCCGTGAGATGAAGGCACAATGTCTCCATTGCTGTGACCAGCCATCGTTTCAATCATTTGTTGTAGGCAATGTAGGAGTGGAATTACGTCGTTCATCCCGTAATCCAGGCGACTTACAAATAATGTGGCTTCCTCAAAGGGCCTAGGCAAACGGCAGGTGTCACATATGAGCTGCCACTGGTTCACATTGAAGTTACACAGGGGAGTACTCCTATCTGCTTGGATCAAGAAATCGGTGATGGCTTTTCTTTGTTCGTATAGTCTGTCCAACATATGGAGGGTGGAATTCCAACGCGTGTCAACGTCACAAATAAGACTATGTTGTGGGATACCATTCTGACGCTGCAGTTAAAGGAGGGTGTGCTTTGCGGTGTATGAGTGGCTGAAGTGCATGCACAGTTTCCTTCCCGTTGTTAGGATGTCTTGCAAATGGGGTGAAGACTTCAGGAAGTGCTTGACAACCAGATTGAACACGTGTGCCATGCAGGGCGCATGTTTCACACTTCCTTGTCGCAGTGCGGACACGATGTTCTTCCCGTTGTCGGTCACCATGGTTCCCATTTCCAGATTTCGCGGAGTAAGCCATACTCCGATTTCTTGACAATTGAATTTTAGCAGTTCCTCTCCTGTGTGACTCCGTTCACCAAGGCAAACCATGTGAAGAACAGTGTGACATCACCGTGCCCTACACACATCGTACGATGAAGGGCCACTGAGATTTGTACGTGCAGTGGAGGCCGAGGACACGGTGGAGGATGAGGAGGCGGAGTCTCACACTGTCACAGGACCAACTGCCTGGAGGAGGAAGCGGTGTGACCTGTCCAAGTTGCTGTTGTGGCTGGGCAGGAACCACATTTACCCATTGGGCCGTAAAAGACATGTATTGTCCCTGCCTGTAGCTACAGCTCCACACGTCGGCGCTGCCATGCACTTTTGAACACACCCACAGGCTCAAGGACTGAACAATACAAGAGGAAACAGGCGTCCTGCCCTCACCGTGTAAGAACTGGTCGAACGACTCCCATCTCGGGTGATTCCTCTGGAGGGATCCTAAAGACTGTGCGGGGCGCTCAGAGGCGACTGCTGGTGGTTTCACACAATGAATGTGCTTCGTAGGCCGGACAAAGCACATTCATTGTGTGAAACCGCCGGCAGTCGCCTCTGAGCAGCCCCCCGCAGTCTTAAGGATCCCTCCGGAGGAATCACCCGAGATGGTCGTTTGACCAGTTCTTACACGGTGAGTGCAGGATGCCTGTTTCCTCTTGTATTGTTCATTTTGTTGACTACCGTTTGCATTGTCCTAGTACCGCCGAGTAAGGTTTGTCTGGTCTTCTGCCTGGTGTGAGTATATCCATCTCGTGGTTGAGGGTCTTAGGTATCGGTGCCACTGTTTGCCTCTTTAGTTTGGATTTTGTCTGCACCTGCAGGCTCAAGGACTGGCACACCTTTTCTTGTACAAAATTATGCAGGACTGGTACTGCCTTCTTCGCAAAGAAATGACGGCTTGGGACTCTCCACCTCGGCTCGGCAGAAGCCAGCAATTCTCTAAAAGGTGCAGAGTCCACCATTTAAAAAGGGAGTGACTGCAGCACCAGCAACTTAGACAGGAGCACATTCAACTTCTGCGCTGTTGGATGAGTGGGCGCATACTGTTATCTCTTGGAAATGGCTTCGCCGATGGATTGTTGGCGGAATGGCTGACTAAAAGTGGGAGAAGCAGGAACATCTGGAGCGACAGAAGGAGGGTTTGACACACAGCTCCCTTCGGCTGAGGTGCTGGAGCCTTGGCTGGCTGAAGGAGGGAGCGGCTGAAGGAGGAGACTTATCAATAAACTACAGTCATTGAGCTTGGACTCCAATATTGTTGAGAGGATTAGGCAGTGGCTGAGTAACAGACAACAGAGGGTTGTAGTCAATGGAGAATATTCAGAGCACGGTCTTGTCACCAGTCGGATACCTCAGGGATCTGTACTGGGACCAATATTGTTTAATATCTTCATTAGTGATATTACAGAAGGTCTCAATGGTAAGGTATGTCTTTTTGTTGATGACACAAAGATATGTAACAGGGTTGATGTTCCTGGAGGGATACGCCAAATGGAAAAGGATTTAGGCAAACTAGAAGAATGGTCAGAACTCTGGCAACTGAAATGTAATGTAGTTAAGTGCAAGATAATGCACCTGGGGCGTAAAAACCCTCAGGCAGAATATAGAATATTTGACACAGTCCTGACCTCAGTATCTGAGGAGAGGGATTTAGGAGTAATTATTTCAGAAGACTTAAAGGTAGGAAGACAATGTATTAGAGCAGAAGGAAACGCTAGCAGAATGCTTGGATGTATAGGGAGAGGTATAAGCAGTAGAGAGAAGTGCTCATGCCGCTGTACAGAACACTGGTGAGACCTCATTTGGAGTATTGTGCGCAGTACTGGAGGCCGTATCTCCAGAAGGATATAGATACTCTAGAGAGAGCTCAAAGAAGAGCTATTAAACTAGTACATGGATTGCAGGATAAAACTTACCAGTAAAGGTTAAAGGACCTTAACATGTATAGCTTGGAAGAAAGAAGAGACAGAGGGGATATGATAGAGACTTTTAAATACATAAAGGGAATCAACACGGTAAAGGAGGAGAGCATATTTAAAAGAAGAAAAACTACCACAAGAGGACATAGTTTTAAATTAGAGGGGCAAAGGTTTAAAAGTAATATCAAGAAGTATTACTTTACTGAGAGATTAGTGGATGCATGGAATAGCCTTCCTGCAGAAGTGGTCGCTGCAAATACAGTGAAGGAGTTTAAATATACATGGGATAAGCATAAGGCTATCCTTCATATAAAATAGCCAGGGACTATTCATAGTATTCAGATTATTGGGCAGACTAGATGGGCCAAATGGTTCTTATCTGCCGACACATTCTATGTTTCTATGGGTGATGCAGCAGGCTGGACCACTACAATGGAGCCACGGTTCTCCCAGGCCGCTTTATGGTGGCGAAGCATGTGTTGATACAGGACCGTGGTGCCGACATTGGGACCCTGACCACGCTTCACCTTCTGCCGACATATCTTGCATGTGGCTACGTGAACCTCCTCCGGATGCCTGATGAAAAACTACCACACCACCGAGTAGCTGATTTTCCCACCTACAGTCCGCACTAATTGACTGCTACTGGCTCCGTCTCCAGGAACCCCTGTTCCACTACCTCCCGGAAAGGTAGTCTGCCGCGAAGCAGATGGTCTCCCCGGGCACGTTTGGCTATAGAATTTCCACTTCTGCCACCATGCTCACTGCCAACCATGCTACCGCCTTGCTGGCTTAGCTGCTGCCTCAAGGGCAACCTGCAACTCTCTTCTCCTGATGATGATGAAGCCCCTTCTGCACCCGGCTCTCAATTGTGATCAGCTTCATCATCATCAAGTGTCTGCTTGTCACTGATGTCCTCCTCAGGTTCCCCAACAGTGTCTGCTTCAGGACCCTGAACTCTGGCAACACCGCCTCCCACGTCACTCTCCTCATCACTACTTGGCTGCCTAGCGGAGCATGCGGCGCATGTCTCTTCCCCTTCTTGGCTGGGCAGTAGCTGCTGACTGTCCTCTATTAGATCGTCCTCAGTGAATAGTGAAGCTGAACCCACAGCATAAGGTACTTCTGGTGGAGACACGACCGCTAGCTGATAACGTGAGCTCAGGCCTCTCGCTGCAACTCCTGCAGCCACTCGCCCCTAGTCTGCTGCGACCTCTGCCTGAAGTATTAAGGCCTCTGCTACTCCTCTGTGCACGTCCTGGCACTTCTCTGCCTGACATACTTAGTGCGTATATGAGGGTATTACAATACACTTCACTACTCTTTAAACAGTATTTGTCTAGAACAGCAGCAGGTGATTACTTTTGGCTGTCCTTTCACAGTATATAGGCCCTTGACAGATTAACAGGTACAAAATGGCACACTACTTAGATGTATGTATGTCGTATGCACGTATGAGGGGAAAAAAATGTGCTACAGTACACTTGGATAATGTATTTTTGTAAAACACCAGCCGGTGAATACTTTTGCCTTGTTACAGATTTACAGATACAAAATAGTAGACTGCTTTGATGTAGGTATGTGGTATGCACTTATGAGGGCAGAAAAATGCACTACAATGAGCCTAAACCCAGCCCATGAGTAATTTTGCTTGGACTTTCACAGTATGTAGGCTCTTGACAGATTAACAGATAACAAATAGTACACTACTTAGATGTAGGTATGTGGTATGCACTGATGAGGGCAGAAAAATGTGCAACAATACTCCAAAAGTATTTTTGTAAAACACCAGCCTGTGAGTACTGTTGCTTGGACTTTCACAGTATGTAGGCCTTTCACAGATTAACAGGTACAAAATGGTACACTAATTAGATGTACGTATGCTGTATGCACTGATGAGAGCAGAAAAATGCACAACAATGAGCCTAAAAACTCTGTAATTTTTGTAAAACACCAGCCGGTGAGTACTATTGTTTGGACTTTCACAGTATGTAGGCCCTTGACAGATTAACAGGTCCAAAATGGTACACTTATTAGATGTACGTATGCGGTATGCACGTATGAGGGCAAAAAAATGTGCAACAATACACCAGAAAACTTTTGCCAGGAATTTCCCTGTATCTAGACTTGTTACAGATACAAAATAGTAGACTGCTTTGATGTAGGTATGTGGTACGCACGTATGAAGGCTGACAAATGCAGTACAGTCCGCTGAAAAAACTTATTTTTGCACAGCAGCAGGACACAACAGTGCAGCACCACAAAAAAATAAAAAATAAAAATACAAAAACAGGGATTAAACCCTAGAATGCACTCTGTCACAGACTATTAAGAATGGTGTGAACTGGTTTTTATACCGTCTACAGATTAGTATAAGCAGCAGATGATTTTTTGTGGAAAAAATAGAATTGCGCTGAAAAATCTTTCCTGCCTCCTGTGATATAACGTTCATGAAGTTGAGGAAGCTTGTTGATATGTAAGAGGCAACGAAAAGCTATCTGGCTATCTGCACCTGATAAAATGCTTAAGAACGTGACCGTGAGGTATGGCGTAAAAATCCCTCTCAGTCAGAACAAGCAATGCAATTCACTTCTCTCTGTCCACAAGGCTGATGGAAATAGCAGTTGGCAGTGGAACGCTGTGGCTTCAGCGCACAGACACAGAGTATGTCCTATGTATGCAGCATATATGGCATAAAATGAGCAGCCACAACATGGCTGCCGATTATATAGGGCTGTCAATGAATGCTGATAGGCTGCATCTCGCATGTGATTTAGGGTCATCCCGCCTACCTCCCTCCCCGCCGTATTCTCCCACCCTCCCATAATCCCCTGCCCAATGTACTCACATGTGTAAAATGCAGTTTAATGAAGCGATTCGCGTGATAGAATCATGGCGATATTCGCATTCGTTGCGAATCAAACATGTCATGAAATTCGTAACGAATTCGGGTTAGTCAGCTTCGATTCCCTCATCTCTAGTGAAAATGGTTCATAAAACACTGACAAACATGGTGCCCCCTGATTATAACCCTGACACACATTGTACCCATTATAATATGGCCACACACTGTACATGTAATATCAATACTGCCAAACACTGTTCCCCTAATATGAACACTGCGACTCAATGTTTCTTCTCTGAATTCCACCACTGCACTGTCCTCTTCCATCCTCCTTTTCCAGCCCCTCTGTCCTCCTCCTCCTTCAGACCCCTCTGTCCTCCTCCATCCTTTTCCTCCCCCATCCTTTATCCCCCTTCTCCAGCCCCTCTGTCCTCCTTTATCCTCCTTCTCCAGCCCCTCTGTCCTCCTTTATCCTCCTTCTCCAGCCCCTCTGTCCTCCTTTATCCTCCTTCTCCAGCCCTTCTGTCCTCCTTTATCCCCCTTCTCCAGCTCCTCTGTCCTCCTTTATCCTCCTTCTCCAGCCCCTCTGTCCTCCTTTATCCCCCTTCTCCAGCCCCTCTGTCCTCCTTTATCCTCCTTCTCCAGCCCCTCTGTCCTCCTTTATCCCCCTTCTCCAGCCCCTCTGTCCTCCTTTATCCTCCTTCTCCAGCCCCTCTGTCCTCCTTTATCCCCATTCTCCAGCCCCTCTGTCCTCCTTTATCCCCCTTCTTCAGCCCCTCTGTCCTCCTTTATCCCCATTCTCCAGACTCCTCTGTCCTCCCCCATCTGCAGACCCCTCTGTCCTCCTCCATCCCCCTTCTCTAGAATCATCTGTACTCCTCCATCCACCTCCTCCATACCCCTCTGTCCTCCTCTATCCCCCTTCTCCAGACCCTCTGTCCTCAATTATCCCCCTTCTCCAGACCCCTCTGTCCTCCTTTATCCCCCTTCTCCAGACCCCTCTGTCCTCCTTTATCCCCCTTCTCCAGACCCTCTGTCCTCCTTTATCCCCCTTCTCCAGACCCTCTGTCCTCAATTATCCCCCTTCTCCAGACCCCTGTCCTCCTTTATCCCCCTTCTCCAGACCCTCCGTCCTCCTTTATCCCCCCTTCTCCAGACCCTCTGTCCTCTTTATATCCCTTCTCCAGCCCCTCTTTCCTCCTTTATCCCCCTTCTCCAGACCCCTCTGTCCTCCTTTATCCCCCTTCCCCAGCCCCTCGGTCCTCCTTTATCCCCCTTCTCCAGACCCCTGTCCTCCTTTATCCCCCTTCTCCAGACCCTCTGTCCTCCTTTATATCCCTTCTCCAGCCCCTCTGTCCTCCTTTATCCCCCTTCCCCAGCCCCTCTGTCCTCCTTTATGCCCATTCTCCAACCCCTCTGTCCTCCTTTATCCCCCTTCTCCAGACCCCTGTCATCCTTTATCCCCCTTCTCCAGACCCTCTGTCCTCCTTTATATCCCTTCTCCAGCCCCTCTGTCCTCCTTTATCCCCCTTCTCCAGACCCCTCTGTCCTCCTTTATCCCCCTTCCCCAGCACCTCTGTCCTCCTTCATATCCCTTCTCCAGCCCCTCTGTCCTCCTTTATCCCCCTTCTCCAGACCCTCTGTCCTCCTTTATATCCCTTCTCCAGCCCCTCTGTCCTCCTTTATCCCCCTTCTCCAGACCCCTCTGTCCTCCTTTATCCCCCTTCCCCAGCACCTCTGTCCTCCTTTATCCCCCTTCTCCAGCCCCTCTGTCCTCCTTTATCCCCCTTCTCCAGCCCCTCTGTCCTCCTTTATCCCCCTTCTCCAGACCCCTGAACTCCTTTATCCCCCTTCTCCAGACTCTCTGTCCTCCTTTATATTCCTTCTCCAACCCCTCTGTCCTCCTCTATCCCCCTTCCCCAGCCCCTCTGTCCTCCTCTATCCCCCTTCCCCAGCCCCTCTGTCCTCCTTTATCCCCCTTCCCCAGCCCCTCTGTCCTCCTTTATCCCCCTTCCCCAGCCCCTCTGTCCTCCTTTATCCCCCTTCTCCAGACCCCTGTCCTCCTTTATCCCCCTTCCCCAGCCCCTCTGTCCTCCTTTATCCCCCTTCTCCAGACCCCTGTCCTCCTTTATCCCCCTTCTCCAGCCCCTCTGTCCTCCTCCATCCCCCTTCTGCAGACCCCTATGTCCTCCCCTATAATTCTCCTCTAGACCCCTCTTTCCTACTCCATTTTCCTGCTCCAGACCCCTCTGTCCTCCTAATACAGAGCCATCATACCCCTTCTTCACCAAACCCCTCTGTCCTCCTCCAGACCCTTCTTTTCCCTACTCTTAAAGACTAAACCCATAACTAAGCCCTCTCTAGGCTCCTCTGCACGCCTCCCGGCCGTATAACAGACGGCCCGGCCTATTTCTATCGTGCTTTGCTTTCGTCTGTCCGGCCATGATGGAAATAGTGGTAATTTAGAACAGGTGGAGAGCGGCAGCGTCAACTTTGATTATAATACCATAGAACGAATAGAAAGTCTACAACAAAATGGCGGCCTTAGCAGAGGCAGGTGACAGCGCGCCCTCTAGGAAGAGACATCGCAGACATCTGAGAGTTGCGTCCGCGACCTTGGATGAGTACATGTGAGTCCGGGGGCACCAGGGACCTGAACGAGCGGGCACGACATGGCGGAGGTGTCTGAGCGCAGTCTGTACGTGGCGGCGCTGATCAGCTTTGCAGCCGGAGTCCTGGTAGGTTGGCAGGCAAGCCGGCAGCGCAGGAAGTACCTGGACTGGAAGAAGAAGCGGCTACAGGACAAGCTGGTGGAGACCCAGAAGAAGCTGGACCTGGCCTAGTGCTGGAGCCTGTACTGTGCAATCGCTGCTGCCCCTGCTACATGTCTATACTACACTGACCTACAGGTAAAGTCTGCACACACAGGGGGCACAGAGAGAGCAGACTATACTACATACACAGGGGGCACAGGGAGAGCAGACTATACTACACACACAGGGGGCACAGGGAGAGCAGACTATACTACATACACAGGGGGCACAGGGAGAGCAGACTAAACTACATACACAGGGGGCACAGGGAGAGCAGACTATACTACATACACAGGGGGCACAGGGAGGGCAGACTATACTACATACACAGGGGCACAGGGAGAGCAGACTATACTACATACACAGGGGGCACAGGGAGAGCAGACTATACTACATACACAGGGGGCACAGGGAGAGCAGACTATACTACATACACAGGGGGCACAGGGAGAGCAGACTATACTACATACACAGGGTGCACAGGGAGAGCAGACTATACTACACACACAGGGGGCACAGGGAGAGCAGACTATACTACATACACAGGGGGCACAGGGAGAGCAGACTATACTACATACACAGGGTGCACAGGGAGAGCAGACTATACTACACACACAGGGGGCACAGGGAGAGCAGACTAAACTACATACACAGGGGGCACAGGGAGAGCAGACTATACTACATACACAGGGTGCACAGGTAGAGCAGACTATACTACATACACAGGGGGCACAGGGAGAGCAGACTATACTACATACACAGGGTGCACAGGGAGAGCAGACTATACTACACACACAGGGGGCACAGGGAGAGCAGACTATACTACATACACAGGGGGCACAGGGAGAGCAGACTATACTACATACACAGGGTGCACAGGGAGAGCAGACTATACTACATACACAGGGTGCACAGGGAGAGCAGACTATACTACATACACAGGGTGCACAGGGAGAGCAGACTATACCACACACACAGGGGGCACAGGGAGAGCAGACTATACTACATACACAGGGGGCACAGGGAGAGCAGACTATACTACATACACAGGGGGCACAGGGAGAGCAGACTATACTACACACACAGGGGGCACAGGGAGAGCAGACTATACTACATACACAGGGGGCACAGGGAGAGCAGACTATACTACATACACAAGTGGCACAGGGAGAGCAGTCTATACTACATACACAGGGGGCACAGGGAGAGCAGCCTGTACTACATACACAGGGGGCACAGGGAGAGCAGACTGTACTACATACACAGGGGGCACAGGGAGAGCAGACTATACTACATACACAGGGGGCACAGGGAGAGCAGACTATACTACACACACAGGGGGCACAGGGAGAGCAGACTATACTACACACACAGGGGGCACAGGGAGAGCAGACTATACTACACACACAGGGGGCACAGGGAGAGCAGCCTATACTACACACACAGGGGGCACAGGGAGAGCAGACTATACTACATACACAGGGGGCACAGGGAGAGCAGCCTATACTACATACACAGGGGGCACAGGTAGAGCAGCCTATACTACATACACAGGGGGCACAGGGAGAGCAGCCTATATTACATACACAGGGGGCACAGGGAGAGCAGACTATACTACATACACAGGGGGCACAGGGAGAGCAGACTATACTACATACACAGGGGGCACAGGGAGAGCAGACTATACTACATACACAGGGGGCACAGGGAGAGCAGACTATACTACACACACAGGGGGCACAGGGAGAGCAGACTATACTACATACACAGGGGGCACAGGGAGAGCAGACTATACTACATACACAGGGGGCACAGGGAGAGCAGACTATACTACATACACAGGGGGCACAGGGAGAGCAGACTATACTACATACACAGGGGGCACAGGGAGAGCAGACTATACTACATACACAGGGGGCACAAGTAGAGGTGCCCGTACTACATACACAGGGGGCACAGGTAGAGGTGCCCGTACTACATACACAGGGGGCACAGGTAGAGGTGCCCGTACTACATACACAGGGGGCACAGGTAGAGGTGCCCGTACTACATACACGGGTCACAGGTAGAAGTGCCCACGCTACATACACAGGGGGCCACAGGTAGCACCATTCCCCCTCCATTCATGTCTATGGGAGTGAGTGTGACAGCTGTCGCGCCCCCCTGCCATAGACATGAATGGAGGGGGTGTGGTGTGATGTCACGAGGAGGAATACCCCTTTAACATAGTTTACTACTATTTTGCAGCAGATTTTCTGCAGCTGATTATGCTAGACAAATAGGTATCAAAAAAATCTGCTGTAGAAAATCTACAGCAAAACATTTACGTGTGAATGTATCCTGAGGCAGTGCTTCCCAAACAGTGTGCGCTCAGTTGTAAAACTACAGCTCCCAGCATGCCCGCACCGCACATTATGAAGGATACAAATGATAACTGTGAATATTGTGAGAACATTTTTATGGCCTATTGCACAGTCAGAGAGGCTCTTTGCTAGTGCTTCCCAACCAGGGTGCCTCCAGCTGTTGCAAAACTACAACTCCCACCATACCCAGACAGCTGTCTGGGCATGCTGGTAGTTGTAGTTTTGCAACAGCTGGAGGCACCCTGGTTGGGAAACACTGCTCTGTGCTGTATACCCCTGCCCTCCAGGCCATGCTTGGCCTACACCGCAGAGCCTTGCTGAAGTTCTGCACCTGCGCTGACAGAATGACAGCGGGGAAAGAGATCGGAGCCAGTATCTCTGGCGTCGCAGTGTATGTGACAAATTAAAGGGGTTATCCAGGAATCAAAAAACAGGCTTTTTTTTTTCTTTCAAACACAGCGCCCTCCTTGTCTCCACTTTGGATGTGGTATTACAACTTGGCTCCATTTACTTCAATGGAACTGAGCTGCAGGACCACACCCAACCTGGAGACAAGGAGGGCGCTGTCTTTGAAAGAAAAAAGGCCTGTTTTTTAGATTCCTGGATCACCTTCAATAACCCTCACTATGGGGGAGATTTATCAAAACCTGTGTAGAGGAAAAGCTGCCCAGTTGCCCATAGCAACCAATTAGATTACTACTTTCATTTTTCACAGGCCTTCATGAAAATGAAAGTAATCTGATTGGTTGCTATGGGCAACTGGGCAGCTTTTCCTCTACACAGGTTTTGATAAATCTCCCCCTATGTCTGTGCCACAGTGTAAAAGTACAGCAAGGCTCTGTTTTGGGGCGGAAGGGTGGAGATTTACAGCAGAGGCGCTGCAGCCCTGGGCGCACAAGACTAAAAAGACCTAAATATGCATTTATTGGGGGGGAATAAGGCCCACAGGATTCTTAGATATCATTCATGTCCTCACAAGAGTATGTTAGTGTCTTTATTTTTATATGCATATTTCATTTGACAGATTCCCTTTAAATCCAGTGTTTCTGCAGTATTTAAAATCTGCACCGCAGGTCAATTTCTGCTCTGATTTTAATGCAGATTTTTCCACAGCGCGTGTATAAGGGCTCGTTCAGACGAGCGGATCCACAGCATATTTTACGCTGCGGATGCGCCAGTAAAGGACTGCTACATGGTGCCTTTAGATGTGCCTGCTTGGAGGGGCAATATGCCGCTACTAGTAGACGCGCTTCAGTGAAGTGCGGATCACCGCACATGTGAGGTGTGTACTCGCACACATCGCGGCCCCTCCCCCTGCTCCCTGGGATAGGCGGAAAGCAGCCGCAATGTGCGAGTATACTACGCATGTGTGGCGACTCGCACTTAACAGCAGTGTGTCTGCTTGTACCGGTGTATTGCCCCTCTAAGCAGGCACATCCTAAAGGCACCATGTCTTTCAGTGGCGCATACGCAGCGTAAAATACGATGTGGAACCGCTCGTCTGACTGAGCCTCTAGACTTTAAAATCTGTAGTAAACAGACTGAAGGAAGTCACTATTAGACTATGCATGGTCTACTAAAGTCAGTGGGTGAACCCTGCTATATGTCAATCTACCTTTTGTGAATGGGGCCTAATAGAGAGGGAATACTCTGAACTCCCTTACTTTGACACACAGGCCCTGACTTACTATTGTAAACCTGACATGTATTGTCGGGTTGTGCGACAGATTCTGTCTCATGGCGGCAGAATTCTGTCTGCGCCAGAAATGAAAAACCCGACCGACCCTCCATTTTACTGAGAAAACCCAAAAAAGCATAGCTGTTGGCGGCGTGATCACAGAAAAGGGGGCGTGTTCCTGCCATTTTCACAGAAACCCAACATATTTACTAAGGTTTCCACAGAAAATGTGTGTGGATTTGAACTGAGGAATTAAAACCCACAAAGAAACCTACACTCCACTCTTAGTAAATAGGGGCCACACTCTGGTGTCCACAGCTTCACACAACAAATAGCAGATATTACTGGAGGGAAGATTCAGCCAGCTATGAGGGCTGCGCATGGGAAATGTAATATCACGTGGGTCTTAGGGGGTTGGACAGATTGTCTATGATGTCCATAAGCCATAATCGTTCATATGAAAATGGGTTGCCTTTATATGACACATACAGTCATGGCCGAAAATGTTGGAGCCCCTGAAATCTTTCTAGGAAATAGTATTTCTCACAGAAAAGGATTGCAGTAACACATGTTTTGCTATACTCATGTTTACTCCCTTTGTGTGTATTGGAACTAAACCAAAAAAGGAAGGGAAAAAAGCAAATTGGACATAATGTCACAGCAAATATGGTCTTGACAAAATTATTGGCACCCTTAACTTAATATTTGGTTGCACACCCTTTGGAAAAGTCGCTTCCTATAACCATCAATAAGCTTCTTACACCTCTCAGCCGGAATGTTGGACCCCTCTTCCTTTGCAAACTGCTCCAGGTCTCTCTTATTGGAAGGCGCCTTTTCCCAACAGCAATTTTAAGATCTCTCCACAGGTGTTCAATGGAATTTAGATCTGGACTCATTGTTGGCCACTTCAGAACTCTCCAGCACTTTGTTGCCATCCATTTCCAAGTGCTTCTTGATGTATGTTTGGGGTCATTGTCCTGCTGGAAGACCCAAGATCTTGGACGCAAACACAGGTTACGGACACTGGGCTGTACAGCGCGACTCAAAATCCGTTGGTAATCCTCAGATTTCATGATGCCTTGTACACATTCAAGGCCCCCAGTGCCAGAGGCAGCAAAACAACCCCAAAACATCATTGAACCTCCACCATATTTCACTGTAGGTACTGTGTTCTTTCCTTTGTAGGCCTCATTCTGTTTTCGGTAAACAGTAGAATGATGTGCTTTACCAAAAAGCTCCATCTTGGTCTCATCTGTCCACAAGATGTTTTCCCAGAAGGATTTTGGCTTACTCAAGTTCATTTTGACAAAATGTAGTCTTGCTTTTTTATGTCTCTGTGTCAGCAGTGGGGTCCTAAATGTCGACGGATAGTTTGCGCTGACACTGATGCTCCCTGAGCCTGCAGGACAGCTTGAATATCTTTGGAATTTGTCTGGGGCTGCTTATCCACCATCCGAACTATCCTGTGTTGACACCTTTTAACAATTTTTCTCTTCCGTCCGCGCCCAGGGAGATTAGCTACAGTGCCATGGGTTGAAAACTTCTTGATAATGTTGAACACTGTGGACAAAGGCAAATCTAGATCTCTGGATGGACTTGTAACCTTGAGATTGTTGATATTTTTCCACAATTTTGGTTCCCAAGTCCTCAGACAGTTCTCTTCTCCTCTTTCTGTTGTCCATGCTTGGTGTGGCACTCACAGACACACAATGCAAAGACTAAGTGAACCTCTCTCCTTTTTATCTGCTTTCAGGTGTGATTTATTTTTATATTGCCCACACCTGTTACTTGCCCCAGGTGAGTTTAAAGGAGCATCACATGCTTTAAACAATCTTATTTTTCTACAATTTTGAAAGGGTGCCAATAATTTTGTCCAGACCATTTTTGGAGTTTGGTGACATTATGTCCAATTTACTTTTTTTCCTCCTTTTTTTGATTTTGTTCCAATACACACGAAGGGAATAAACAAGTGTATAGCAAAACATGTGTTACTGCAATCCTTTTCTGTGAGAAATACTTAATTTTCTTGAAAAATTTCAGGGGTGCCAACATTTATGGCCATGACTGTACTATCAAGTGGGGCTTGTAATGGGTTGATGTTATACTGTCCCTTTAGTGTACAATTATAAAATGCTATGTAACACATGGAATAACTTATTGCTACTTTTTTTTTTTATTTTTTTTAATTTTTTTTTGTTTTTTTTAGATCTTGAAGAGATAATGGAAAAACGGCTTGGATTTTCTTTTATTGTGACAAAACCCCTGTTTATCATTGGACTTTTGTAAATAACAAGAATGTGATCTTTATAAGTAAATTCGCCTCCTGTGTCATTTTTCCTTTTCGTTTTTGTGCAGGCTGCTGAAATGCTTCTGTTTACTAGATTAGAAGGTCATTGTATGGTTTACGTATAGGTGTAACCTATGTGAAAAGTTCAGCCTAAAAGTGAAATGGTGTAAAAATAGGCAGGTTTGTAGTGAGAAAATTGTGGACAAAGCTTGGCACATGAGAGGACAAATTCTGGTGCACGACCTGACAGGCGCATGGACCAACGTAATGCATGTGTCAAAAAGTACATATTCTGTCTCTGAAACACCACCAACAGCAAATCTGATAGTATTGGTAAATTCCCCAACTAAATGGCCACTTTATTAGAGACCCCTGTCCTTTTATGAGTTTTCCTGTGTATAAACTCCCAGAACGCTACATAAAATCAAGTTTTCTGTGGATCAATTTTTGGTGTAAAATAACATTAGGGAAGTAGGAAAATTAGTGATGAGATCGAAAGGAGTACTCCATCATTCAGCAATTTTTACTGAACAGAATTTGAGGATTTGCTGAAATACTGCCGCGTGAACATACCTTAAAGGGGATCTGGTGCACTTAAAGGGGTTATCCAGGAAAAAACTTTTTTTTTATATATCTCCACTGGCTCCAGAAAGTTAAACAGATGTGTAAATTACTTCTATTAAAAAATCTTAATCCTTTCAGTACTTATGAGCTTCTGAAGTTAAGGTTGTTTTCTGTGTAAGTGCTCTCTGATGACACGTGTCTCGATAACCGCCCAGTTTAGAAGAGGTTTGCTATGGGGATTTGCTTCTAAACTGGGCGGTTCCAGAGACATGTCATCAGAGAGCACTTAGACAGAAAAGAACAACCTTAACTTCAGAAGCTCATAAGTACTGAAAGGATTAAGATTTTTTAATAAAAGAAATTTACAAATCTGTTTAACTTTCGAGAGCCAGAGAGCCAGAGAGCGCGAGAGAGAGAGCGCGAGATAAAAAAAAAAAAAAAAAAAGTTCTTTCCTAGATAACCCCTTTAAACAATTTGTCGATAAGAGTTTGGAGGAGAATGTGAAGGATTATCTGAGCAGTAAAATAACATTTTGTGGTCAGATGAATCCAGATTTCTGGTGCAACATGCGAATGGGGGATCAGAATTTTGGAGCAAGCAGTATGAATTGATAAGTGCTCCCTATCAAGTTTCATGGCTCAGGGTGGAGGAGGTGATCTTAGTAAAGAGAATGTTGGTGCACAATGGGTCCTCTGATATGACATGTCAATTCTTTTGGCGGAATCTACTCGGGGATGCTTTGCTGTCTATGGAGACATATAAGCCTATAAATAACACACACATTGCGGCAGATGACCATATAAAAATGATATTCTTTATTGTATCAAATTAAAAAACAGTTGACATGATAATGTAAAAAAAAAAAAAACAGACAAATGACACATGAAACATGGGGTGGCACAGGCATGGCGAAGAAATTGTGCTAAAAAGGTCATGTATAAAGTGCAATTATTGACCATAAATGGTCTAAATATATAATGTAGGGTAAAAGCCCATCAGCAGCAAGTAATACAACTATAACTAACATGTGCAAACATAAGCAATGGAAATAGCAGCAGATGGAGGGCAAGATACCCACATGTAGCAGCAAACAATGCCAGGCACAGTTACCACCCACCCCTACAGCCGTTTCTGGGTCACTTCCTTCTTCTGGGGGGGGGGAGGATGGTGGTGTCTATGTGTGTTCCTGTGTCGCCCTCTGGAGCGGCGACGCTGAAACACAGAGATATCACAAAGAAGGTGGTTCCAGGCCGGCGCCCAGGACCTGCGCACTTCATATTGGAGAATACCATACTAACACCATCTAGTGATGGTGAATTAAACTGCCGGCAAAGAAAAAATAAGAAATAGAAGCATGTGAGGGAAGGAAAAGAGAGAAGAAACATCGTGCAATGTGAAAGATGTGTGTGATGAGAGCAAGAATAAGAGACAAAAATGGGACAATATGAGATGAACAATGCACAATAATAAGATAAAGATGATAAATATGTATTAGTGTCTGCAACTCATTGCAGCTTCATGTAAATAAAAAATATACATCTATAATGTGCAAGAAAGCAATGTTGCTCAAAAATGTGATGGAAAAAATACACTCAAAAAGATAAAGGTAACACTAAGATAACACATCTTAGATGTGAATGAATGAACTAATCGTATGAAATACTTTCGTCTTTACATAGTTGAATGTGCTGACAACAAAATCACACAAAAATTATCAATGGAAATCAAATTTATCAACCCATGGAGGTCTGGATATGGAGTCACACTCAAAATCAAAGTGGAAAACCACACTACAAGCTGATCCACCTTTGATGTAATGTCCTTAAAACAAGTCAAAATGAGGCTCAGTAGTGTGTGTGTGTGGCCTCCACGTGCCCGTATGACCTCCCTACAACGCCTGGGCATGCTCCTGATGAGGAGGCGGATGGTCTCCTGAGAGATGTCCTCCCAGACCTGGACTAAAGCATCCGCCAACTCCTGGATAGTCTGTGGTGCAACGTGGCGTTGGTGGATGGAGCGAGACATGATGTCCCAGATGTGCTCAATCGAATTCAGGTCTGGGGAACAGACGGGCCAGTCCATAGCATCAATGCCTTCCTCTTGCAGGAACTGCTGACACTCCAGCCACATGAGGTCTAGCATTGTCTTGCATTAGGAGGAACCCAGGGGCAACCGCACCAGCATATGGTCTCACAAGGGGTCTGAGGATCTCATCTCAGTACCTAATGGCAGTCAGGCTACCTCTGGCAAGCACATGGAGGCCTGTGCGGCCCCCCCAAAGAAATTCCACCCCTCACCATTACTGACCCACCACCAAACCGGTTATGCTGGAGGATGTTGCAGGCAGCAGAACGTTCTCCACTGCGTCTCCAGACTGTCACGTCTGACACATGCTCAGTGGGAACCTGCTTTCATCTGTGAAGAGCACAGGGCACCAGCGGCGAATTTGCCAATCTAGGTGTTCTCTGTTCCATTTGCACAACAGCAAGTGAAATTGATTGTCAATCAGTGTTGCTTCCTGAGTGGACAGTGTGATTTCACAGAAGTGTGATTGACTTGGAGTTACATTTTGTTGTTTAATTATGCACAATTTTTTTGAGCAGTGTACATGAGAATATAAATGAAGAAAATAAGAACAAAATTATTGTATATAATGTATATAGCAAATGTGAAAACAATACTAATAAAAAGTGCTGTGTAATAGGTGAATGTGAATTATATATGAACATATAAAAAAAAATATATATATGTGTGTGCACATAAAATGTGCAGAAAACAGTGGTGAATTAATCACATGCTAACTACAGAAAAGCAAGTAACGAAGATTTAGAATACATCCAAAAGGGTCATCAACGCAGGCAGGTGTCTAAAAAAACATGAAACAACGAACAAATTAATAAAATTGTGCATAACAACAAATTAAAAGGCCCAACTATGGAATCCTTGAGCTAAGATAGGAATGACCCATTAGCAAAGAACAATTGAGATGTGAAAATAGACATATCAAAGAAATGCCGCAAAACTAAGTGTTTAATTAAAGGACATCTGCAGCATGATTAAAACTTTTTCCCTTATCCACAGGATACTGCTAGGACCCCCTGTGATCTCCTGTACGGGGCCGCGGCTGTCCCGTGCAGGGGGCGTGCAAGCCGCAGCATGACGTTGCAGCCGGCACGCCTCCTCCATACATCTCTATGGGAGAGGTGGGGAGGCAGCGTTCGTGCTTCCCCGCCTCCCCCAGTAGAACTGCATTGGGACGGGGAAGAGACGGGGTATCACCGGCAACCTCTAGGTCGACGCTACATGCCTTAGCACTCACTATGAGCGCTAATGGCGGCACCCCGTTAGGGAGATGGCGGGGTCCCAGTGGTCGGACCCCCCGTGTTCAAACACTTATCCCCTATCTTGTAGATAGGGAATAAGTGTATATTGCACTGCAGTTGTCCTTTAAGGCCATGAGAAGTCATGGTGCACATTTTATATATCCACTTTGTCTCACACTGTGCAAATTTTTTGTTTATGTTACCACCCCTTAATTCAACATGGATCCGATCAATGCCACGGATTTTCAATAGACTGGGATTGCCATCATGATGTAATAAAAATGTCGAGCAATCGGTTTGAGTAAGATACCTGAGTGTCTTCTTTGGCCAGGCAAATATCTCTAAGATGCTCCCGAATCCATACTTTAAATTCCCAGGAGGTCAATCCAACGTAGATTTTATTACAAGGGCAAACAGCATAATATGACGGCCCGGGTCGAACAGGTAATATGCTGTGTAATTTTGTATGGGTTTTTTTTGGCCAGAACTGTCCTGAAACGAGTCAGTTTTTTCCACAAAAGGGCAGGCTATACACTTCCCACAAGGGAAACAACCCCACTTGGGGGCACGAGATCCAAAAACCTAACCTGGCGGTTCACCTTAGCATTCGCTCTGGACTAGAAAATCCTTTAAATTCTCTGATCTCCTTGCTGTAATACATGCTGTAGGAATCAGGTACCTATCAAGTACGGGCTCAACAGTGAGTATTAACCAATATTTATTGATAACCTGCTTCATTTTATTCCATCTGGAATGATAATTGGTGATCATTCTTACCTTGGAATCATCTGCTTTCCTCATACTTGGTTGAAGTAGTGTAGATCGATCAGTACCTTTTGCACATCTATATGTCTTTTTGATGAAGCAATTGCTATATCCCCTGTCCTGGAAACAAGTGGTAAGTATCTCAGCTTGCTTTTCAAAATAACTTGCGTTTCATCCGAAGAAATTGTCTGGTGGGAATGGCGTTAATGCTTGATGGAGGATGTGATGAGGATGCGTGAAGATAAGAGTTTACTGCTGTTTTTTTATGGAAGACATCCGTTTAAAACCATCCATTCAGATCCCTGTAAAGGGATATATCCAGAAAATCAACACAGTGATAATCAAAGTTATATGTCACCTTGATATTGAGTTTTGATTCAGAAAATGCATGGTGTTGTAGATGTTAATGCCCAAAAAATGGCCCAGTCCAAGGCGACGTCCGCATGATCTGACAAGAAGAGGTCCCTTTCCCAAGCCCCAAGGAACAGGTTAGCATATGTCTATGGAGACACGCATTTCCGAGTGTTCCTGGTGCCAGCATCCCCTATTTTCCGGCCGATATTAAGCAAAATTTTCACCATGTAAACATGGGCTAACCTACAATGTTACTACAAAATAAGCACCTATCTCACAACGCAAGCCCTCATCTAGCTATGGACAAAAAAAATTTTTTTTCTATCAATACTAAAATTTTTTAATATTAACTCCAACCCATGATGTACAGTTATGGTATGGCACTGGTAAGGGAGCATGGTGAGGGCTTGTGAGCTGGGCCTGCGCTATCTGCAGCTGACACCCACCAGTAATGACTGACATTGGAGATCACTCCAGTGCCAGTTATACAACTGTGTAACTGCTGCAATACATACATAGTGATCTTAAAGGGGTACTCCGGTGAAAAACTTTTTTTTTTTAAATCAACTGGTGCCAGAAAGAAACAGATTTGTAAATTATTTCTAGTAAAAAATCTTAATCCTTCCTGTCCTTATTAGCTGCTGAATACTACAGTGGAAACTCTTTTCCATTTGAAACACGGAGCTCTCTGCTGAATCATGAGCACAGTGCTCTCTGCTGACATCTCTGTCCATTTTTAGGAACTGTGCAGGGTAAAAGGAAATCTCCATAGCAAACATATGCTGTTCTGAACAGTTCCTAAAATGGACAGAGATGTCAGCAGAGAGCACTGTGCTCGTGATGTCAGCAGACAGTTCTGTGTTTCAAAAAGAAAAGAATTTCCTCTGTAGTTTTCAGCAGCTAATAAGTACAGGATTAAGATTTTTTAATAGAAGTAATTTACAAATCTGTTTAACTTTCTGGAACCAGTTGATTTAAAAAAAAAAAAAGTTTTTCACCGGAGTACCCCTTTAAGATCTAAAGAGCATTTATATAATTGGTGGTATAGTGGGAAGTTTAATGGCTGGGTGCTGATTATTGGGCCTTTGTATCTACCGTACATGCAAAAAAGATTCCAAGCTCACAAATTGCTTATTTTTCTCACATCACATCCTAAAGAAAAATGGAATAAAAAGTGATCAAAAAGTCACATCTATAAATCAAAGCACAGGGTTTTTCCCCCCCAACAAATACTATACCATGTTTAGTATAGTTGAGCCTAGCAAAGGCATTTAGCTGCTGGGACAATCGAGCTACAGGAAGGTGATCCATACCAGTGCAAAAACAATGAAAGGTAAAATGGCCGCTTTGACAATAGGGTCTAAAAGGATAATACTGTTCTGCATGTCAGCGGCCCATAGCTACTGAAATCAGCAGGGGGCTGCCGGCTGTGGAGGGTGTTTACATCAACACATGGGTATTATTTTATTTAAACTGACCCACAATATAAAGAAAACATGTAATTTTTATGTAAATTGGGCAGCGAGAAAACAAAACCTTCCAAAATGTGCTAAATTGCTGTTTTCATTAAAATTTGCAGACATAAATACCGTAATATTTTTTTGGGTTGCGCTGTACATTTTATGGTAAAATGAGTGATGTCAAATTAAAATTGGTCACGCAAAAAAAAAAGCCCTCATATAGCAATGTGAATGAAAATATCAAGGTGTTCTGATTTTTTAGAAGGCGAGGAGGAAAAAACGCAAATGCAAATTAAAATTAGCCTGGTCCTTAACCCCTTTAGGACCAAGCTCATTTTCACCTTAAGGACCAGAGCATTTTCTACTACATATTCTACTTTAACATAGTGGTAAATTTTCGACGATATTTGCATAATTTCTTGGTGAAAAATTCCATAATTTCATGAAAAATTTGAAAATTTTGCATTTTTCTAACTTTGAAGCTCTCTGCCTGTAATGAAAATAGACATACCAAATAAATTATTTATTGATTCACATATACAATATGTCTACTTTATGTTTGCATCATAAAGTTGACATGTTTTTACTTTTGGAAGATATCAGAGGGCTTCAAAGTTCAGCAGCAATTTTCCAGAAAATTTTCAAAATCTGAATTTTTTAGGGACCAGTTCAGTTTTGAAGTGGATTTGAAGGGCCTTCATATTAGAAATTAGAAATACCCCATAAATTATCCTATTATAAAAACTGCACCCCTCAAAATATTCAAAATGACATTCAGAAAGTTTGTTAACCCTTTAGGTGTTTCACAGGAATAGCAGCAAATTGAAGGAGAAAATTCAAAATTTTTATTTTTTACACTCGCATGTTCTTGTAGACCAAGTTTTAGAATTTTTACAAGGGGTAAAAGGAGAGAAATCCCCCCCAAAATTTGTAACCCAATTTCTCTCAAGTAAGGAAATACTTCATATATGTATGTAAAGTGCTCTGTGGGTGCACTAGAGGGCTCAGAAGGGAAGAAGAAACAATGGGATTTTGGAGAGTGAGTTTTTCTGAAATGGTTTTTGGGGGGCATGTCACATTTAGGAAGCCCCTATGGTGCAAGAACAGCAAAAAAAAACAAAAAAAACACATGGCATACTATTTTGGAAACTACACCCCTCAAGGAACGTAACAAGGCATACAGTGAGCCTTAACACCCCACAAGTGTTTGATGACTTTCCGTTAAAATTATATATATTTTTTTCACTAAAATGCTGGTTTTTCCCCAAATTTTTAATTTTTATAAGGGATAATATGAGAAAATGCCCACCAAAATTTGTAACCCCCATGTGAAATACCCCATGTGTGGATGTTGAGTGCACTGCGGGTGCACTACAATGCTCAGAAGAGAAGAAGTCACATTTGGCTTTTGGAAAGCAAATTTTGCTGAAATGGTTTTTGAGGGGCGTGTTGCATTTAGGAAGCCCCTATGGTGCCAGAACAGCAAAAAACAAAAAAAACAAAACACATGGCATACTTTTTTGGAAACTACACCCCTCAAGGAACGTAACAAGGGGTACAGTGAGCCTTAACACCCCACAGGTGTTTGACGACTTTAGATGTGTAAATGAATTTTTTTTTCACTAAAACGCAGTTTTTTCCCCAAATTTAACATTTTTACTGTTACAACCTGGGCTCCGGCCGCACATATCGGCTGCCAGCACATTGTCCCGGCGGGCCGGGATTCGCATTGCGGGACGCACCCGAATGCGAGTCCCGGCCCGTCACTTACCTCGTTCCTCTGCTGCCTCCTACACTGTGTCTCAGCTCCATTGCGCGTGTCCCCGTCTCGTAGGGTGCGCGCGGGTGCTCTGAGATTTAAAGGGCCAGTACACCCATAATTAGTAATGCACCTGAACAGCACATTATAAAGTTGTTGCACCTCCCACAACCCCTGCCGGAGCTTCAGTGCTCATTGCCTAAGAGAAGGCATTCCCATAGCCTGTTTTGCCTACCCGTGTTTTCAGACCCTCCTGCTACGTTTATTGACTCTGAACCTTTGCCGCCTGCCTTGACCTTCTGCTACGTTGACTATGCCTCTGTCTCATACTCCTGTACCTCGCCTTGCCCAGTTACCTGTGTGGTCGAGCCGTGTCGGGGGTAGCGACTTGGTTGTCGCCTGCCACAGCAAATCCATCCTGCTTTGTGGCGGGCTCTGGTGAAGACCAGCGGCACCTTAGACTCCGCTACTCGATACGGTCCGAGTCATCAGCCACATAGGTAGAGGATCCACTACCAGCTCTGTGACAGCCCGCTATCAGGTGCGTGACAGCAAGATCCGGCCATGGATCCAACTGGGGTTCCTCTGCCTGACAACTCAGATCTTGCACCTATCGTGGCGCTTCAGTCCCAGCAGTTGGCCCAGCAGGCACAGCAGCTTAACCAGCCAACCGCCATGATGCAGCAATTGCTTTCTGTTCAGCAGCAACAGCCACAGCCTCAGCCTCCTCCTCCAGCTCCAGTACAGCCTTCCGCTGCTGCAGTCTCCTCCGGAACCAAACTCCGTTTGTCGCTTCCAGAAAAGTATGAGGGGGATCCCAAGTCCTGTCGTGGTTTTGTGACCCAGTGCTCCATGCACATTGAGCTCATGGCAGAAAAGTTCTCCTCTGAACGTGCAAAGGTGGCCTTCGTCATTAGTCTCCTGTCCGGAATGGCTTTGGCCTGGGCAACCCCACTGTGGGATCGCAGTGATGTCGTCACTACCAATCTCCAGGCATTCCTGACGGAATTTCCCTCTGTCTTCGAGGAACCTGCTCATGCTTCCTCCGCTGAGACAGCTCTGCTGAATCTTTCTCAGGGCAACTCCACTGTTGGCGAGTATGCCATCCAGTTCCGAACCCTGGCGTCGGAATTGTCCTGGAATAATGAAGCTCTCTGTGCAACTTTCAAGAGAGGATTATCTAGCCAAATTAAGGATGTCCTCGCAGCCCGGGAATTGCCATCTACCTTGAACGAACTGATACAATTGGCATCCCGGATTGATATCCGTTTCTCTGAGAGACATGAGGAAGAACATCTAGAAAGAGAATCTGCACAACCTCGACGCTTTCCTCGTCTGGTGCCAGCCTTCCAGCAACCACCGCAACTTTCTACGTTACCTCCCACAGTGGAGGCCATGCAGGTGGATCGGTCTCGCTTGACCCTGCAGGAAAAGACTCGCCGACAGACTACTGCGCCAGTGCAGACTACTTCCTTAAAGAGTGTCCTCTGCGCCCCCTCAGCCACAGGGAAACGCTCGCACCTAGGGTTTGTAGGAGAAGCCTCCCTAAGTGTGAATTCCTCCTCTCCACATTTCAATTTGACAGTCTAGCTCTTTCTTCCCTCCAAAGAGATCATCCCCGTTCTGGCCTTCCTGGACTCAGGCTCTGTGGGAAACTTTATTGATGCCTCCCTTGTGCATAAGTATCGTCTGCCTGTGTCCCGCCTTCTGAAACCCTGTACATCTCTACGGTTGGAGTCTCTCATAAGGAGAACTTGTCCTTCTACATACTCCCACACTGTACTTCTCCTCTCCAGCTTGGTCTACCTTGGTTACAGCTTCATGCCCCACAGCTTGATTGGAAAACTGGAGAAGTCCTACGCTGGGGTCCACATTGTAACAGTCACTGTATCCATGTACGTGTTACTAAATTGAAACCAACTTCTAGACCTCTGCCTGGTCTGCTTACTTTCCTCCAGGACTTTGCGAAAATTTTCAGCAAAAAGCAAGCTGAAGTATTGCCTCCACACCGTCGCTACGATTGCCCTATAGATTTACTGCCCGGCACCACTCCTCCCAGAGGCAGAATTTACCCCTTGTCTGTTCCAGAAACCCAGGCCATGGCAGACCACATCCAAGAAAATCTTCGGAAGGGGTTTATCAGGAAGTCCTCTTCTCCTGCTGGGGCAGGGTTCTTCTTCGTTGAGAAAAAAGACGGTTCTTTGCGACTTTTGTATTGACTACCGTGGGATAAATAAAATTACTGTAAAGAACCGCTATCCACTAGCTCTAATCTCAGAATTATTTGATCGCCTGAGAGGTGCCAAAATCTTCTCAAAACTTGATCTGCGTGGGGCATATAATTTGATTTGCATTCGTAAAGGGGACGAATGGAAGACCGCGTTTAATACCCGTGATGGACATTTCGAGTATCTTGTCATGCCATTTGGACTCTGTAATGCTCCAGCAGTCTTCAGGAGTTCGTCAACGATATTTTTTGAGATCTTCTATACACCTGTGTCGTAGTCTATTTGGACGACATACTCATCTATTCGTCCAATCCTCAATCTCATCGCTCTCATCCCCGCCAAGTCTTACAGCGTCTCCAGGAAAATCGTCTCTATGCCAAACTGGAGAAATGCACTTTTGAAAAAAACAGTCTCCCGTTCTTGGGCTATATTGTTACAAGTGAAGGTCTCCAGATGGATCCCAACAAGTTGTCCGCTGTTCTAGACTGGCCTCAACCTTCTGGTTTTAAAGCGACCCAGCTCTTCCTTGATTTTGCCAACTAGTATCGACAATTTATACCACATTACTCTACTCTGGTAGCTTCCATCGTCTCCCTAACCAAAAAGACAGCTAATCCAAGGGTGTGGACACCAGAGGCTGAAGAAGCTTTCAAACAGTTGAAGTCCGCCTTTGCTTCTGCTCCTGTTTTATTCAGATCTGATCCTAACAAGTCATTCTTCTTGGAAGTGGATGCTTCCTCAGTAGGAGCAGGGCCAGTTTTAACACAAAAGTCTGCTAAAGGGAGAACTTTACCCTGCGGCTTTTTCTCTAAAACCTTCACCCCTGCAGAGAGAAACTATACTATCGGAGATCGCGAGCTCCTAGCTGTCACGATGCCGGCTGGCAGGTAGTGGATCCTCTGTGCCAGAGAGGGATTGGCGTGGACCGTGCTAGAGGATCGGTTCTAAGTCACTACTGGTTTTCACCAGAGCCCGCCGCAAAGCGGGATGGTCTTGCTGCGGCGGTAGTGACCAGGTCGTATCCCCTAGCAACGGCTCAACCTCTCTGGCTGCTGAAGATAGGCGCGGTACAAGGGAGTAGACAGAAGCAAGGTCGGACGTAGCAGAAGGTCGGGGCAGGCAGCAAGGATCGTAGTCAGGGGCAACGGCAGAAGGTCTGGAATCACAGGCAAGGAACACACAAGGAACGCTTTCACTGGCACTAGGGCAACAAGATCCGGCGAGGGAGTGAAGGGGAAGTGAGGTGATATAGGGAAGTGCACAGGTGTAAACACTAATTGGAACCACTGCACCAATCAGCGGTGCAGTGGCCCTTTAAATCGCAAAGACCCGGCGCGCGCGCGCCCTAGGGAGCGGGGCCGCGCGCGCCGGGACAGAACTGACGGGGAGCGAGTCAGGTACGGGAGCCGGGGTGCGCATCGCGAGCGGGCGCTACCCGCATCGCGAATCGCATCCCGGCCGGAGGTGGTAACGCAGCGCCCCGGGTCCGTGGAACCGACCGGGGCGCTGCAGTGAGGGAAGTGTAGCGAGCGCTCCGGGGAGGAGCGGGGACCCGGAGCGCTCGGCGTAACAGTACCCCCCCCCTTGGGTCTCCCCCTCTTCTTGGGGCCTGAGAACCTGAGGATCAGACTTTTGTCCAGGATATTGTCCTCAGGTTCCCAGGACCTCTCTTCTGGACCACAACCCTCCCAATCCACTAAAAAAAAAGTTCTTCCCCTGACCTTTTTAGAGGCCAAAATCTCTTTGACAGAGAAGATGTCCGAGGAGCCGGAAACAGGAGTGGGAGGAACAGATTTAGGAGAAAAACGGTTGAGGATGAGAGGTTTAAGAAGAGAGACGTGAAAGGCATTAGGGATACGAAGAGAAGGAGGAAGAAGAAGTTTGTAAGAGACAGGATTAATTTGACACAAAACTTTAAAAGGACCAAGATAGCGTGGTCCCAACTTATAGCTCGGGACACGGAAACGGACATATTTAGCGGAGAGCCATACCTTGTCTCCAGGGGAAAAAATGGGAGGAGCTCTTCTTTTCTTATCTGCGAATCTCTTCATGCGAGAAGAAGCCTGTAAGAGAGAATTTTGGGTCTCTTTCCATATGGTGGAAAGATCACGAGAAATTTCATCCACAGCGGGCAGACCAGAGGGCAAGGGGGTAGGGAGGGGGGGAAGAGGGTGACGGCCGTACACCACGAAAAACGGAGATTTGGAGGAAGATTCAGAGATTCTGAAATTATACGAGAATTCGGCCCAAGGTAGAAGATCTGCCCAGTCATCCTGGCGGGAGGAAACAAAATGTCGTAAATAGTCACCCAAGATCTGGTTAATTCTCTCTACTTGTCCATTGGATTGAGGATGGTATGCAGAAGAAAAATTTAATTTAATCTTGAGTTGTTTACAGAGAGCCCTCCAGAATTTAGACACAAATTGGACGCCTCTATCCGAGACGATCTGTGTAGGCAACCCGTGAAGACGAAAAATGTGTACAAAAAATTGTTTAGCCAACTGAGGCGCTGAAGGAAGGCCAGGAAGAGGGATGAAATGTGCCATTTTGGAGAATCGATCAACGACCACCCAAATAACAGTGTTGCCATGGGATGGGGGTAAGTCAGTAATAAAATCCATACCAATCAGAGACCAAGGTTGTTCGGGGACAGGTAGAGGATGAAGAAAACCAGCGGGCTTCTGGCGAGGAGTCTTATCCCGGGCACAGATAGTGCAGGCTCGCACAAAGTCCACCACATCAGTCTCTAGAGTCGGCCACCAATAGAAGCGAGAGATGAGTTGCACAGATTTCTTGATGCCCGCATGACCTGCGAGATGGGAGGAGTGACCCCATTTGAGGATCCCAAGGCGTTGGCGTGGAGAAACAAAGGTCTTTCCTGGAGGAGTTTGCCTGATGGAGGCTGGAGAAGTGGAAATCAGGCAGTCAGGAGGAATGATGTGTTGAGGAGAGAGTTCAATTTCAGAGGCATCTGAGGAACGAGAGAGAGCATCGGCCCTAATGTTTTTATCAGCAGGCCGAAAGTGAATTTCAAAATTAAATCGGGCAAAGAACAGAGACCACCTGGCCTGACGAGGATTCAGCCGTTGGGCAGACTGGAGGTAGGAGAGGTTCTTGTGATCGGTGTAAATAATAACTGGAAATCTTGATCCCTCCAGCAGATGCCTCCATTCCTCAAGTGCTAATTTAATGGCTAGAAGCTCTCGATCCCCGATGGAGTAGTTCCTCTCCGCCGGAGAGAAGGTCCTGGAAAAAAAACCACAAGTAACAGCATGCCCGGAAGAGTTTTTTTGTAGAAGGACAGCTCCAGCTCCCACTGAGGAGGCATCAACCTCCAATAGGAAGGGTTTAGATGGGTCAGGTCTGGAGAGCACGGGAGCCGAAGAAAAGGCAGACTTGAGTCGTTTAAAGGCGTCTTCCGCTTGAGGAGGCCAGGACTTGGGATCGGCATTTTTTTTTGTTAAAGCCACAATAGGAGCCACAATGGTAGAAAAATGTGGAATAAATTGCCTGTAATAATTGGCGAACCCCAAAAAACGTTGGATGGCACGGAGTCCGGAGGGGCGTGGCCAATCTAAGACGGCAGAGAGTTTATCTGGGTCCATTTGTAGTCCCTGGCCAGAGACCAAGTATCCTAGAAAAGGAAGAGATTGGCATTCAAACAGACATTTCTCTATTTTGGCATAGAGTTGATTATCACGAAGTCTCTGAAGAACCATACGGACATGCTGGCGGTGTTCTTCTAGATTGGCAGAAAAAATCAGGATATCGTCCAGATATACAACAACACAGGAGTATAGTAGATCACGAAAAATTTCATTAACAAAGTCTTGGAAGACGGCAGGGGCGTTGCATAGACCAAAGGGCATGACCAGATACTCAAAGTGTCCATCTCTGGTGTTAAATGCCGTTTTCCATTCATCCCCCTCTCTGATGCGGATGAGATTATAAGCACCTCTTAAGTCCAGTTTGGTAAAAATATGGGCACCTTGGAGACGATCAAAGAGTTCAGAGATGAGGGGTAGGGGGTAGCGGTTCTTAACCGTGATTTTATTAAGACCGCGGTAGTCAATGCAAGGACGTAGAGAGCCATCTTTTTTGGACACAAAGAAAAATCCGGCTCCGGCAGGAGAGGAGGATTTACGGATAAAGCCCTTTTTTAAATTTTCTTGGACGTATTCAGACATGGCAAGAGTCTCTGGGACGGACAGAGGATAGATTCTGCCCCGGGGTGGAGTAGTGCCCGGGAGGAGGTCAATGGGACAATCATAAGGCCTGTGAGGAGGTAGAGTCTCAGCTTGTTTTTTGCAAAAAACGTCCGCAAAGTCCATATAGGCCTTAGGGAGACCGGTTACATGAGGAAGCACAGGGACACGGCAAGGTTTACTGGGAACCGGTTTTAAGCAGTCCTTGGAACAAGAGGGCCCCCAACTCTTGATCTCCCCAGTGGACCAATCCAGGATTGGGGAATGGAGTTGAAGCCAGGGAAGTCCAAGAAGGATTTCAGAAGTGCAATTGGGGAGGACCAACAGTTCAATCCTCTCGTGATGAGATCCGATGCACATTAGAAGGGGCTCCGTGCGGAAACGTATAGTACAGTCCAATCTTTCATTGTTTACACAATTGATGTAGAGGGGTCTGGCGAGACTGGTCACCGGGATGTTGAACTTGTTGACGAGAGAGGCTAAGATGAAATTTCCTGCAGATCCAGAGTCCAAGAAGGCCACAGCAGAGAAGGAGAAGGCAGAGGCAGACATCCGCACAGGCACAGTAAGACGTGGAGAAGCAGAGTAGACATCAAGGACTGTCTCACCTTTGTGCGGAGTCAGCGGACGTCTTTCCAGGCGGGGAGGACGGATAGGACAATCCTTCAGGAAGTGTTCGGTACTAGCACAGTACAGGCAGAGATTCTCCATGCGGCGTCGTGTCCTCTCTTGGGGTGTCAGGCGAGACCGGTCGACCTGCACAGCCTCCACGGCGGGAGGCACAGGAACAGATTGCAGGGGACCAGAGGAGAGAGGAGCCGGGGAGAAGAAACGCCTCGTGCGAACAGAGTCCATATCCTGGCGGAGCTCCTGACGCCGTTCGGAAAAACGCATGTCAATGCGAGTGGCAAGATGGATGAGTTCATGTAGGTTAGCAGGGATTTCTCGTGCGGCCAGAACATCTTTAATGTTGCTGGATAGGCCTTTTTTAAAGGTCGCGCAGAGTGCCTCATTATTCCAGGATAATTCTGAAGCAAGGGTACGGAACTGTACGGCATACTCGCCAACGGAAGAATTACCCTGGACCAGGTTCAACAGGGCAGTCTCAGCAGAAGAGGCTCGGGCAGGTTCCTCAAAGACACTTCGAATTTCCGAGAAGAAGGAGTGTACAGAGGCAGTGACGGGGTCATTGCGGTCCCAGAGCGGTGTGGCCCAAGCCAGGGCTTTTCCAGACAGCAGGCTGACTACGAAAGCCACCTTAGACCTTTCAGTGGGGAACTGGTCCGACATCATCTCCAAGTGTAATGAACATTGGGAAAGAAAGCCACGGCAAAACTTAGAGTCCCCATCAAATTTATCCGGCAAGGATAGTCGTATTCCAGAAGCGGCCACTCGCTGCGGAGGAGGTACAGGAGCTGGCGGAGGAGATGATTGCTGGAGCTGTGGTAGTAACTGTTGTAGCATAACAGTCAGTTGAGACAGCTGTTGGCCTTGTTGCGCAATCTGTTGTGACTGCTGGGCGACCACCGTGGTGAGGTCAGCGACAACTGGCAGAGGAACTTCAGCGGGATCCATGGCCGGATCTACTGTCACGATGCCGGCTGGCAGGTAGTGGATCCTCTGTGCCAGAGAGGGATTGGCGTGGACCGTGCTAGAGGATCGGTTCTAAGTCACTACTGGTTTTCACCAGAGCCCGCCGCAAAGCGGGATGGTCTTGCTGCGGCGGTAGTGACCAGGTCGTATCCCCTAGCAACGGCTCAACCTCTCTGGCTGCTGAAGATAGGCGCGGTACAAGGGAGTAGACAGAAGCAAGGTCGGACGTAGCAGAAGGTCGGGGCAGGCAGCAAGGATCGTAGTCAGGGGCAACGGCAGAAGGTCTGGAATCACAGGCAAGGAACACACAAGGAACGCTTTCACTGGCACTAGGGCAACAAGATCCGGCGAGGGAGTGAAGGGGAAGTGAGGTGATATAGGGAAGTGCACAGGTGTAAACACTAATTGGAACCACTGCACCAATCAGCGGTGCAGTGGCCCTTTAAATCGCAAAGACCCGGCGCGCGCGCGCCCTAGGGAGCGGGGCCGCGCGCGCCGGGACAGAACTGACGGGGAGCGAGTCAGGTACGGGAGCCGGGGTGCGCATCGCGAGCGGGCGCTACCCGCATCGCGAATCGCATCCCGGCCGGAGGTGGTAACGCAGCGCCCCGGGTCCGTGGAACCGACCGGGGCGCTGCAGTGAGGGAAGTGTAGCGAGCGCTCCGGGGAGGAGCGGGGACCCGGAGCGCTCGGCGTAACACTAGCCATCAAACTGGCCATAGAAGAGTGGCATCACCTCTTGGAAGGTTCGGTACTTCCTGACACAATTTATTCAGACCACAAGAATCTGCTTTATCTTCAGTCAGCCCAACGTCTCAACCCACAACAGGCCCGATGGTCTTTATTTTTCTCCAGATTCCACTTCCGCCCTGCAGAAAAGAATGTCCGTGCTGACGCTCTCTCTAGGTCTTCAGATGTGCACGACAATGAATCTCTTCCACAGCATATTATCCCGCCGGAGCGTCTCATTTCTACAGCACCAGCAAGTCTCCAACACCTGCCTCCTGGAAAAACTTACATATCACCTCGTATGAAACTCTGAGTCTTGAAATGGGGACATTCGTCTCTTCTGGCTGGCCATCCTGGTATTTGTAAGAGCCTACAGCTCATTTCAAGACATTACTGGTGGTCAACTTTGAAAAAGGTTGTCGTTGATTTTGTTCGGTCCTGCCCAGTCTGTGCCCGGGACAAGACTCCCCGTTCCAAGCCAGCAGGTCTGCACCAACCCTTGCCAGTTCCTGATCTACCTTGGTCTGACATTGCCATGGATTTCATTACAGATCTTCCTTCTTCCCAAGGTAATACTGTTATATGGGTGGTAGTAGATCGTTTTTCTAAAATGGCTCATTTTGTACCGCTACCTGGTCTCCCATCAGCACCACAACTTGCCAAGCTTTTTCTCCATCATATCTTTCATTTGCATGGACTTCCTTCCCATATTGTCTCCGACCGAGGGGTTCAGTTTGTCTCTAAATTCTGGCGGGCACTGTGTTCACGTCTACAAATCAAGTTGAATTTCTCATCTGCTTACCACCCTCAATCCAATGGACAGGTCGAGAGGGTGAATCAGGTGTTGGGAAACTATCTACGCCATTTTATTTCTGTGCGTCAAGATGATTGGGTCGATCTGCTACCATGGGCTGAATTTTCCTACAACCACAGAGATTCCGATTCCTCAGGTGCTTCTCCCTTCTTTGTGGTCTATGGACTTCACCCTTGTCCTCCTCATCCTTTGTCATCTTCCTCTGGAGTTCCTGCCGTTGATGAACAAGTACTGAATTTTTCTTCCATCTGGCAAAAGACACGTCTTTCACTTCTACAGGCTACTTCTTGCATGAAAGTTCAGGCAGAAAAGAAGAGACGTCCTTCTCCTGAATATTCTCCTGGTGACAAAGTCTGGCTATCCACTAAATATATCCGTTTCAAGATACCCAGTTATAAACTTGGTCCTCGTTATTTGGGTCCCTATAAAGTCAAGAAACGGCTCAATCCTGTGGCTTATTCCCTTCATCTTCCCTCCTCTCTCCAGATCTCGAACTCCTTCCATGTTTCTCTCCTGAAACCAGCCATCTTCAACCGTTTTTCTCCAAACGAACATCTCTCCTGCTCCCATCTCTTGTACCTCAGATGTGTATGTTGTAAAGGAAATCTTGGACTCTAAGTTCGTCAGAGGAAAATGCTTTTTTCGGGTTGATTGGGAAGGTTTTGGTCCGAAGGAGAGGTCTTGGGAGCCGCAGGACAATATTCTGGACAAATACCTGCTCAAGAAATTCCTTAGCCGCTTAAGGAGGGGGAGACCAAAAGGGGGGGAGGGTACTGTTACAACCTGTGCTCCGGCTGCACATGTCGGCCGCGAGCGCACTGTCCCTGCTGCCGGCGGGGCCAGGATTCTTGACCGCATGCGAGTCCCAGACCGTCACTTACCTCGTTCCTCTGCTGCATCCTCCACTGTGTCTCAGCTCCAGCGCGCGTGTCCCCGTCTCCTAGGTGCTCTGAGATTTAAAGGGCCAGTACGCCCATAATTAGTAATGCACCTGAACAGCACATTATAAAGTTGTTGCACCTCCCACACCCCCCTGCCGGATCTTCAGTACTCATTGCCTAAGAGAAGGCCTTCTCATAGCCTGTTTTGCCTACCCATGTTTCCAGACCCTCCTGCTACGTTTATTGACTCTGAACCTTTGCTGCCTGCCTTGACCTTCTGCTACGTTGACTATGCCTCTGTCTCATCCTCCTGTACCTTGCCTTGCCCAGTTACCTGTGTGGTCGAGCCGTGTCGGGGGTAGCGACCTGGCTGTTGCCTGCCACAGCAAATCCATCTTGCTTTGGTCAAGACCAGCAGCACCTTAGACTCCACTCCCCGATACGGTCCATGTCATCAGCCACACAGGTAGAGGATCCACTATCAGCTCCGTGACAGCCCACTATTAAGTGCGTGACATTTAAGGGGTAATAGGAGAAAATGCCCACCAAAATTTGTAACCCCACCTCTTCTCAGTATGGAAATACCCCATGTGTGGACGTCAAGTGCACTGCCGGCGCATTACAATGCTCAGAAGAGAAGGAGTCATATTTGCAAATTTTGCCTACCCGTGTTTCCAGACCCTCCTGCTACGTTTATTGACTCTGAACCTTTGCTGCCTGCCTTGACCTTCTGCTACGTTGACTATGCCTCTGTCTCATCCTCCTGTACCTTGCCTTGCCCAGTTACCTGTGTGGTCGAGCCGTGTTGGGGGTAGCGACCTGGCTGTTGCCTGCCACAGCAAATCCATCTTGCTTTGGTCAAGACCAGCAGCACCTTAGACTCCACTCCCCGATACGGTCCATGTCATCAGCCACACAGGTAGAGGATCCACTATCAGCTCCGTGACAGCCCACTATTAAGTGCGTGACATTTAAGGGGTAATAGGAGAAAATGCCCACCAAAATTTGTAACCCCACCTCTTCTCAGTATGGAAATACCCCATGTGTGGACGTCAAGTGCACTGCCGGCGCATTACAATGCTCAGAAGAGAAGGAGTCATATTTGCAAATTTTGCTGAAATGGGGGGGGGGGTTCATGTCACATTTAGGAAGTCCCTATGGTGCCAGAACAGCAAAAAATAAATAAAACACATGGCATACTACTTTGGAAACTACACCCCTCAAGGAACGTAACAAGGCGTACAGTGAGCCTTAACACCCCACAGGTGTTTGATAAATGTTCATTAAAGTGGGATGTGAAAAGGAAAAATTAGATTTTTTACACTAAAATGTTGGGGTTACCCCACATTTTTAATTTTCACAAGTTGTAACAGGACAAAATGCCCCCCACAATTTGTAAATACATTTCTAAGTAAGGACATACCTCATATTTGGATGAAAACAGCTCTGCGGGTGCACACCGGTCACGATTTGCAAGCCAATTTACACTTGCGATTTGCGCCTATTCCGGGTCATACGGGTCTATGGTGCCCCGTAGACCCGGAATATAAGGGGGATCGCGGTTGTCCAAGACACCTACGATCCCCCGGAAGGGATAGGAGTGAGGGGGCAGGGGTGCCACCCCTCCTATCCTTGCTATTGGTCGTCAAGACGCGACGACCAATAGCAGATCGGGGGTGGGGGGTTTACTTTAGTTTTCCCTGTTCTACCCACCCACAATAGGCGAGGCATAATGGGGAAACCGATAAGGACCAGGCGCCGAAGTCCACTTACCCATCGGCGACGGCTGCAGGCTGCAATCGGGACGGGGATCGGTGGGAGAAGAGGATGGCGATGTGACTCCCTGGATCCTACGGAAGACGGTGAGTTGCCTAGCAACATCTGGAGGGCTACAGTCTGAGACCACTATACAGTGGTCTCTATACTGTAGCCCTCCAGATGTTGCAAAACTACAACTCCCAGCATGTCCAGACAGCTATTTGCTGTGTGGGCATGCTGGGATTTTCAGTTTTGCAACAGCTGGAGGGCTGCAGTTTGGAGATCACTGGGCAAAGGTCTCTAACTGTAGCCCTCCAGATGTTACAAAACTGCAAATCCCAGCATGCCCAAACAGCAAACAGCTGTCTCGGCATGCTGGGAGTTGTAGTTGCGTTCCTCCAGCTGTTGCATAACTACATCTCCCAACATGCCCTTCGGCGATCAGTACATGTTGGGAGTTGAAGTTTTGCAACAGCTGGAGGCACACTGGTTGGAAAATACTGAGTTAGATAACTGAAGGTTTTCCAACCAGTGTGCCTCAGCTGTTGCGAAAGTACAACTCCCAGCATGCACGGTCTGTCAGTAATGCTGGGAGTTGTAGTTTTGAAACAGCTGGAGGTTTGCCCCCCCCCCCCCCATGTGAATGTACAGGGTACATTCACACAGGCAGGTTTACAGTAAGTTTTCTGCTTCAAGTTTGGGCTGCGGTAAATTTTTCGCAAACTCCGAGCTGGAAACTCAACTTAAATGCCCGCCAGTGTGAATGTACCCTAAAAACACTACACTACACTACACTAACACATAATAAAGGGTAAAACACTACATATACACCCCCTTACACTGTCTCCCCCCCCAATAAAAATGAAAAATTTATCGCACGGTAGTGTTTCCAAAACAGAGCCTCCAGATGTTGCAAAACAACAACTCCCAGCATTTACGGACAGCCACTGACTATCTGGGCATGCTGGGAGTTTAGCAACAGCTGGAGGCACCCTGTTTGGGAATCACTGGCATAGAATACCCCTATGCCCAGCCCTATGCAATCCCTATGTAGTCCTCAAATGAGCATGGCGCTCTCTCACTTCGGAGCCCTGCCGTATTTCAAGTAAACAGTTTAGAGTCACATACGGGTATTTCCATACTCGGGAGAAATTGCACTTCAAATTTTGGGGGGCTTTTTTTCCTTCTACACCTTATGAAAAGGAAAAATTGGGGGTTACACCAGCTTGTTAGTGTAAAAAAACGTAAAAAATTTACACTAACATGCTGGTGTTGCCCCATACTTTTTATTTTCACAAGCGACAAGCGGTAACAACAAAAAAAAAGACCCCAAAATTTGTAACGCAATTTCTCCTGAGTACGTAAATACCCCATATGTGGGCGTAAATGGTTCTGCTGACGCACAAAAATGTTCAGGAGTGAGAGAGCACTATGTACATTTGACGCCTAAATTGGTGATTTGCAAAGGGGTGGCTGATTTTACAGTGGTTCTGACAGTGGCGTAGCTATAGAGGTCGCAGGGGTCCGCCGCCCGGGCCCGTCGCTGCCAGCAATCTTTATTTATTTATTTTTTTTCAATTACCTGAGCGCCGGCCCTTTAAAACTCAGCGCAGGTTCAGGGGCTTATGGGAGAAGACGTGCTCCGCGCAGGCACGCACGCACGTCAGCTCATCAGCTCAAAGCCCCTGACGCATCCCTGCCTCTGACCCTGTGTTATCGATACCAGGCAGAGGCAGGTGCAGCTGCTCGCCCGCACGCCTGCCCCACATCGCTGCAGTGAGAAGGTGAGGAGACATGGGATGGGCAGCCGGAGGGGGGTGCTGGGGGTGATAAATTCATGAGGACATTGTGTGTGTGTTTTATTCATTGATGAGGAGTCTGAGGATGGGGTGAGTGATGAAAAGAGGGAGGGCGGGGGGGGGGGCTTATTGATTGACTGACTGATGAGGAGACTGAGGGTGTGGGGGTTATTCATTGATGATGTTGGGGTTGAGGTGATGAGGAGACTGAGGATGGGGTATGGGTGGGGGCTGGGTGGTGGTGTATGAGGTGATGAGGAGACTGAGGATGGGGTACGGGGGTGGGGGGCTGGGTGGTGGTGTATGAGGTGATGAGGAGACTGAGGAGGGGGTATGGGGGGGCTGGGTGGTGGTGTATGAGGTGATGAGGAGACTGAGGATGGGGTACGGGGGGCCTGGGTGGTGGTGATGAGGAGACTGGGGATGGGGTGCAGGAGGGGCCTGGGTGGTGGTGTATGAGGTGATGAGGAGACTGAGGATGGGGTACGGGGGTGGGGGGCTGGGTGGTGGTGTATGAGGTGATGAGGAGACTGAGGATGGGGTACGGGGGGGGGGCCTGGGTGGTGGTGTATGAGGTGATGAGGAGACTGAGGATGGGGTATGGGGGGGGGCTGGGTGGTGGTGTATGAGGTGATGAGGAGACTGAGGATGGGGTACTGGGGGGGCTGGGTGGTGGTATATGAGGTGATGGGGAGACTGAGGATGGGGTATGGGGGGGGGCTGGGTGGTGATGTATGAGGTGATGAGGAAACTGAGGATGGGGTATGGGGGGGTGGCCTGGGTGGTGGTGATGAGGAGTCTGAGGATGGGGTACGGGGGGGGGGGGCTGGGTGGTGGTGTATGAGGTGATGAGGAGACTGAGGAAGGGGTATGGGGGGGGGGGGGCTGGGTGGCAGTGTATGAGGTGATGAGGAGACTGAGGATGAGGTATGGGGGGGGGCTGGGTGGTGGTGTATGAGGTGATGAGGAGACTGAGGATGGGGTACTGGGGGGGCTGGGTGGTGATGTATGAGGTGATGAGGAGACTGAGGATGGGGTATGAGGGGGGGCTGGGTGGTGGTGATGAGGAGACTGGGGATGGGGTGCAGGAGGGGCCTGGGTGGTGGTGTATGAGGTGATGAGGAGACTGAGGATGGGGTCCGGGGGGGCTGGGTGGTGATGTATGAGGTGATGAGGAGACTGAGGATGGGGTCCGGGGGGGCTGGGTGGTGGTGTATGAGGAGACTGAGGATGGGGTCCAGGGGGGGCTGGATGGTGGTGTATGAGGAGACTGAGGATGGGTTACGGGGGGGGGGGGCTCGGTGGTGGTGTATGAGGAGACTGAGGATGGGGTGCAGGAGGGGCCTGGGTGGTGGTGTATGAGGTGATGAGGAGACTGAGGATGGGGTACGGGGGGAGGCTGGGTGGTGGTGTATGAGGAGACTTAGGATGGGGTAGGGGGGGCTGGGTGGTGGTGTATGAGGTGATGAGGAGACTGAGGATGGGGTCCGGGGGGGCTGGGTGGTGGTGTATGAGGTGATGAGGAGACTGAGGATGGGGTCCGGGGGGCTGGGCGGTGGTGTATGAGGAGACTGAGGATGGGGTACGGGGGGACTGGGTGGTGGTGTATGAGGTGATGAGGAGACTGAGGATGGGGTGCAGGAGGGGCCTGGGTGGTGGTGTATGAGGTGATGAGGAGACTGAGGATGGGGTATGGGGTGGGCTGGGTGGTGATGTATGAGGTGATGAGGAGACTGAGGATGGGGTACGGGGGGAGGCTGGGTGGTGGTGTATGAAGAGACTTAGGATGGGGTAGGGGGGGCTGGGTGGTGGTGTATGAGGTGATGAGGAGACTGAGGATGGGGTCCGGGGGGGCTGGGTGGTGGTGTATGAGGTGAAGAGGAGACTGAGGATGGGGTCCGGGGGGGCTGGGTGGTGGTGTATGAGGAGACTGAGGATGGGGTACGGGGGGGCTGGGTGGTGGTGTATGAGGTGATGAGGAGACTGAGGATGGGGTGCAGGAGGGGCCTGGGTGGTGGTGTATGAGGTGATGAGGAGACTGAGGATGGGGTATGGGGTGGGCTGGGTGGTGATGTATGAGGTGATGAGGAGACTGAGGATGGGGAACGGGGGGGGGGGCTGAGTGGTGGTGATGAGGAGACTGAGGATGGGGAACGGGGGGGGGGCTGGGTGGCGGTGTATGCGGTAATGACTTAGGTAAAGACTTAGGGAGCTGAGAAGCCTGGAGGAGGACAGTGCAGGGGTGGGATTCAGCCGTACTAAGAAGAAACACTGTGTGACAGTATTATTATGGGAACAGTGGGTGCAGTATTATATTCAGGGGGTACAGTGTGTAGCAATAATATATTTAGAGAGTACAGTGGGTGGCAGTATATTCAGGGGGTACAGTGTGTAGCAATAATATATTTAGAGGGTACAGTGGGTGTCAATATTATATTCAGGGGTACAGTGTGTAGCAATAATATATTTAGAGGGTACAGTGGTGGCAGTATTATATTCAGGGGGTACAGTGTGTAGCAATAATATATTTAGAGGGTATAGTGGGTGTCAATATTATATTCAGGGGGTACAGGGGGTAGCAATAATATATTTAGAGGGTACAGTGGTGGCAGTATTTTATTCAGGGGGTACAGGGGGTAGCAATAATATATTTAGAGGGTACAGTGGTGGCAGTATTATATTCAGGGGTACAGTGTGTAGCAATAATATATTTAGATGGTACAGTGGTGGCAGTATTATATTCAGGGGGTACAGTGTGTAGCAATAATATATTTAGAGGGTACAGCGGGTGTCAATATTATATTCAGGGGGTACAGTGTGTAGCAATAATATATTTAGAGGGTACAGTGGTGGCAGTATTATATTCAGGGGGTACAGTGTGTAGCAATAATATATTTAGAGGGTACAGTGGTGGCAGTATTATATTCAGGGGGTACAGGGGGTGGCAGTATTATATTCAGGGGACCCAGTATTTGGCAGGGTTATAATGATTAATGTCTTTATATAGAGAATGAGGATCTGCTTACAAGCTGAGGAATCAATGATGAAGACCTGGTGCCCGGACAAGAGGAGAAAGAGAAGACAACAGAGAAGATGTCACTCAGGTCACTGATATCACTGTGTGTTCTGTCTGATCCAATCTGTGGCTCTCCAGCTGTTGCAAAACAACAACTTCCATAATGCTTGAGGATCTCCAGACACGATGGGAGTTGTAGCTTTATAACAGCTGGAGAGACACTTGAACCAAGGTGATTGGTGGGGGTCTAAGCAGTCGGACCCCCACCAGAAAAATGGGCTGCTTATTTTAAAATGCCTGGGCTTATTTTTGGCCCCAGTATGGCCCTGCCTGTCATTCATTATTATATTTGTGTTGTCGAGGCTAGGTAAGGAGTTCGTCAGGGATTGGGGAAGCGTGTCGTCGAAGGGAAGGGGGGCCCAGGACAACTTTTCGCATCAGGGCCCTGTGATTTCTAGCTACGCCCCTGGGTTCTGACATAAACGCAAACAAATAAATACCCACATGTGATCCCATTTTGGAAACTACACCCCTCACGGAACGTAACAAGGGGTATAGTGAGCTTTAACACCCCACAGGTATTTGACAAATTTTCATTAAAGTTGGATGGGAAAATGGAAAAAAAATGTTTTTCAATAAAATGCTGGTGTTACCCTAAGTTTTTCATTTTCACAAGGGAAAATAGGAAAAAATCCCCCCCAAAATTTGTAACCCCATTTCTCCTGAGTAAGAAAATACCCCATATGTGGATGTAAAGTGCTCTGCGGATGAACTACAATGCTCAGAAGGGAAGGAGCGCCATTGGGATTTTGAAGAGAAAATTTGTCCGGAATTGAAGGCCACGTGTGTTTACAAAGCCCCCATAGCGCCAGAACCCCCCACATGTGACCCCATTTTGGAAACTACACCCCTCACAGAATGTAATAAGGGGTACAATGAGTATTTACGCCCCACAGGTGTCTGACAGATTTTTGGAACAGTGATCCGTGAAAATGAAAAATTTCATTTTTAATTTGCACAGCCCACTGTTCCAAAGATCTGTCAAATGCCAGTGGGGTGTAAATACTCACTGTACCCCTTATTACATTCTGTGAGGGGTGTAGTTTCCAAAATGGGGTCACATGTGGGGGGGGGAGGGCATTGTTCTGGCGCTATGGGGGCTTTGTAAACACAAGTGGCCTTCAATTCGGAACAAATTTTCTCTTCAAAATCCCAATGGAGCTCCTTCTCTTCTGAGCATTGTAGTTCATCCGCAATTATGGCACCATTGGGGACATGCCCCCCAAAAACCATTTCAGCTAAATTTTCTTTCCAAAAGCTAAATGTGACTCCTTCTCTTCTGAGCATTGTAGTTCGCCCGCACAGCATTTTACGTCCTAACATGCGGTATTTATATACTCAGAAAAGATGGGGTTACAATTATTTTTGGGGGCATTTTCTCCCATTACCCTTTGTAAAAATGATAAATTTTGGGCAAAAACTGCAATTTAGTGAAATTTTTTTAAAATTTCATTTACACATACGACTTTAATGAAAAGTCGTGAAACACCGGTGGGGTGTTAAGGCTCACTGGACCCCTTTCCAAAATGGTATGCCATGTGGGGGTTTTCTGCTGTTCTGGCACATAGGGGCTTCCTAAATGTGACATGCCCCCCAAAAACCATTTCAGCAAAATTCACTCTCCAAAATCCCATTGTCGCTCCTTCCCTTCTGAGTCCTCTACTGCGCCCGCCGAACACTTGACATCCACATATGAGGTATTTCCTTACTTGAGAGAAATTGGGTTACAAATTTTGGGGGGCTTTTTCTTCCCTTGTAAAAATTCAAAAACTGGGTCTACAAGAACATGCGAGTGTAAAAAATGAAGATTTTGAATTTTCTCCTTCACTTTGCTGCTATTCCTGTGAAACACCTAAGGGGTTAACAAACTTTCTAAATGTCATTTTGAATACTTTGAGGGGTGCAGTTTTTATAATTGGGTCATTTATGGGGTATTTTTTTTTTTATAAGAAAGCCCGTCAAATCCACTTCAAAACTGAACTGGTCCCTGAAAAACTCTGATTTTGAAAATTTTGTGAAAAATTGGAAAATTGCTGCTGAACTTTTAAGCCCTCTGATGTCGTCCAAAAGTAAAAACATGTCAACTTTATGATGAAAATATAAAGTATACGTATTGCATATGTGAATCAAAATATAATTTATGTGGAATGTGTGTTTTCCTTACAAGCAGAGAGCTTCAAAGTTAGAAAAATGCAAAATGTTCAATTTTTTTCATCAAATTTTGGAATTTTTCACAAAGAAATTATTCAAGTACCGGTGAAAATTTACCACTACCATAAAGGAGAATATGTCACACAAAAAAAACAATCTCGGAATCAGAATGAAAGGTAAAAGCATCCCAGAGTTATTAATGCTTAAAGTGACAGTGGTCAGATGTTCAAAAAATGGCCGGGTCCTTAACCCCTTAAGGACCAGGCCATTTTACACCTTAGGACCAGAGCGTTTTTTGCACATCTGACCACTGTCACTTTAAACATTAATAACTCTGGAATGCTTTTAGTTATCATTCTGATTTCGGGATTCTTTTTTCGTGACATATTCTACTTTAACATAGTCGTAAATTTTTGTGGTAACTTGCATCTTTTCTTGGTGAAAAATCCCAAAATTTGATGAAAAATTTGAAAATTTTGCATTTTTCTAACTTTGAAGCTCTCTGCTTGTAAGGAAAATGGATATTCCAAATAAAAAAATTTTTGATTCACATATACAATATGTCTACTTTATGTTTGCATCATAAAATTGATGAGTTTTTACTTTTGGAAGACACCAGAGAGCTTCAAAGTTCAGCAGCAGTTTTCCAATTTTTCACAAAATTTTCAAACTCACAATTTTTCAGGGACCAGTTCAGGTTTGAAGTAGATTTGAAGGGTCTTAATATTAGAAATACCCCTCAAATGACCTCATTATAAAAACTGCACCCCCAAAGTATTCAAAATTACATTCAGTCAGCATTTTAACCCTTTAGGTGTTTCACAGGAACAGCAGCAAAGTGAAGGAGAAAATTCACAATCTTCATTTTTTACACTCGCATGTTCTTGTAAACCCAATTTTTGAATTTTTACAAGGAGTAAAAGGAGAAAATGTATACTTATATTTGTAGCCCAATTTCTCTCGAGTAAGCACATACCTCATATGTCTATGTAAAGTGTTCGGCGGGCGCAGTAGAGGGCTCAGAAGCGAAGGAGCGACAAGGGGATTTTGGAGAGTACGTTTTTCTGAAATGGTTTTTGGGGGGCATGTTGCATTTAGGAAGCCCCTATGGTGCCAGAACAGCAGCAAAAAAACCACATGCCATACCGTTTTGGGAACTAGACCCCTTGAGGAACGTAACAAGGAATTAAGTGAGCCTTAATACCCCACAGGTGTTTCACAACTTTTGCATATGTAAAAAAAAAATTTTTTTTCACTAAAATGTGTTTCCCCCAACATTTTACATTTTTGCAAGGGTTAATAGCAGAAAAGACCCCCCAAAATTTGTAACCCCATCTCTTCTGAGTATGGAGGTACCCCATAAGTTGACCTGAAGTGCACTACGGGCGATCTACAATGCTCAGAAGAGAAGGAGTCATATTTGGCTTTTTGAGAGCAAATTTTGCTCGGGGGGCATGTCGCATTTAGGAAGCCCCTATGGTGCCAGAACAGCAAAAAAAACAAACACATGGCATACCATTTTGGAAACTAGACCCCTTGAGGAACGTAACAAGGAATAAAGCGAGCCTTAATACCCCACAGGGGTTTCACGACTTTTGCATATGTAAAAAAAAATAATTTATTTTCACTAAAATGTGTGTTTCCCCCCAAATTTCACATTTTTGCAAGTGTTAATAGCAGAAAAGACCCCCCAAAATTTGTAACCCCATCTCTTCTGAGTATGGAAATACCCCATGTGTGGACGTCAAGTGCTCTGCTGGCGCACTACAATGCTCAGAAGAGAAGGAGCGCTATTGAGCTTTTGGGAAAAAAATTGTTTGGAATGGAAGTCAGGGGCCATGTGCGTTTACAAAGCCCCACGTGGTGCCAGAACAGTGGAACCCCCCACATGTGACCCTATTTTGGAAACTACACCCCTCACAGAATTTAATAAGGGGTGCAGTGAGTATTTACACCCCACTGGCGTTTGACAGATCTTTGGAACAGTGGGCTGTGCAAATGAAAAATAAAATTTTTCATTTTCACGGACCACTGTTCTAAAAATCTGTCAGACACCTGTGGGGCGTAAATGCTCACTGTACCCCTTATTACATTACGTGAGGGGTGTAGTTTCCAAAATGGGATCACATGTGGGTATTTATTTTTTTGCATTTATGTCAGAACCGCTGTAAAATCAGCCACCCCTGTGCAAATCACCAATTTAGGCCTCAAATGTACATGGTGCGCTCTCACTCCTGAGCCTTGTTGTGCGCCCGCAGAGCATTTTCCGCCCACATATGGGGTATTTCTGTACTCAGGAGAAATTGCGTTACAAATTTTGGGGGTCTTTTTTTCCTTTTAATGCTTGTGAAAATAAAAAGTAAAGGGCAACACCAGCATGTTAGTGTAAATTTTTTTATTTTTTTACACTAACAAGCTGGTGTAGCCCCAACTTTTCCTTTTCATAAGGGGTAAAAGGAGAAAAAGCCCCCCAAAATTTGTAGTGCAATTTCTCCCGAGTACGGAGATACCCCATATGTGGCCCTAAACCGTTTCCTTGAAATACGACAGGGCTCCGAAGTGAGAGAGCGCCATGCGCATTTGAGGACTAAATTAGGGATCGCATAGGGGTGGACATAGGGGTATTCTACACCAGTGATTCCCAAACAGGGTGCCTCCAGCTGATGCTAAATTCCCAGCATGCCTGGACAGTCAGTGGCTGTCCGGAAATGCTGGGAGTTGTTGTTTTGCAACAGCTGGAGGCTCCGTTTTGGAAACACTGCCATACAATACGTTTTTCATTTTTATTGGGGGGGGGGCAGTGTAAGGGGTGTATATGTAGTGTTTTACTCTTTATTATGTGTTAGTGTAGTGTAGTGTTTTTAGGGTACATTCGCACTGACGTGTTACGGTGAGCTTCTCGCTATGAGTTTGAGCTGCGGCGAAAAATTTGCCGCAGCCCAAACTTGAAGCAGGAAACTTACTGTAAGCCTGCCCGTGTGAATGTACCCTGTACGTTCACCTGGGGGGGCAAACCTCCAGCTGTTTCAAAACTACAACTCCCAGCATGTACTGTCAGACCGTGCATGCTGGGAGTTGTACTTTTGCAACAGCTGGAGACACACTGGTTGGAAAACCTTCAGTTGGAAAACCTTCAGCAACTCACCGGCTTCCGTCGGATCCAGCCGCACGTCATCGCCGCCCGCCGATCTCCGTCACCCGCAGCCTCCGTCGTCCGCCCGGATCGGTAAGTGGATCTTCGGCGCCGGTCCCCGTCGTTTCCCCGTCTTGCCCCGCCTATTGTGGGAGGGCAGGACGGGGAAAACGAAAGTAAACCCCCCCGCCCCCGATCTGCTATTGTTGGTCGCGTCTAGACCACCAATAGCAGGGATAGGAGGGGTGGCAACTAGTGTTGCTCGCGAATATTCGCAATACGAATTTTATTCGCGAATATGCAATATAGCACTATATATTCGTAATTACGAATATTTATTCCTTCATCTCTAAACACGTGGATAGCCTGAGTCTACCAGAATAAGGACTTTGTGAAGGACTCTTCTTTCTTTCTTTCTGGCTCATAGGGAGAGGCCTAATAGGTTGAGACCATACGCAAATCTGTGTGTGACATTATTCAGTGTGGATGGAAGAGGTGCGTTCATCTTTATTTTTACTACATATGTTATAGAACTTTCTGAGGACGGCCATAATAGCCAGAAACATCAATACAAACATTTGATTGGTCTCAAAAATTCTTTATTAAAAGAATTCAGGAACATAGCCAGGGGTCGTCACCGGGAGATCAGTCAGAATGAAGCCAAATCATAGTCGGGTGGGAATCATAGTCAATAAAACTTAGCCGAGGTCATATCTGGGGGATCATTCAGGAGGTGGATGGTTCCTCAGGTCTCTGGAGGATCCAGGCAGATGCTGTAAAAAACACAATGTTATTATTATACTAGATATAGAGAGAGGGAGTGAACTGTATTTATTTCATGTGAAATATTACATACCTATAGCAGCAAAGCAGGGCCAGGAACAGCATCAAGAACGGAGTGCCGATAATAACGCTTCGTGGTATATACTGGAAGCGATCACTTAGGTCTTGAATTTGTGAAGATAATGATCTCCGGATTCCTAAAAAACACAAAATCATGTTATTAAAACAGGTATTTCTCTTATTTCCTACTATACACATAGAGGAGGATACTTACTCACGAATCCCTGGTCCTTGGCACTGTCTGTGGGCACATCATGTCCAGAATGAGGGATGATGGTATTTTCCTCAACTGGAGGCAGAGGACGGCTACTGACAGCACACATCCAACACACAATGAAAAAGAATTGGAAAATCATTTCCAAAATGCACAAAACACACGATAAATAATTGAGCAATGCTCTCTCTCCTATCACTTCTCTCTCAAAGAGATCTACAGCTCCTGACCAATGATTCCTTGTATGAAACTCAGTGATGTCATAATAGACACTGTGTCACCGGCCTGAGACATCACCAAGTGGCAGTGTCACATATTCCCCTTTCTCCATACAAGGTTATATATATATATATATATATATATATATATATATATATATATATATATATATTAGGTTGTTATTTTAGGTAATTATCATTTATTAATTCACTTTTATTACATTTTTTGGAAGAAAAAAAAGACAGCAATTTAGCATTTTCTTCTTTTTGGTCTTAAAATTTTGAAAATTTTGGAGTCTCAATTGGCAATTTAAATAACATGACTTTATTCTCTGGGTCGGTATGATTAGGTTGGCACCAAATTTTTTTTATTTTAACAATAAAAGTTTTCAATTTGTTTGCATTTTTAACTCCATGGAACTTTTTTCTGTAGGATGGTTTATATTTGTTTGCGTAAACATATAGGGGGAGATTTATCAAAACCTGTCCAGAGGAAAAGTTGCTGAGTTGCCCATAGCAACCAATCAGATGGCTTCTTTCATTTTTAAAAAGGCCTCTGAAGAATGAAAGAAGTGATCTGATTGGTTGCTATGGGCAACTCAGCAACTTTTCCTTTAGACAGGTTTTGATAAATCTCCCCCATAGAGCATACAATAGCACAGGGGTACTCAACTATTTTTAGTGAGGGTCCGCTCATCCAGGTCTGTCACTGGTAAAGGTCCAAGCTAAGCGCTGAAGCCTGGTTTACACCTAGTGGCCGCAGGGCCATGAAGGATATAGGTAAAATGACTGAACTCTGGAGGATGTAAATGTACTGTTTCCTGTATTTTCTGAATACTGCTACATACTGTACCCCTAAAAATAATACTGCTGCCTACTGTACCCCTGAAAATAACACTGCCGCATACTGTAACCCTAAAAATACAGCTGCTTAGTGTACCCCTAAAAATAACACTGTTGCATACTGTACCCCTGAAAGTAATACTGTCAGACTCGCTAAAAATACAGCCGCATACTGTACCCATTAAAAATACCACCACTGTCTACTGTACCCCTGAAAATAACACAGCCGCATACTGTACCCCTAAAAATAATACAGCTGCCTACTGTACCCCTGAAAAGAATACTGCCGCATACTGTACCACCAATAAATATTACAGCTGCCTACTGTACCCTGAAAATACTGCTGCCTACTGTACCCCTGAAAATAATACAGCTGTATACTGTACCCCTGAAAATACTGCTGCATACTGTACCCCTATAAATAATACAGCTGCCTACTGTACCCCTGAAAATACTGCCGCATACTGTGCCCCTAAATATAATACAGCTGCCTACTGTAACCCTGAAAATAACACAGCCGCATACTGTACCCCTAAAAATAATACAGCTGCCTACTGTACCCCTGAAAAGAATACTGCTGCATACTGTTCCACCAATAAATACTACAGCTGCCTACTGTACCCTGAAAATATTTCTGCCTACTGTACCTCTGAAAATAATACAGCTGTATACTGTACCCATGAAAATACTGCTGCATACTGTACCCCTATAAATAATACAGCTGCCTACTGTACCCCTGAAAATACTGCCGCATACTGTGCCCCTAAATATAATACAGCTGCCTACTGTAACCCTGAAAATAATACTGCCGCATACTGTACCTCTAAATATAATACTGCTGCCTACTGTACCCCTGAAAATACTGCTGCATAATGTACCTCTAAAAATAATACTGTCACAGACTATATCTCTGAAAATACTGCTGCATACTGTACCCCTAAATATAATACCACTGCCTACTGTACCCCTGAAAATAATAATGCTGCATACTGTACCCCATGAAAATAATACTGCCACAGACTGTATCTCTGAAAATAATACTACCACATACTGTATCCATGAAAATAATACTGCCACAGACAATAAAATACTGCCCCTGAATGTAATACTGCCGCACTGTACCCCTAAATGAAATACTGCCGCATTGTGTTCCCCTGAATATAATACTGCCACACACTGTACCCTTAAAGATATTACTGCCACACACTGTAACCCTAAATATATTACTGCACCACACTGTACCCCCTGAATATAATACTGTCATATACTATACCCCTGCATATATTACTGCCACATGCTATGCCCCTCTTATATATTACTGCCTGCACGCTGTGCCACTGGATATATTACTGCCTCACACTGTGCCCTGGTATATTTCTACCATACGGTATGCCCCTGGTATAGTACAGCCACACGCTATATCCCTGGTATATTACTACCACACACTATGGGGGAGATTTATCAAAACCTGTGGAGAGGCAAAGTTGCCCATAGCAACCAATCAGATCACTTTTTTCACAGGCCTTGTTAAAGGGGTATTCCAGGAAAAAACTTTTTTTACATTTTTTTTATTTACTGGCTCCAGAAAGTTAAACAGATTTGTAAATTACTTCTATTAAAATATCTTAATCCTTCCAATAATTATTAGCTGCTGAAGTTGAGTTGTTGTTTTCTGTCTGGCAACAGGGCTCTCTGCTGACACCGCTGCTTGTCTCGGGAACTGCACAGAGCAGAAGAGATTTGCTATCGGGATTTGCTTCTAATCTGGACAGTTCCCGAAACAGGTGTCATCAGAGAGCATTTAGACATAAAAGAACAACTTAACTTCAGCAGCTGACAAGTACTGAAAGGATTAAGATTTTTTTTAAAGAAGTAATTTATAAATCTGTTTAACTTTCTGGAGCCAGTTGATATATATAAAAAACAAACCTTTTTTTCCTGGATAACACCTTTAAGAATGACAGAAGCGAGCTGATTGGTTGCTATGAGCAACTGGGCAACTTTGCCTCTCCACAGGTTTTGATAAATCTCCCCCTATGTCCCCAAATAGAATTTTGACAAACACTGTGCCCTGTACCGCCTTATTGTACCATAAAACAATGAATGATGCCGCTGTGCCCTCTCAATAAATGATGCCGCTGTGACCCCACAATAAATGATGACGCTGTGACCCCACAATAAATGATGACGCTGTGTCCCCACAATAAATGATGCCGCTGTGACCCCACAATAAATGATGACGCTGTGTCCCCACAATAAATGATGCCGCTGTGTCCCCACAATAAATGATGACGCTGTGCCCCCCACAATAAATGATGTCGCTGTGTCCCCCACAATAAATGATGTCGCTGTGTCCCCCACAATAAATGATGTCGCTGTGCCCCCCACAATAAATGATGTCGCTGTGTCCCCACAATAAATGATGTCGCTGTGCCCCCCACAATAAATGATGCCGCTGTGCCCCCCACAATAAATGATGTCGCTGTGCCCCCCACAATAAATGATGCCGCTGTGCCCCCCACAATAAATGATGCCGCTGTGCCCTCTCAATAAATGATGTCGCTGTGCCCCCCACAATAAATGATGCCGCTGTGCCCTCTCAATAAATGATGTCGCTGTGCCCTCTCAATAAATGATGTCGCTGTGCCCTCTCAATAAATGATGTCGCTGTGCCCCCCACAATAAATGATGCCGCTGTGCCCTCTCAATAAATGATGTCGCTGTGCCCTCTCAATAAATGATGTTGCTGTGCCCCCCACAATAAATGATGCCGCTGTGCCCTCTCAATAAATGATGTCGCTGTGCCCCCCACAATAAATGATGCCGCTGTGCCCTCTCAATAAATGATGCCGCTGTGCCCTCTCAATAAATGATGTCGCTGTGCCCCCCACAATAAATGATGCCGCTGTGCCCTCTCAATAAATGATGTCGCTGTGCCCCCCACAATAAATGATGTCGCTGTGCCCTCTCAATAAATGATGCCGCTGTGCCCTCTCAATAAATGATGTCGCTGTGCCCCCCACAATAAATGATGCCGCTGTGCCCTCTCAATAAATGATGTCGCTGTGCCCCCCACAATAAATGATGCCGCTGTGCCCCCCCACAATAAATGATGCCACAGTGCCCTCTCAATAAATGATGCCGCTGTGCCCCCCACAATAAATGATGCCGCTGTGCCCTCTCAATAAATGATGTCGCTGTGCCCCCCACAATAAATGATGCCGCTGTGCCCTCACAATAAATGATGTCGCTGTGCCCCCCACAACAAATGATGCCGCTGTGCCCCCCCACAATAAATGATGCCGCAGTGCCCTCTCAATAAATGATGTCGCTGTGCCCCCCACAATAAATGATGCCGCTGTGCCCCCCACAATAAATGATGCCGCTGTGCCCCCACAATGAATGATGCTGCTGTGCCCCACCCTAAGGACTTTTTTCAGTGCCCTCAACTCCCTCTCTACTGCCCAAGTTCCCTGTTGTACCCATACATTATATATGTTTTGTATTGTGTTTTTTAGGTTTTGCTATACCTCAATAAAGTTTATCCATATTTTTATTCCCATTGCTTTTGTATGGTCTCTTGTTTTTGGAGTTGGGATGTTAACATATGTAAGATCATTTTCCATGACCAATAATACCAGTATACAAAGAGGAAATATATACCACCACACAATGACTGGATAATACTGTACAACCATACAGTCACCATACACAGACCAAAAGTATACAAAGGCCCAAAAATACCGGTGCAGGTAGTCAGGTAGGTAGCTATGTATCCAGGTGGTCAGGTGGGTAGCTATGTGGCCAGGTAAGAAGTTATATAGGTCCGGCAGGGGTACAGCAACAGCCGGTTTACAAATTCTCCTGCTGGATCCGTCTGCCATATCCCTAAATCGTGATGTGAATACAGCCTATAGTTCAATGGATGGTGTCATGACATGTAAGTCCCTATATTGGTCATGCTATAATACATGATATCTTACAGATGTCCTTATTTTAGTATATTATTCACAACATCTGGTATTTCCCAAATTACTGTCATTATTGAGGCAGTAAATATTAAGTGCACTTTAGGTGATTTTTTGACTCTGCAAGGAGCGTATCATAAATGGTAGATTAGATACAGTATGGGTATAAATAATATACAGTGACCCCCTGACTTATGATGGCCCCGACATATGATCATTTCAACATATGATGGCCTCTCAGAGCCCATCGTATGTTGAAGGCAGCCTCGACATATGATGCTGCTGTGTGTCGGGGCCATCGTACAAACAGCTATCTGACAGCGCTGACAACTTCAGCAACTGACAGATAGTTGTTTAATGTGCCCCGTGTGCCCCGTTCTGCCTCCTGTTACTCACATGCTCTCCTGCTAACTCATACAGGCTTCCACTGTGAGGTCCGTGTAAGCCCCGCCCCCCAGTGCAGCCATAGCCAATAGCCTGCAGCATCTTGCTGCAGGCATCCAATGAGCTGCTGGCTGCCCTCCCCTTCCTTTCCTATAGAGCTGTAGTCGGCAGGATCGTAATGGAGGACATTCTGTCCCCCCTGAAGGTATTTAAAGAACTGTACAGTACTGTATGCGATGTCACACATCACATACAATACATATACACACTATACACCCCATACATCAATGTTTCCCTATCAGTGTGCCTCCAGCTGTTGCAAAACTTTAACTCCCAGCATGCCCAGACAGTCAATGGCTGTACATGCATGCTGGGAGTTGTAGTTGTGCAACAGCTGGAGGCACCCTGGTTTGTTAACCCCTTAACGACGCAGGACGTATATTTACGTCCTGCGCCGGCACCCGCGATATGAAGCGGGATCGCGCCGCGATCCCGCATCATATCGCGTGGGTCCCGGCGCTAATCAACGGCCGGGACCCGCGGCTAATACCACACATCGCCGATCGCGGTGATGTGCGGTATTAACCCTTTAGAAGCGGCGGTCAAAGCTGACCGCCGCTTCTAAAGTGAAACTGAAAGTATCCCGGCTGCTCAGTCGGGCTGTTCGGGACCGCCGTGGTGAAATCGCGGTGTCCCGAACAGCTGATCGGACACCGGGAGGGCTCTTACCTGCCTCCTCGGTGTCCGATCGACGAATGACTGCTCCGTGCCTGAGATCCAGGCAGGAGCAGTCAAGCGTCGATAATGCTGATCACAGGCGTGTTAATACACGCCTGTGATCAGGATGAGAGATCAGTGTGTGCAGTGTTATAGGTCCCTATGGGACCTATAACACTGTAAAAAAAAAGTGTTAATAAAGGTCATTTAACCCCTTCCCTAATAAAAGTTTGAATCACCCCCCTTTTCCCATAAGAAAAATAAAACAGTGTAAAAAAAAATAAAAATAAACATATGTGGTATCGCCGCGTGCGTAAATGTCCGAACTATAAAAATATATCATTAATTAAGCCGTACGGTCAATGGAGTACACGCAAAAAGATTCCAAAGTCCAAAAAAGCGTATTTTGGTAACTTTTTATAACATTAAAAAATGAATAAAAAGTGATCAAAAAGTCAGATCAAAACAAAAATCATACCAATAAAAACTTCAGATCACGGCGCAAAAAATGAGTCCTCATACCGCCCCGTACGTGGAAAAATAAAAAAGTTATAGGGGTCAGAAGATGACATTTTTAAACGTATAAATTTTCCTGCATGTAGTTATGATTTTTTCCAGAAGTGCGACAAAATCAAACCTATATAAGTAGGGTATCATTTTAACCGTATGGACCTACAGAATAATGATAAGGTGTAATTTTTACCGAAATATGTACTACGTAGAAACGGAAGCCCCCAAAAGTTACAAAATGGCGTTTTTTTTTCGATTTTGTCGCACAATGATTTTTTTTTCCGTTTCGCCGTGCACTTTTGGGTAAAATGACTAATGTCACTGCAAAGTAGAATTGGCGACGCAAAAAATAAGCCATAATATGGATTTTTAGGTGGAAAATTGAAAGGGTTATGATTTTTTAAAAGTAAGGCGGAAAAAACGAAAGTGCAAAAACGGAACCCTTAAGGGGTTAAACACTCCCCATACACTCCACATACAATGGTCATCCCAGAACCAATTAGCAGTTTCCCATAGAGATATGTATTCAACATACAATGGTTCCGAGGCCCCAGAACCAACTACCATTTTTACATAGACATATGTACTCGACATATGATGGTTTCAACATATGATGGTTCTCCTGGAACCAATTAATATCATATGTTGAGGGACCACTGTATATCATGACCAACATGGTGATATGAATCCTGTAAGGTTCTTTGGGATTATTTTGAACCTATAAGTATGGTATTCATAAGAATTACACATTTATTTGTATATGTATTGCCCTGTATTTTCATCCTTGTCATGACCAGAGTGGGGATAGCAAAGTATTACACATTGTTATATTAGCACCTTATTTTCAGCATGGTCACTTTAGAGTGTATTTAGGTATACATGATATTTTCAAAGCGCTTTATATTGGTAATCTCCCCCATAAGTAATGTTATATTAGTTTTAATTGTTGCTATTGCCTACCGCAGCGCCTTCTCTCACTGTGCGCGCGTTCTCAGGACATAGCGGGAGCGCGATGCGCTCGGGAGCCAAAGTGCCGATGCACATGTCCGGCTATACTGAGGACGAGACCCATCGCGAGATTCTCCTGCGGCCCGAGAATGCGCTCCGAGTCATGTGACAGAAGTGCTCAGGGCGTCCCAGAAATCATATCCACAGCATGGATACATAAGGTGAGACTTTAGAGATAGACTGAGTGCAACCCCCTGAGGAAGGCAACGAAACAGGAGCTGTTGGGTTAGTGGAGTGAAGCGGTTCCCACAAAATGGGTGAGAAAATGCAGGCACTTTTTCTGCACATGCACTTTTGTACTATGCAGCACTGTAGTACGGTGCTATATTAGACTGATACTTGTTGGATGTGAGTCCTGATATCTCAGGTGTATCAGAGATTTCTCTGAGCAATAATATTACCCATATAAAGTGCCTGAGATTATACATAGTACTGAACCGCACACTCCATATGTATTTGTTATTGGTAGATCCTGTCTGCAAAGGCTTGATGTGATTTTAATACATGCTCAATAAAATAGTAATTTTTTATTTACTCATCTAAGTGTAAGCTCTACATTTATGTGGGATACAATACATTTTTTCTTGGGAGTTTTTAGTTTTTGTCTTTTTACTTTTTCTGCCTCATTGATGTATTATATAAGTCTGTTGTTGTCACTGACTCTATCGACTTTTTTATTTGTTGCTTTAGATGAGTGGTCTCAAACTGTGGCCCTCCAGATGTTGCAAAACTTCAACTCCCGGGCATGCTGGGAGTTGAAGTTTTGCAACATCTGGAGGGCCACAGTTTGAGACCACTGATTTGGATCTAAGAAAGTTTACCTGTTGACCATAAATTAAACCTGAGCGTGATCTGTAGCAGCGGAATAGAAAGCAATACAGGTGTTACCTTCGTATCAGACTTCTCTGTATATCACAACCGTAAGGACCGGGGGATATTGTCCTGAATGAAATCTAATGTGTTGATTTTGAAATCCTTATATTATTTAGAAGTCTCATACAATACACTGCATTTCCACATTCAGGAATTTAAGTGATAAATAATGCATACATTTAATCACTTGGGCAATTGTATAAAACAGTGTTTCCCAACCATTGTGCCTCCAGCTGTTGCAGAACTACAACTCCAAGCATGTCCAAGGCTGTCCAGGCATGTTGGGAGTTGTAGCTTTGCAACAGCTGAACTTGAGGTTTACCAATAGAGATAAATGTACTACCAAATGTATGAAATTTGGAGTCCCTGCTCCTGTACTTGATTTCCGTGGCCAAAATGTAACACGTGTAGAGATGAGCGAACTATTGAAAAATTAGATTTGGCCGATTCGCCGAATTTTCGCAAAAACTTTTTGGGGTCCGAATTTATTTGTGGCAAATCGTTATAAAAAATGGCTATTTCTGGTCTACAGAGAGCCTAAATAGGGGTGTAGAACACTTTGTTTTGTTCTAACACACATAGGGAGTGTGCTGAGTTAGTGAAATAACACTGTTATTCAGTATGACATGCAGATTATAGGCATCGCTATTAGTACCACTGCCGCAAGCGGCAGTACCACAAGCGTCTGGATGTGGCAAATTTTTTAAGTCATTTTATTTTAATTGTTTACATTTTTTGATTACCCATTCTGGTGAGCATCGAGCAGGTGGTCCGCCCTGAAGCGAGCTACCACCTGTTCCAGCCCCTGCCTCTCAGTACACCCCCATACTCTGAGTGTCCACTTGAAAATGAAGGGACTGCAGTAATAGCAACTTGGACAGGAGCACATTCAGCTTCTGTGCCATTGGGTAAGTGGGCGCATGAAGCTACAAATGGCTGCAGTGAAAAAACTTGTTCTTGTATCTTAAAATCGAGCTGGCGGTCCTCCACCAGGCGAGATATCACCTGATCCAGCCCCTGGCACTCAATGCCCATCCCTGACTGTGAAAGTGTGAATGTTTCATTTCATCAGTTATGGTTCATTGTTATCGCTCCAAGCTGATTCATTGGATTCTTGTGATAATTCCACAGGTAATATGATGTCGACGACCTTAGGGCCTCAGTCTTGAAAAGATTACATCGATTTATTTAAATTTAAGATTTATATTAGATTCTCAAGTTTAATGTCCCGGTGTTTACTTTGAACTAATACTGTATGACCACAAAACCCAATCTAACAAGGAGTCACATGGCAGCACAATGATAGAGCATAGAGGAGGCAGCAGCATGAGGAGACCATAATCTGGCAGAAGGACACAGCCTGGAATTGGCAGCAGCAAGAGGAGATCATATAGTGGCTGAATGACAGAGCCTGGAGTTGGCGGCAGCATGAGGAGAACCTAAGATTAATAGATGAATTTTAAAATTTAAATTGAAGATGTCACATCTGGACAGGGAAGGAGTGCACACTATTCTCGCCCACTCCCCTGTCCCTGCCTACTTACGTACCTGCCCTAGACGACAGGTCCGTAACCACGGTGACAGTCCCTTCCTAAAAAAGTGAGGGACAGTCAAAAAGTAAAAACAATAAACTATAAAACTGACAAAAGGTTGGGAAAGACAGGAGGTACACGACTAACAGAAAACAAACTTAAACACGCACACGCAAAAATACGTAGTCAGAGGGCTAAACCTGGAGAGCACGAAGTACAGTAACAGAGTATCAAAGGGATGTCACAAGCCAACAGTAACAAAACCAGAATAAACAGAATTAGCACAGAGATAGCTAGGTAAGTTACTAAGAACTATCACAAGCAGAGAATGACTGAAAAGGGCTTCCTTATATATGCCTGAGCTGCAACCAGGAGGACTCTAATTGGCTCAGCAAAATTAACCACACCCAGGAGCACAGAGGCATCATCCCAGCAACCAAAACAAACAACAGGGCTAGAAATCATTAACTTATGGGTTCTGGCAGAAGCAGTCATCACAGAAGATTTATGGTAGCTAGTGTTACCATAAACATTTTTAGGTAATGTCCCAGGCCCAGCAGCATCAGTAAACCATATAGTGGCTGAATGGCACAGCCTGGAGTTGGCGGCAGCATGAGTAGAACATATAGTGGCTGAATAGCACAGCCTTGAGTTGGCGAAAGCAAGAGGAGACCATATAGTGGCTGAATGGCACAGCCTGGAGTTGGCGGAAGCATGAGGAGACCATATGGTGGCAGAATGATACAGCCTGGAGGTGACCCGGTGACAGAGTGGTGCAGTGGGTGGCAATACCAGTACCCGGTGACAAAGGTGGGTGAAAAAAGGTCTAATGCAGAGGAATGTTTGTAACTGGGGAGCAGCTCCTTAAATGGTCAGATACAAAAACTTTTGATATGTTGTAAAGCATGCAAAGCCAATAGGTTTTGCAATTGCTTTCATTAGAAAATTTTCAGCATTTCATAGTGAAAAAGCCAGTCAAACAACTGCCCCCCTGCCTGCTTGAACACATACTAGTCCTGCTGTGTCCATGCGTCATCACCTATGTCATGGACATACTTCCTTGATTGACATCTGTGAGGGCAGGACTCACAGCTGGAGGAAAAATCCTCCCACTGTGAGCTTGTGTCCTGTTACTGTCAGTGAGGACAAGCTGGGAGTTGTAGTTTTGCTAATGCTAGGGGAGATGTGAACAGACAGCATACTGAGGGAGGGGGCGGAGACCTGCACAGTGAGGCCACGCCCTCTCCCTTTGAGAGGAATTCAGACTAGTGAGCTAAATTAAAAGTGTAATAAAAAAAATGTAATAAAGGTGCTAGACACATAAAAATTAGATGTACATGGTCAGGATTAGGTACTGAGTGATATATATAAAAAAATGTTTTTTTGTTGGATCTGACGGGTACGCTTTAAATCTGCTTGGCACTATCCATATTTGTGAAGTGTTGGTGTGGCAGCATGGTCAATCTACTCTGATGCATCAGGCATTGGTGGGTGGAAATCCTTGCTGATCCATGCCTGATTCATCTTCACAAAGGTCAGTCTCTCCACATTTTTCGTAGACAGACGAGTTCACCTTGGGGTGACTATGGGACACGGTGGAGGATGAGTAGGTGGAGTCGCACACTGTTGCAGGACCAACAGCCTGAGAGCGTGGAGGAGGAAGCGGCGTGACCTGTCCAAGTTGCTGTTGTGGCTGTGCAGGAACCAAATTCACCCAGTGGGCCGTAAAGGTCATGTATTGTCCCTGACCATAGTTACAGCTCCACAGGTCTGCGCTGCTGTGCACTTTGGTAGAATGGGGTGGTGGATGTTAATACCAGTACCCGGTGATGAAGGTGGGTGAAAGAAGGACAACTTGGCATCAGATGTGTGGCATCAGGCAGGTGGAAGGATCGGAATAGTAGCTGAGTTAGGTAAGCAGAAGAAAACGGTCTTTTTTTTGTCAAAGTGTTGGTGTGCACAAGTAAGTATTGAGGTTATGCATTATGTAAATCTTAACTTTTAACATTGTTCTTAGGATAAAATGTATGGACCCAAAATTGTTTTTTTAATCCTAACAAAAGGAAAGGTGTGCAAAAAACACCATGTGCCACCAACACCACCAAGTATTTAGGCGATGCAAAGACCTCTAAATGGTGGAAGGGAAGAACATATGGACCATTGTAACAGGTGGGGGTAAAAACTTTCCCTGTAAGGACCTACTCTCGCACTTTTAATTCCCTTATTGGCAAGTGTTACTCCCCCTAAAAAGGGCGGCCCCACACAGGAACCTCTCCCTATTTCCACTTAAAAACACTGCTATTTCCCATGGTTTTTAGGTGGAAATAAGGAGAGGTTCCTTTGTGGGGCCGCCCTTTTTAGGACAAGTAACACTTGCCAAGAAGGGAATTAATAGTGCGAGAGTAGGGCCTTACAGGGGATGTTTTTACCCCCACCTGTTACAATGGACAATACGTTGTTCCCTTCCACCTTTTAGAGGTCTTTGCATTGCATAAATACTTGGTGGTGTTGGTGGCACATGGTGTTTTTTGCACACCTTTCCTTTTGTTAGATTAAAAAAAAAATATGGGTCCATATATTTTATCCTAAGAAAAGTGACGTTTTAGCTAATGCATATCCTCAATACATACTTGTGGTCTAATGCAGAGGAATTTCTGAAACTGGGGACCGGAACATTAATTATGTTTTGCAGTGTTCATGGCAGAACAATGAGAGAGCCTGGAGGTGGTAGCATCAGCATGAGGAGACCATAGAGAAACACAATGAGAGAGCCTGGAGGTTGCAGTATCAGCATGAGGAGACCATATGGCGGCACAATGACAGAGCCTGGAGGTGGCAGCAGCAGCATGAGGGCCACGACAACTGAGGTTTGAGTCTGAGGAACCCACCGACTGTTGACTAGGGGGTGTCGGATGTTACTTGGGATGAAGTGGATGACCGAGGGAACCGATCAATCATGGATATTGGGTTGCTGGTCGGGACACGACTGCTAGCTGACACAGGGAGCTCAGACCTCTCGCTGCGACTCTGGCTGCCACACGACCCTACTCTGCTACGACCTCTGCTTGCGCCTGATGAATTTAGGCCTCTGCCACTTCTCTGTGCACGTCCGGCACTTCTCTGCCTAACATACAATATGCTTCACTATGCTTAACCCCTTAAGGACCAATACAAATAAACCTGTACGCCTCTGAAAGACCAGGCCTGTTTTTTCAAATCGGGGATGTCTGTCTTTATTAGAGAATAACTCTGGTAACGTTTTGCCAATCACGATAATTCTGACACTGTTTTTTTGTCACAAGTTGTCCTTCATGTACATAGTAAAAGTAAGCCGATATCATTTGTAGTTTTTTTTTACAATGCAAAAAATCATGAAATTTTTACAAAAAATTACGATTTTTTGCTATTTTAACACTATTAGGTTGCATATATTTATACTTACTGACCAAATAGTTTATGAAAGTTATACTTTCAGATGTCTACTTTATTTTGACGTCATTTTTTTGTTTTTAATTAACATTTTAAATTAGTTAGAAGCCTAACAATTTAACTTGAAATTTTTAAAATTTTTAAAATTTGAAAAGTACATCTTTTTTTGTGTGCTATGCAAGGTTTGCAGAAATTAAAAGGTAGTAGAACATAGGAACACCCCCCCCCCCCCAAATGACCCCGTTTTAAAAACTAGACCCCTCAAGGTATTCGCTAGGTGGTACAGTGAGTATTTTAACACCATAGTTTTTTGGCAGGAATTATTACAAAGTCAGTGTTAAAAATTCGAAATTAGCAATTTTTCACAAATGCATCATTTGGGGGGCATATTTTTTGTACATCACTTCTGATATTGAAAGAAATGCACCCTATATTTTATTTAGCCGCTTGTCCCATGTTCGGAAATACCCCCGCTTTTGCCATATATGGTTCCTTGGCCGCGTGGTAGGACTCAGAAGCAGAGGAGCGCCATTTAGCTTTCAGGGCTGAACAGTACCCCCACCCCCACAAGTGACCCCATTTATATACCGCACCCCTACAAGTTATTGGCTGGACCAGGGACCTCTCTGATTGGTCCTTGGTCGTCTGGCAGTATAACGCGTCTGTCTGTGACAGCTAAGGCTCCTGATGGATTTATCCGCCATGTTGTGGGAATAAGCACCCGCTCATGGCGAATATATCCATCACTGCTGCGGCTGGGTAGCTCAGTGTGTCCGCTCATGACTGCTGGCGGGAAATCCGCCGCTATGAGTGGACGCACAAAGCTACCCAGCCGCAGCAGGGAGCTCATTACCGTGACTGCTGCATAATGTGTAGAATCACATGGTGGACATCCGCAGCATATTACATGCTGCGGATGTCCGCCAATCCGATCCTACACATTATGCATTTTTTTTATTAGATTCATTTAATAAATGTATTTTTAATATATTTTTTTTTACACTTTTATTACATTTTTATTTATTTTTACACTTTTATTTTATTTATTTATTTTTACACTTTTTAATGCTTTGGAATACTTAGTATTCCAAAGCATTGCAGTTATATGCTGCCTGCCAGTTTTCACTAGCAGGCAGCATATTCGGACGTGCCTCTGGCACATCCTTTCAGACAATACCCAGGGCAGACCTGGGGGTCTTTGTAGGACCCCCGGCTGCCCAGGTATGCAGCAGCACCCCACGATGCTCCGGGGTGCTGCAGGAGAGACAGAGGGAGCCCCCTCCCTCTGTCAGAACTCCTTACAGCGCGCGGTCACTTCTGACCGCGGCTGTAAGGGTTAAACTGTCGGAAGTGAAGTGAACTTCACTCCCAGCAGTGCGGCAGGTCCCAGCCAGCCGCGGCCACACACAGCACCCCGCGATCGCGATGCGGGGTGCTGCAGTGGAGACAGAGGGAGCCCCCTCCCTCTGTCATAACACTTACAGCCCGCGGTCACTTCCGACCGCGGCTGTAAGGGTTAAAACTGCCGGGACGCGTCTGTCTGTGACAGTTAAGGCTCCTGATGGATATATCCGCCATGTTGTGGGAATAAGCACCCGCTCATGGCGAATATATCCATCACTGCTGCGGCTGGGTAGCTCAGTGTGTCCGCTCATGACTGCTGGCGGGAAATCCGCCGCTGTGAGTGGACACACAAAGCTACCCAGCCGCAGCAGGGAGCTCATTACCGTGACTGCTGCATAATGTGTAGGATCACATGGTGGACATCCGCAGCATATTACATGCTGCGGATGTCCGCCAATGCGATCCTACACATTATGCATTTTTTTTATTAGATTCATTTAATAAATGTATTTTTAATATATTTTTTTTTTACACTTTTATTACATTTTTATTTATTTTTACACTTTTATTTTATTTTATTTATTTATTTTTACACTTTTTAATGCTTTGGAATACTTAGTTTTCCAAAGCATTGCAGTTATATGCTGCCTGCCAGTTTTCACTAGCAGGCAGCATATTAGGACGTGCCTCTGGCACGTCCTTTCAGGCAATACCCAGGGCAGATCTGGGGGTCTTTGTAGGACCCCCGGCTGCCCAAGTATGCAGCAGCACCCCACGATGCTCCGGGGTGCTGCAAGAGAGACAGAGGGAGCCCCCTCCCTCTGTCAGAACTCCTTACAGCGCGCGGTCACTTCTGACAGCGGCTGTAAGGGTTAAACTGTCGGGAGTGAAGTTTACTTCGGTCCTGGCAGTGCAGCAGGGTCCCGGCTGTGTGATACAGCCGAGTCCCTGCCGCGATCTCGTGGGTGCACTGGGCAGCACCCACGAGAATAATGGATGAGTATAGACGTCCAGGTGCGAGAACGCCCGCCAGCCTGGACGTCTATACTCGTCCGAGGTCGTTATCGGGTTAAAACAGTATTTGTCTAAAACAGCAGCAGGTGTGTACTATTGGCTGTCCTTTCACAGTATCTCGGCCCTTGACAGATTAACAGGTATAAAATAGTACACTACTTAGATGTAGGTATGTGGTATGCACATATGAGGGCAGAAAAATGCACTACAGTACCCTTAAAAAAGTATTGGAGTAAAACACCAGCCGGTGAGTACTTTTGCCTGGACTTTCACAGTATCTAGGCCCTTGACAGATTAACAGGTACAAAATAGTACACATATGTAGGTATGTGGTATGCACTTATGAGGGCAGAAAAATTTGCTATTTTTGCACAACACCAGCAGTACACAACAGTTCTGCAAAATTGCACTCTCTCACAGACTATTAGGAATGGACTTCTGGGTATTATACTATCTACAGACTAGTATAACCAGCAGTCCATTTGTTGTGGAACAAAGACACAGAATTGCGCTGAAAAACTATTCCTCCATCCTATGCTAAAGTTTATCAAGCTGAGGCAGCTTGTTGAAATGTATGAGGCAACACACAGCTCTCTGCCCCTCTCTGTAATGCAATGCTGTAGAAAGTGACTGGGAGGTTAATGGCTGCAGTAAAAATTTATTTCAGTGAAAAAAAGCACTGCTCTCTGTCCACCAGAATGCTGATGTGATTAGGAGCTGAAACGCTGCTGGAAAAAGCTTTTCTGTGTAACACACACAGGCAGTCTGTCCTATCTCTCTGCAGTGTAATGAATGAAGAAACTAGCCGGAATATGGCTGCTGATTATATAGGGCTGTGACATCACAGGGGTGACTGGCTGCTTATAGGCTGCATCCTGCATGTGATGAAGGGTCATCCCGCCTACCGTTGTTCCCGCCTTCCCAGAGTTCCTTGCCCAATTGACAGTCGGTTGGGATCAGGTAAGCCCAATTTAGCTTCTGAAGGATCGTATAGCAGAGATCCGCTGGATTAAGGGGAGTAATTAGGTCCAGTGATCTTGCGATGAGTAGCGGAGAATTGCTTAGTATATCCGCTAGGTTAGAGGCCTAGGCCGCAAGGCTTTGGCCTAGTAAATCGTCTTGTAAGCTTCGGAGGTCCTACCTCTTCCAGAGTCAGCAACCCAAGAGAGGGATCAAGATGGCGCGGGTCCCTTATATGGGCAGGGGCCGGCCGTTTTGGATTGGTCCGTAACGACTGTCACTCACCATTACAGTGCATTGTGGGTGAACACGTCACAGGAACCTCCAAAAGTCCTGTAGCAAAACCATAGAGTTTCAACCTGACCACGTGACCTGCAGGTCCTGTTACACTCCGAACAGGTAGATAACTAAATATTTACATATATATCCTTATACTTATATTAATATTGAATAGAACGACTATATAGCTATAGACTAAATGTGAGGTGACAAGGGGAGATCTACAACAGAGGGACCCCGACGTCCTAGGGACTCTGGGCATGGGGACCTCTGTACAGGTAACGTATACAATACGGTACAGGGACACCACACATGGATAGCCTGAGTCTACCAGAATAAGGACTTTGTGAAGGACTCTTCTTTCTGGCTCATAGGGAGAATCTCTTTTTTGGAGAGAGGTACAATGCTATCCCAGAATCAGGGTTAGCATCCCTACCCAGAGATTTCTCTATAACATCTCAACCGGAGGGTAAACAAATTATCAATCTCTCTAAGAGAATTTTCTCTGAATCCGAACTCTCTCTTCTCAATAAAGGCGTATCCTTCATACCCACAAATCGGCCTGATTCTTTTGGATGGGTGCCTGATCTCCATCTATTTGCCAGATCCTTGCGATAGAAGAAAATTTTCAAAATGCGTGATTTAAGACTTGGTATGGAACATGGTTTGTCCCCAGATGAATTTTCTGATGCACAGTTGCTTGTCTCTCTCTTGGATGACAATGAGAGAGAACGAGGGAAAGGTCTATTTTCAACATGTCATCTTCGTAGCACTAAAATGCCCCCAATTAACGATGAGGATAGTATTAGCACATTTTTAAGAGTGGTCATCCAAGCTATAGAGGACACGGTGAAAATGAACCATCACCGGGTCACTAATCTAACAAAAGAGGAACTACAGTCCCTCAGAGTACTGGGGGAAGACAAGACCATAGTGATCAAGTCCTGTGACAAAGGAAACTTGGTCATTATGGATCAGGGGGATTATGTCACCATGTGCATGAACACACTTAAAGATAACACCGGCTATCGCGTTTTGGATAGGGACCCTACACCTATATTCCAAAGAGAACTTAAAAGCATTGTTGACGGTGCGTTACACTCCAATCCCATTGACGAAAAAGAATGTAACTTTATCTATCCTGTGCATCCTACTTTAGCTACAAAATAAATAAAGGGTTATCTCCTTTTAAATGCCGTCCAATAGTTTTGGGCATTAATAATCTCACTCAAAATGCGGGAGTATACCTTGAGCAAATACTATGTCCCTTTGTGCTGTCACTCCCTTCTTACATTAGGGATACAACCGATCTGCTACTCAAATTGGAGGATGTGTCTCTGGACAGAGATTCTTGGCTCTGCTCTATTGATGTGGAGGCCTTGTACAGCTCCATACCACACGAACTTGGTATGGAAGCTGTTACATTTTTTCTCTCCAGCTGTAGTATTTATCTTAAAGAACACAACAAATTTGTTCTACAGCTACTTAATTTTGTCCTGACCAGAAGCTTCTTTATTTTCAGCACAAAGATCTTCCACCAGCTCAGAGGGACTGCAATGGGCAGTCCGGCAGTGCCCACCTATGCTAACATCTATCTGGGCTGGTGGGAGAGATCTGTAGTCTTTGGTGACACATATGATAAATACCAGCTGTCAATATCCTTCTGGAGAAGGTATATTGACGATGTCATCATAATCTGGTCAGGGCAAAAGGAGGACTTTATTACCTTCATACAGCTTGGCCTCCACTTTACATACGAGATTCACAAGGACACTCTGTGTTTTCTCGATGTTGTTCTGAGCAGAAACCCCTTGGACGAATAGACACATGTGTCTATAGAAAGCCGACAGCAGGGAATCATTTTCTAAAATGGGACAGTCATCACCCAGCACCCTTAAAGCATGGAATTCCCAAGGCTCAGTATTTACGCATTAGGAGAAACTGCTCCAACTATGCATCCTTCAGAGCAGAATCTAATAAGCTGAGAGAGAGAGGGTACCCCAACCAAATCCTTACCAATGCCTAAAACGACGCCAAGAAACGGGATCTGACTACTTTGCTTACCCCTAGGGCCAAAATAGAAGCTAACTGTCTCCGAATAATTGGGACATATGACACAGCGGCGACGCCTATACATAAAATCCTCACCCAATTTTGACCTATTTTAAAATCGGACCCGTCAATATTTGATCTGGTTGGTGAACGCCCCCAGATCACCTATCGAAGTGGTCGTAACCTAGGCGATAGACTTATACACAGCCACTTTACACCACCACCAACTAGAGGCATCTGGCTTAATTGCTAAATTATGGGAACATATCGGTGCGGTACATGCAAGGGTTGAGAATACATTAAGGTGACAAAATATCTGCAAAGTCCACATGATGGACACAGATACATCTGTCGGGATTTTGCGAACTGCATAACCACAAATGTGATATATGTATGCCACTGTCCATGCCCCTTGCTGTACGTGGGCAAAACTAAGAGAGAATTGCATTGCCGCATTTTAGAACATATAGGTGACATTAACCACCAGAGAGACAAATCCCTCCCAAACCACATGAGATCTGTACATGCATCTTTACCTAAGGCAATCTCCTTTCAGGTGCTGGAGGTTGTACACGCCAATATAAGGGGCGGTGGGCTAGATCACCGCCTCTTACAAAACGAAACCCAGTGGATTTATAATCTCTCCCCTTTTTTGTAATCTGTGAGTATTTAGCCCACCGTCTAGGATTTATGCTATATATGCCTTTTACTTATTTGTGTATGGACATTTAAAATTTTAAATAGAATATTTTGACAGCATATTTAATATTTCCAATTGCCCTAGTCTCTATCCCTATATCGTAATTGGACAAATGGGCATGGTTTACTGGCCATACAAATCCAGCCAGTATACCTATCTCTACCTCTAGTTGTACGCTATCTAAATAATGCAGTGGTTCTTAACCTGGGTTCGATCGAACCCCAGGGGTTTGGTGAGTCAGTCCCGGGGGAGGCGGGGGAGGTCGCAACAGGACAGGCAAACCAAGCAATTGCCGGTGTTTGCCCATCCTGTAGCAACGGGCAATTCCCCCCATCACTATTAACTCCCTGCGGCCCCCGGGTTAAGTTTAAAAACGCAGGGCCGCCGGGACATAGCGCATGCCGAGACGTCACTGACATCCTGTGCGTGCGCCCATGGAAACGAAGGCGCCGAGGGCCGGAGGATAGAGAAGGAGGAAGACGCGCGCTGGCCAGCTTGGTAAGTGACCAGCAGCACGTCATCTTCGGAGCACTGAAGTGGGCAGTACACAGGCATACAGCCTCCAGCCATACATTGTATATGGCTGGAGGCTGTATGTCTGTGGGGGAACACTGCCTACATCAGTGGTCTTCAACCTGTGGACCTCCAGATGTTGCAAAACTAAAACTCCCAGCAAATGGCTGTCCGGGCATGCTGGGGGTTGTAGTTTTGCAACACCTCAAGGTCCGCAGGTTGAAGACCACTGGCCTGCCTAATGTGGGGGGGGGGGGGGGAGGGGGGGGGGACGCTGCCTGCCTAATGTGGGAGGGAACAATGCCTGCCTAATGTGGGGGGGGGGGGGGGCACTGCCTGCCTAATGTGGGGGGGGGACACTGCCTGCCTAATGTGGGGGGGAACACTGCCTGCCTCATATGGGGGGGGGGACACTGTCTGCCTAATGTGGGGGGAACACTGCCCGCCTAATGTGGGGGGGGGAACACTGCCTGCCTAATGTGGGGGGAACACTGCCTGCCTAATGTGGGGGGGAACACTGCCTGCCTAATCTGGGGGGAACACTGCCTGCCTAATCTGGGGGGAACACTGCCTGCCTAATCTGGGGGGAACACTGCCTGCCTAATGTAGGGGAACACTGCCTGCCTAATGTGGGGGAACACTGCCATTGTTGCGAAAATGACATGAGAGTGGCACTTGCCAAGGCAAAGCCGCGCATTTCTGAACTGGTCTCTGAAAGACAACAGCAGAAGTCACACTGATTTGTAGTAAATATTCATTATGTTTTTGTTTTTGTGTGAAAATCATGTTTTCATGTTTTGTTCTTTGTTCTTAATGGTTTTGTTCATTTTGTGCACCTATGTATAAATATATACTTAAATATATACCTCCTATGTTTTAAATTTGAAAAAATCATATTTTATTTTTCCAACTAACCCCTTAACCCCTTAAGGACCAGGCCATTTTATACCTTAAGGACCGGAGC